>NW_012027002.1:1171851-1250595 GCF_000956235.1 Wasmannia auropunctata
TTGGATCGATGAAATGGTTAAAAAAATTGGAAAAAAAAATTTCTTTTTTTTTTAAGTATCAAGTACCCATTTGAAAAATTTGAAAAAATTACATGTTATAGAATAGCATCTAATAATTTTACGGCAAAATTTTTGTGGTAGTACAAGACCGATAAGATAGCTAAAAAAAATAAATAAAAATATTTAATTTTTTTTTGCAATTTCTGGCTTCAAAAAATCTTCGAAATTTTTTTACAAATGTATCTTGTCTACATCTACAACATATATTTTTTTTATGAAAATTGATTGAGCCGATATAAATTTTTTTTGAAATTTTGATTTTTATTTCTCACACCCCAACGGTTGAATATTAAGGGCTAATGTTTGGTAAAATTGTAACTGATATTGATAGCAACTAAACTGTAAAAAATGGTCATGATTGGCACGGGGGCAGATCGCCCCTCCTTATCCGGCTACGGCCTTTTTGTATCAAATTTTCATATATATCGTTTTCACAGATTTGAAAATTCTCCTCTATGAACAAATTATACATTGTGTTTCTTAATAATTTTTTTTTAAGGAGACTAACATTTATGTGTATTTTAATACAAATTAAAATAATTTTTGGGTAATGTTAATTAAAATTTTACAATTTCATTATGTAATTGTCTACAGTTTTGCTACATATATATTACAAAACCTATATACAAAACCGTAGGCAATTACATAATAAAATTGTAAAAGCTTTAATAACATTATCCAGAAATTATTTACAATGCTTTACAAAACTTATTTCGAGCTAGACTGTGCATACAGATGGATGGCGCGAATTTGAGTACTTATTTATTATAACAGTTAGTACATTAGTATTCTGTATTTCTATTTTAAGTTTATCGACATAATATGTAACGATATACAAAAATGTGTAAAAGTTAAGTTATTAAGTTATAGTCATTAAGTTAATTAGTAATTAAGTGTAATACAGCTCATATCAACAGTATTAATATTTAAAAAAAGGTCCATCGGATGTGCCACGCTTGAGCGGCTTTCAGCCACTAGTATACATTAAAAAAATTTTTATTTTTATATATAAAATACAAAAACTACATTAAAAAATATATATATATATATTACATATGTGGAAAAAATAAATTTAATTATAATAAAAGGAAATACATTTTTGTAAGATATACGTATAATTTTAGAAAAAATTAAAGATATTATTCTGAAACTTATTATTCTAAAACTTTCTTTGACTTCTTTTCAATTTTAATTGTTTTTAGTATTTTATAGCTTTATTTCCGAAATTCTTAAACAAATTTTTAATTAAGTTTATAAAATATAATTGTATAAAACTAAAAATGTTCTATTATAGTTAAGTTGTTTTATGATCGAAAAAAGAGCGATAAAAATATAAAATTGTTTCATGAAGAAAGAGCAATAAAAAACATAAAAGCTTTAGCTTTATTAAGAAATTCAATTTGTAGTGTGATCACGAAAGTAAATTTTTTTAGTCATTTCAGAGCAGAAATTGAAAATAAAGAAAGTCATGAATTAAAAATCGTTAATTATTAAAAAATACTTATCCGTTTTCTGTAAAATGGCAAAAGTGAAATTTATTAATAATAACATAAAAAATATGAATTTATTATTTTTGTTTAAAAAATTATGCCTCGTAATTCCCGATTGTCGTAAAGTACTTTTCAAATGGTTAGGGATATTTCATCATGGAGCAATGCTTTTATTTCTTGATGTTCACAGCACTGATATGATTCGACGCGCGCTTCCGTTCGACCGGCAAGGCGCTGAAGTTACTGCGGAATCGATAAAGAGTTCAGAATGGAAGCCAGTCATAAACAGCTTATTTATCTTCGCAATAATCGGCCGCCGCGAGCGCTTGCGACGTGCGACAAATCGTTCTGGGGTTTCAAGTGAGTGCAAAAGAAAATCAGCCGTTAATATTGCGGCCCGCTGCAGCTTGACATTCGTTTCCTTGCGCAATTGAGCGGCTAACGCATAAGTTAACGCGTTTCTTGCGCGACTTAACCTCCTAGAACGAAACCAAAGTGCGTCTCTGAAGAACTCTTTGTCGATTTTATATTCTAATTTTGTATTGATTGTCTATTCATTTACTTTCTTTTGTTGAGCAGAGACATTTATTTGTTTGGATAATTTTCTTTTTCGTTCAAATTCATTAATAATTATACGTAATTTTTGTGTATTGCAATGTTAAGTGTGATAAAAAAGTTTCGATTAAGGAGACCCTTTGTGCGGATATTGACGACTAAAAACTTTATTTTCCCACAGTTGCAGATGATCAATGTTGGAAGGATGGTATTGCAGATCCATTGCCAACAACAATGCAGATGCAGAAGAAGAAGACGATGAGGAGAGTCCCGAGGAAGAAGTGCCTAATTATAAGGACCAGTATCGCAATCTCAAGAGAAAGCTGAAATTTTTGATTTATGTATGCAAGGAACATTTTGATATCTGACACTCGTCCACCTTATCTGTTTCGTGACAAAGTACGTATTATGTTGCAGGAGAATGAATGTTTCCAGGAAGCTTTGCGTTCGACACAAAGAAAACTGCTCAAGGTGAATAGGGACAAGAGTTTCCTATTAGATCGCCTACTGCAGTATGAAAAAGTAGATGCGTCATTCAGCGAAAGCGATGAAACTGAATCATCAGATGAGGAAGTTGTTCGTCTTGACAATTCCAAGAGGTAAGGAAATTTATATAACTATCTGATTATGTGCAAAATAACATGCAATATGGTTCAAAAGTTCATTACCCAAAATATAAGTTATTAATAGTTATGAATAGCTTATTACATTAATATATGTAATTTTTAGGAAAAAAGTTGAGATGAATATCAATAATCATACTTCTCATCATTCGTCTATGATCACAAAACCACTCAGCACCAGTAAGAAGAAAAGGAGTACACCAAAAGTTGCTAAAACGAACAACACACCTATAGTAAGTAGATTTATACTTTATGTAATATGTTCAAAAATCCAATTTTATTACAAAATTGTTGTAATGGGGATTCTTTATTTTAGGTACAATCCTCGAATAATATGGTTCCGATGTCCTTGATGTCTGATGGACACATGACACCTGAGGAAGTAGAAAGACATTTGGAATCTCGCCAGACATATCTGGAACTTGTGCCAGAGAAAGCACCACCCACAGTTCCGACAGAAATGTTTAGTAATGATCCTTCCTTGGACAGGTAAGCTTTCTCCTTTGTTAATAAATATATTTTTTATCTCTTTAATAAAAATGAAGTTATTAAAATAATAAAAATTTTTTTTAGCGAATCTAATGAAATTGGAGAACTTGAGACGTCTCCCAGTAATATGGGTGAAGATTGCCTCAGCGTGGACATGATAGCGGAGTGACAAACATTCGTTATAGTTTACTCATTAATTATATAAAGTGCACATATAGTTACGTGGCTCTTTAAGATTATTTCACGCGAACTAACTCAACTGTATCCACTATAATACAATACAAATTTTTATACACAATAATAAAGGATGCATCTAACTTTAATCCCCTTTTCCTGGTCCACCTGTGAATTATAATGCGTCCGTCTTATGTTTCGCGCAGTGAAACAGTTGTTTGTTTTTCTAAAAATATCTGCAGAAATTTTACTCCCGTTATGATTGAGAAAAGTAATTCGATAGCCAACATTTTAGATAGCATAATTTCGAAAGTCGAAGCAGAACTAGAGCAAGAGTTACACGTGAATCAATCGGAGCTCGAGGATGTTACAACGTCAGGCAAAAGAAATGAATTATCACGCGATTCGATAGAAGACATAAATTGTCGTATTTGTTACGATCCTAATCAAGAATTACCTGTTATATACCCATGCAAGTGTAAGGTGCGGGAGAACAGAGTGTAAAAATTCAATTATATGCAATAATGTGGAAAACCAAAGCTTTGTGTTTACGATACTAAAAATTGCTCCGAAATCGATGGAGAATGAATTAATAAATCATTTAAACTACTTGACCAATTGACCAATGTGATTGGTCAATTCTTTCCCCGTTCGAAATCTTTGGGTTTTATTCTCGAAGACTTTCGTAAACGAAAATATATGAAAATATCAGTCGTTATGTATGTACACTATTTGCATATATTTTAGAATATATCCTAAATAGAATTCCCTAATATTTTTGCGTATGAAATTTTTAAAAAATCTTGAATGAAGAAAAAATTAACCGATCATATTGGTCAATTGGCCGAATAATTGAAGTATTATTTGTTAATACTTTCTTCGTCCGAGATTTCGGCCTCGGAGCAATTTCTAGTATCGTGGGCTTCAAAGTTGAAAATTTCCGAAGAAAATTCAGGATATTGAAAATTCACACAGCTCTAGATATTTTCTTTTATTGTTTTAATAAATTATAAATACTCCATAATTTAGAGTATGATTTAATTTTTTCAAATATGTTTAAAAAGACGTTCATGTCAATAACTAATTAATCACAATAATGACAATTGGGATTAGGGTACGATGGGCGCGATTCATCTGAAATGTTTGGAACGGTGGTTAGAAGAGAGCAACAGGAATAAGTGTGAATTGTGCGGTCATGAGTTCCGGATGGAACGAACGCCTCGTTATAAGGTTCTTCGGTCCATCGTGGTCTGGTTGTGCCTGAATCAGAACGAGCAACAGATATATGTCCGCAATGTGAAGGCCGATCTGCTAAGATGTCTTATAATCACCCCAGTGACCATCGCGTGTTCTTACATCTGCGTAGTGGCTGCCGATTTTTACGCTATGAGTAACTACGATAATTTTCCACCCGCGCGATGGACCACCTACTCCTTGCTGTCAATGATGGCGCTACTAATCCTGTCGTTCTTCATTTGGATCTACATGACGCTACAATATCATCAAAAAGCATGGTTTTACTGGTGGCAGAAAACCAGTAGTGTAAAAATCGTTGATTTAATTCCGGGAAATACTGCTTTAATTAGAAACGATAAACGCAACGTGACGCAAGTCTGATGAAGGGATGCCTGCAAGGATAATAGAGGAGTTGATTAGGACGCCCGTCGTTTGATGGAGATCTTCCCACGACTTAGTTGTGACGTGTAAATGCGTACTTTGCTGCTGTCCGATACTTTCTTCACCCAGATCTGGAAAAAAAAAACCGTATGTATCCTGCGAAGATACGCGATTTATTTAATTATTTATTATGCTTCGATCATAAGTCACACTCACCGCTTCGGTGCCGATTGCGGAAATATTCGCCGCGAACCTATTGAGATCCTTGCCTTCGACATAGACAGGTTGACCACGATGGAACCTTTAATAAAATTCAACCAAAGGATCTCTTTATATTTAAAAAGAAATTCAAGTTTTGAATGTAAAGTAATAGTATAGAAATAAATCGAAAGTACCATCTTCGCTCATATAATAACTTTCCATCCTCTATGCGAGTTTCCACCAATGGGGTTTCAGGCGGCTGTGATATATGCTGTGATGGAATATTGACCGCGTTGTTGTAATGTGGTAAAACTACTGTAAATACAGTTATATATTAACTAAAAAGTTGATTTCTTATTCTAAAAAATTTATTTCTTATTCTTAATCTTTACAATGCTTATACGCTTCGCGGTTTTACGTCTATGTACAAGGTGTCACAAAATTCGCAAGAATCAAGATACTATAGTTCTGGAAAAACTAAATAATACAAGTTGTAACGATGTGTTCAGAACTGGCTCGAAATTTTGTAAATTCTTGCACAAATTGCAAAAGTAACTTGAAAACGAAGAGTCATAGATTTGTATTATTTAATTTTCCAAGAAATATTTTGCTATAGTATTTTGAACTTTAGGATATCAAGTAATGTGCACCTGGCTTGCGAATGGTGGTCGGCGCTTTCGCACGATTGATCGCTTTTAAATCAAGTTCGATATCTTTATCGTCCAGCACGTAATTTAGTTGTGCGGGAGGCGGTTTTCGCCGTTTTTCTACTTTTTCAGGTACTGGATCGTTGGGACGTCTACGCAATTTTCTCGTCATTACCGGTTTTACCTAATTAAAAAATAAAATAATGTAAAAAATACACACACATATATATTCTTCTTATTAAATATTATTTAAATATAATAAATACCTCCATAGAATCACCAGTGAGTTCCATTGTGTGGCGGTCTGACTCAATGATTTTTCGCTTTTCCTCCATGTCAGTAAGTAAATTTTCCTTAAGATCGATCTTTTTCTCTTCAAATTCCTTCGCCGCTGCCTTTTTCTCCGATATGTAATCACGCTCGACCCATTCCGTCAAGTAATCTCGGTAAATTATATTAAGTCTCAATCTGGCGAAGATAACATCTTAATCAGTATGAGTCCTATGGAAATAATAATGTTGAGTTGATGAGAAGGTAATAATCACCGTTCTTTATATTGCGCCTCCAGTCGTTTCAGTTTACGATTGTATTCGGGATGCGTGCCTTCCTTCAATTGCTGCAGTTGCTTCTTCAAGCTGGCTAGTTTATCTTGGTACATTCTGAAAGATCGCATATTGATGAAATAAAATGTTCAGTGCTAAATTCATGGATATGTAACTTTACGGGCTTACTGTTCTTTGATTTCTGTGTATTCTTCGGATTTTCCCATATCGGTTTCGCTCGCCTCCTCGGTATCTAAAAAAATAAAATTTCCGTTGACTCTGTTTTAGTTCTTACAGGTATTCCTTGACGACTTAATTTACATTACATATTCCTTAGTGTATGTTATGGGAAAGTTATAGTTTCAAAAATTACGAGCATGAAATCATGCGGAAAAAGATGACTCTTCGCGTACAGACATATAATATCCATTTATCATCACCTTCATCGCTTTCATCTTGCTCCTCGGCATCCCTGTCCTCCTCCAGGTACTCCTCATTGTCCTCGTCGAGATCATAGTCGTCCTGTCGATCGTACATCGTTGAAAATCCACTGTCTTGATACGACATTGTCACTCATATCTACGCGATACATAACTTCAATCTCGACACACAACAAACTTACTCCGGCTCCGAGTTAAGTTAGGTTAGTCAGGTTGGAGAGAAGCATAGACATAAGTATATATAGACCGAGGAGCGTCCGCGGGGTTATTTGAGGAGTGGGGGTAAGGTGTATGGATGGTGTATGCGTGTATGTATGTATGTACATACATACATACGTAGAAAAGGACAATGGCCGGTATTCATAAATTGATTCTTATTTCAAGATCGTCTTAAGTAATGTTTTAATAGAGAGGATCCGGATATGCCTAGAAATGTACGCGATCGCCGGCACGTAATCGTTTAAATAAGCGGGAGAAATTTATCAATCATATTTTTAATTATCAAAAACTTTCGCGAAACCAGGCACGTGGTTGCTTAAATAGACGCGAGACATTTAACAATCTTGTTTTTAATTATATCAAAAACGTTCGCGAGCCCCGAAACATGATCGTTTTTGACGACGGATTTTACCGACGGCGGATTTTTACCGACGCGCCGGATGGAATCGCGCTTCGCGGAAAATCCGTCGTGTGGCGCACATCGCGCAGTCGCCATCTTAGAGTCGCGTTGTTTCGAAGCAGCTCCGGCCCGCTCCGCGCTGCTCCGCGTTTCGCCGACCCTTTCGCATCGAAAGATCATGTCGCGCTTGTAGCAAGAGTACATCCCGAGAAGGTATCCACGTAAAGTATCGACGTAAAGTATAATTTAGACTGTAAGATGCTAGATGAGCTGTTCCTCGTACGAGCAATTCTCGACGCGGCACAGCGACGAAGATCATGAGTACGAGGATGTCGCCGCGTCGTTCCGTGTCAGGTCTTTGATTTAGAAATTTAAATTCGCGCTCGAAGCGAATGCCAATAGCAGCGGGTTTGACGTTGGAGAGGCAGCGAGAAGTTCAATGTACGAGTGCCCGTAACAAACTGTTTTTTCTTTAAATAATTTTTAGATTTTACACGTGCATAAATGGCCCTTCGCGCCGCATCGAGCTCGCGGGGCATCGCGCGTCGGCGTAAGTTAGCCGCCGCGTCGCTCTACGATTTTTCCGCTCGTACAAAAATTTGCAGCACGCACGGCACGTTTTCGGAAATCTCAAATTTAGTGTTGAAGAGTAGAACAATCGATAATGCATAAACGCGCAATGGCAAGCTGTTTTCGCGAGGAGAATCGATTTTGGCGTGTGAATCTTCCGTCGTGTGATGGCTCGGGCATCGGTGCAAAGTTGCCGTCGTTCGCGTTCGCTACGTCCTCGTTCGTTATTTGCAAGTATATCGCGCGATTCACGCGTGAGAGGAATATCGGGAATGTTGAATTCAGTATCGATCGATCGATCGCACTACAAGGACGTAATTGAGGATTTTTGCGATTGCAGGATCGCCGTAAGCCGCACATCAGCAGCAAATCATCCCCGTTGGAGACTTACGAGCTGGAAGGATCATCTCGTTATCCCCATCGTTCCCGAAAGGCATCGTGGCGACGAGAGGGAATTGCTGGACAAGGCATTGGCTGGACGATCATTGCGACGCTAAGGTAAGTGATAGCGTTCGGAGTTTCTCTACGATATTTTTTAATTTTTGTGCGCTCCAGTTCGCCCAGGATCAAGTTAAAAATGATCCATTTTACCATCTAGAAGAAAATGATATCTTCCTAAAAAAACATGTAGAAAGAAAACGCAGATTGATATTTATTGTACATGAAATTTTTTTGTATTAAATTCTTACAGTCAGCAAAAATACCTTATGTAAATTTTGTTTTATTACAAAAATTTGCAATTTAACTATTACTCGAAAATACTACAAAATAATACTCAACATAAAATAACTATGACGAACGATAGCTTTCGGTATTCATTACAAAAAACTTCATCAAATTTATCAAAGAATATTCTGTTCTATATGTTGTTCTATTTATATTTCTCACTATTCGATTTTGTGAACCCCGTATAGTATATTATACTGCGCACACTTTATTATTTTTCTCCGCGTTATAAAGTATCTTACAATTTATTCTAAGCAAGACTTAACAAAGAATTCTTAATAAAATTGTCAATATTTTTTTATTATGGTATATGAAATACGTCCATAAAAATTCTAAAATTAGAAACATTAGAGTTTTAATTTAACTGATTTTCTATGTATTAATTTAAAATCTCTGACAAATATTGACATAATTAGCAAAAACATTATTAATATCTTGTACAATATACTAAAGAAGTTAAGCAATAAAACTCTGTATAAATATAATAACTAATCAAGAATAAAATTAGTTGTTTCAATGTAGCAAAGATGATACGGAATTGTATAACATCTAAGGTTAAAAACAAAGTCTTAACCGATGCCGTTCACACGATTTTGCTGAAATCTGAAATCTATCACACAGTACATTTCTTCACGGGGTTCATTCTGGAGCCGATCGGGCAATTAAAATAAAAATATTAATATAATTAAAAAAAAATTTCAAAAGGCTTTTAAAAGGGCTAGCCAATAAGTCTGAGTTGCAAAATAACTCATATGACTACTGCAGTTTTTTCATATTTTATCGATATAATTGTCTACCCAGATAGCACACAGAGTAAAAAAAAAATCAGTCGTATATTTAGTTACATGCCATAAATTTTGAGTTTATTTTCAGATGCATAAAGAATTCTTTTTCAGAATTGGTAGAAAATGAATTCAAAATTGACATACGTTTAAATATATGAATAAATTTTTTTTGAAATCTCTGTGTTTTTTGGGATATTAATATGTGCTTTAACGGAATTGTTTCTAGTTATCAATACTGTTTTCGATCAAATCGTACTTAGCACTGACGGTCATAGTCGACATTTTATGACTTATCCATTCTGTCCTATTCACTGGCAGTTTCAGTCTACTAAATAAGAAATTTCTATCAAAGGTAGACCCATTAAGAATGTTCCCTATATTTTCGTCAGCGCTCAATTCAAGATTCTCATAAAATTTCTCGAGCTTTCTATCGTCCAACAATTCATTTGGATAGGCAGTAACGTGATATCATGTCGGCTGCTTTTTTTAAAGCGTTTGTTCTAATTTTCTCATCCGTCCAGTCCACCTAAAAATGCATGTAATTTCATTAAAAAGTTAGTAACCTTTCCAAATATATGATAGAGAATTTTAGAATTAATATTTTTAATATACATATATTTACTACTAACAAATATTGATAACTAAAATCTCATTTCTAAAATTCTAATTTATTGACAAAAATATACGTATGTGACAAAATTAAATTAAAATTTTTGTATATTGTCTCACCTTCTTCAAGATCTTTATGAATTCCTGTGTGATATCGTCGACCATTTCGAGTACAGCTTTCTTCGTATCCTCTTTAAAATACTTTCTCACGTACATCGAGCCAACGCTAATTGGCATACTGCCAGAAACGATGTTTACGCATTCTTTCCATCTTGGTTGTCTCTTTGTTTTACTGTTTAATTCAACTGTGTACTTCAGCTCCCTTTTCCGGATGTCATCCGTCAGATACCTGACAGATGCATCCGTTGCTCTCCAAAGGGCATAGTTTGCCTACACCTTCTTCGGTGTCGTTGTGATGAGCTGTTTGAAGTCCTATAGGTAGCTGGTCATTCACGATGACTATCTCGTCCTGCCTTAGTTGTGCTTGCGGCGCGAGGATGGTGTTAAAATATTCCTCCCACGGTATGTTAGGATAAACAGCGGACAGCTCACTCACATTCACGGGAGTAGAGAAGAGTCACGTGGCGTTTCACGTTGGGCAGCGAGATCTGCGTACATATTTATCCGATTAATCATTTAACATTAATTTCAATCGATCGGTAATTTGGAAATTTTGTTGAAACTTTATTTACAATTATTTTGTATCGATTAATAATTAAGGATGACTTACGTTTGCAAGCTTGATTTCAAATTTAAGTGAGTCTTCTAATTCTCTATTAGTCCGATCTGGATTGGCTTCGAGAATTGTAGCGATGATCCACCATGTACTTATAATATGCCTGGACGATTTTATCGTCAAAATCATTCAACAGATCTTCGCGCGAAAGACGGTGTTCGAGCTATAAAGAATTATAAATTTTTATTTATTGTACTAATTGGAAACAAATGCCATATTCGGTTTATTCTGATATTTTAGGATAAATTACGTGCTTACGTAGATCAAACGTCTCGAATTATTCTTCCAGTCGTCTTTAATACTGAAACCGATGAAGTAATTAATGGGATAGCTCAATCTGCGGAATCTGTAGACAGAATCTTTTTAAGTAAAATCGTCCTCGTTCCATCTTTTACCGTCCAAAACGGGCCAGCCACCGAGTTTCCTTAGGTTGTTCAATAATGGTGTCAAGCCTTTCTGCTCGATAGTAGCTGAAAGAAACAGCATTTAGAAATGAAATAGAAAGACTTTCTTGATTTTTTGTTTTTTTTTTCATTCCTTTTTTGATTGATATTATTAAATGCTTTAAAAGTAAGGACTTATATACGGAGAGAATTTTTTTTTAAATTTACCCTGAAAATTATGTTAATTGTGGGACAATATAGTATTTAGGCAAATTTTATTGTGCATTACAATAAATTTTACTGTAAAAAAGTATTCAGACACCCAGTAAAGTATGGCCGTGTGCAACGAATGACGGGCGGGCGGGCGGGTACTCGGATACCCGGATTTTCCGAGCACTAATATATATATATTTTACTGTAAAATTTTACTGTACATTACAATAAAATTTTATTTTGCGGCGGCAGCATAATTAGTCCATATCATATTCTAACTGCCGCGTATTCGTGCTGTGCATAATTCTGGACGAGCTTATGGATTATACGTATATCGTTGTTGGTACAACCTATGTCAATCAAGGGAGATATGATTATAAACCGATAATGGTGTGGTACCACAAGCAATATGATGATCATCTTAAGAGAAGAAATATTAATGACATTGGTTTGATAAAGGTAAACTTTGGAAAACCCTATATATACATAATATACATATTATATTAGCTTGTTACATATGTAGTACTAAATATTATATTGTCCCACAATTAACATGATTTGCAGGATAAATTAAAAAAAAATTCTCTCCGTTTACGGATGCCTGAGTGTTATTATCTTTTTATTTTCTCACTTACAAGCAATTTTATGTACGGATTAGCTATTTGATTTCAAATATTATGATGAATAAGTTGTCTCTGTTTATATGCCTGTGACATATTTGGATTTGGATTCTCACCTAAAAATATACTATCTAATATATATATCTGACTCTCAAATTTAAAAAACTCACAAGAATTGATTAAATTAAGAATTGATTAAAGGGTGAAACGTAAAAGTCAACACGCAGTGCGTAAGAAATTTTTTATACCAATTATTTACATATTTTTATATAATCTTCTAATTCTTGAATTTACATATTCTTACATAATGTTACTACATATTCTTAATATAATACTTTTATTGTACATTTTTGGTCTTATTCAGGTTTTTTGCAGCGGATAAATATAATTTTTTTTTTATATATCAATACGTCTTTACAAAAAATTATAAATCCGCTACTAACTTCCAAATAAGTTCTGCTTTGTGTGAGATGGGCTTCCAGTTTCAAGATTGCAAACGTAGACACGTGATCTCTGTTGATAATAAAAGAAACTTGAAATAGAATATAAACACTGATAACCCTCAACATAGCCGAATGTGTGATATTATTGTTACAAATAAATGTATTTTCTCATTTTCACTTTTAGAGTACACTTCTTTTGTTTTTTAAATATGATTTTTATTATTTTGAAAAATTTGAGGCAAACGTTCAGAAAACAAATGTGTATAAAAATACTTCATGGTGAAAGGGAGTTATAACACACATCTACAACACAAAAAAGGAATATATAATATATAAAGATTATAATGAGACCATTCAAAATGGTGTATATTCAAAATTACATATAATTTTCTATTTAAAAAATAATATCTTATTGCTAAAAGATGTATTCGTTTAAGTTAACAATATTTTTAATATATTGCAGAAAAACTAAAAATTTGTAGAAAAATTAAAAAAATTAATTATTAGGTAGTTAAATGTAACATTTTAATAATGTTAGTTGAGTTAAATAAATAATGAAAACCATCTTTGAGACTAAATCAATTATCAAATTATTTAGTCGTGTTTGCGGTCTTGAAAATTTGATGAATTTTGCTTCTGTATTTACTGCATATTTTTAATTACATTAGTTTACGGAATTGCCTCCTTGATGCTCGAGGTTTTTCTTCATATTTTAATTTCTTTCTGCTCGTTCTTCTGTATGATGGCAGTCTCTTACTTAGATAGAATAGTATTTTTACTAATGAACCTATATATGAATTCTTTAATATAAAAAAAGCAATGTCTGAAAATGCGTGTATATGTATATTATCTATACAACATTGATGTAGCATAGTAAATATTATCACGTAAATGAAGATATATGGAGGAAGGATTGTTGCGGGATTGAAGCTCGACGATCCTGGGGAAGAAAGAGTGTAAGTCTATTACAACAGATATGATTAATCATTATAGCAGCTAGAGTTAATAAAGTATATTACGCCGGCGTGTATTTTGCACCGTTTCAAATAGATAAAGCTTTTTTATTTGTTATTATTAATAAAAATTGAGTAATAATCAGGCGCCGCATATTAAACACTAAATGTTACTTTATTGTAGGCACTATTTTTAATGATAGAATAATTGCGTAACTGAGTCTACGTATATCGTATATCTTATATTATATATTGTTACACCTAGGAGACGTTTTTTAATCACTCGCGCGTTCTCGCATCCGTGCACGCGCACTAGCAAAGCCGAGGGAAATAAAAATGACATTCTTTCACTTAACAAAAGGATAACTCTCTTTATTATAACACAACAGAACGTAAAGAGATCGTTTATACAGAGTAGATCAGAGCACGTCCGAACGAGTCGACGGCTCCAAATCTCTTAGTTGACCGTTTGACAACGCACAACTCGTTGTTTAAGAAATACACGCTTTTCATTTTCTTCATCCTGTCAGCATCTCGATTTGACGTACTCGAGAGATCGACTCAGCGCGGGCATAACAATTAATAAATTATAAATAGTGCAAATACATGAATGTGTCATCTTGATTGACTAAAATAAAATTACAATATATATGAAATAAATAAAATACATATACATATATACGGGTGTAACTTAAATGACAACCACTAAGTATATAGCGCTATTCCTGATAAAAAATTGAGTCAAAAAGTCTTAAGTCTTTTTTTTCTACAATTCTTAATTATGCAGTTATTCTCCTAGTTAAACTAATCCAATCGGCGCCGTTCTTTAGACGGGTGCACATCAATGAACCGCGAGCGTAGTAGTGTGCGTGAACATAGCGGCGTGACGCGCGGCGGATCGCTCACGTACACTACTACGCGCGCGGCTCACTGATGTCCGCCCGTCTAAAAAACGGCGTAGATTGGATTAGTTTAACTTGAGAATAACTGCATAATTAAGAATTGTAGAAAAAAATGGTTCAGGACTTTTTGACTCAATTTTTTATCAGGAATAACGCTATATGATTAGTGGTCGTTATTTAAGTTACACCCTATATTATATATATTTATATGTACATAGAATTAGAAAATTAAAGATATTTTCGATTTTACCCATGCAGTCAAATGTAAATTTATATCTTTATTAAGCATAATTAATTAAATTCATGCAGAGAGATGAAATAACAAACACGGAGATTTGAGTAAATCATTTTACTAATGTTTATTAATAAACATTTCATATAGATTATTTGAATTCATTATAATTTAATACGTGTTGTTGTTGTTGTTGTTGTTCTTGTAATCGTCGCAATTACAGTTTATCGTTATTTACACTATTCAGTATAAAATGCGAGTTCGAGATTACATCATCGTCGTCATCGTCATCATCATTGTCACACCACTATACTGTTTTATTATTATTATTATTATTAATATTATTATTACGACTTTTCCCATTTCTTTCTTTTTTTTTTCTCGGACACTACCTGTCATCGATTAATTAATTATCAATGTTTGTATTCGGGAAAATGGGGGGGCAGTAGGGCAGTATTTTCGTTATCACTAGTGTTGTTGGTAATTAAATCTTTAGGGGAATCATTATTCATTATGTTACAATCTAGACTAAAGTTATCGTCTAGCGGGCGTTTGTTAATATTAGGCATGTGACTAATATCGATTCCATGAACTTCGCTTAGCGTTTGCTGTTGCTTGGATTGAGCAGATTCGACTTCGGCGTTGCTGCCGGCGTCGTGGTTGTTTTCGTTTTGTGGGGGGGATGGATAATAGCCGCGCTGCGTGATTGGCAGTTGTTCCACCGGCAGTTGGTGTTGCTGTTGTTGCTGCTGCTGCTGTTGCTGCTGCTGCTGCGCCTGTTGCTGCACCGGCATCGCAGGCGGCGGTGGTGGCTGCTGCGGCGGCCGGTGCTGCACTCCTCCTCCTCCTCCTCCTCCATCCTCACTAGTCCACCGGGCTACTTGTTGTTGAGCTTGAATAAATGCATCACTAGAAAATAATAAGATTACACGAGCCCATTGGATCTAGTCCACCGCCACTAATGCTGCATTCGAATGCACGACGTAACAACATTCATTGTCAGTAAACGGAGCGAATGGTGAAACCAGTCGACCCAGAAGCGGGAGCTGTTAATGTATACGTGATTATTCTTTAGGAGCTTTGTAATTAGGCCGCTAATGTGTGATAAAAAAATTTATAATAGTATTTATATAGAAAGGAGTAGTAGACAGAATTGACAAATCAGCAAATGTTCTTAATTGGAAATTTTGATGAATTAATAATTGAAAAATTGTACCCATGATGAGTAAATTGTATCAAAATGTAATTTTTATGATATAATATTTAATAAGTAATATAATTGTATTACTAAATTAATTATTGCTTATTCATGGGCGTAAAAAGTTGTAGGAATTCTTTCTACATAAAGTTTTTACGTATACTAATTTATGTATTTTATTTGGATTAATCATATCTAAATAATAAAGATTAACGCAAAGCTAATTTTTTTTTTAATTAAAAATATAAATTCCAGAAGTTATCAATTAGTAGTTAAAAGAATATATTGTTCAATATATATTTTATAATAATTTTTATAATAATCAATGATAATTTGAACTAGACCTGCATGTAAGTCATGAATAATACAATTAAATTCAAGACAAAGATGTTCTTGAATTTAATAATTTTTATAATTTTATAATGTTTGACTAATTTTACACGAGAAAATTCATTTCATATAATGATTTATCTTAGCTCTAGTTAGATTCAAGTTAGGCTCTATGGAAGAAATCACGTACACACATTATAAATTGAAAAGTTAATTAAGACATTTAAAGCGCGTGCGTAGCCTCGTGACTCATCACTACGATTGCTATTTTAATTCAACATTCCTTATACACATTATCAACGAAGAGAAATTTCAGATAAGGATAAGTGCGTACATCGATCACAATGTTTAGATGATCATTTCATTGCGCGAAATAGATTGGATAAAGTCTCTTAGAGTCGCTTGAGAAATTGAGAAATTCATCTATCACAGTTTAACGAGTTTTTGCAATGCAAAATGCTAGAAGCGACATGCACGAGATTTCATAATCATGAGTTCTGTTAAATGTCCCAGATCTGTTTAGGTTCATTAATCAATTGCGTGAAAGTTAATTGAAAATAAAAAAAAAGATTAATTGATTATAAAGCGAAAACTGTCAATGTTTAATTTCTATGCTATTTGGAGAAGAGTGTCTAATAGATTTGGGACGTATTTTGTATCTCGAGTTCACTAGCCACACATGTGTGTTGTTATTGTTTAGAGCAACATTCATACAATGCAGAAGCAAACGAAAAAGCATGCAGACTTTCGTGTGCACTTAGCTTCTCTCTGCAATATTTTATACGTTGCATTATTCTTAACAAACTGCTTTATTAATTCAATCTGCGATGCAATTGCAAACGCTGCAACTGCGGAATTAAATATTGTATGCCGAGTCCATTTATACTTTACGTAGTTTTCAGATTCTCCGGCCAGTAGTATTGCGATTTTCACAATACTCCCAATTTTCTGTTTTACGTATTACGTCATTCTCCCGAATATCCGCGAAAACAGAAAAATCTTTCTAACAAATTACAAATTCAGCTTTCTTTTCTAAATCTAAAATCCTGCCTCCTCTCGGATCGCTATTTAAATTGCGCCTTTCACTAATGTGCGGTACGACATACGATTTTAAACACTGTTTACAATCATTCTGATGTTCAGCTTCATCGACATTTCGATTCAATTTTCTTTTCGCAAACGACAACACATGCACCATCCTTATCTGAGACATATGTGAGTTATTGTGGGATTCGTGATATAGAGGGAGCAGACGTGATACAGACGTGAGCCGATATAACGTGTGTGTCTCGGTGACAGTGAATAATTGCTACTAGTGAAGCCGCAGGGTTTTTCGTGACGCATATTCTTGCAATACCTTTCACAATCGGGTGTTTCACCCCTAGTATTTGAGCCTCTGTCAGGATCGGCAGTTTCATAGATACCCTCGTCCTCAAGGTGCATTTGATGGGAGTGTTGATGGGTGTGTTGATGATTGCCGTAAGGACTTCGGGACGTCGGTTGACGGTATCTACCGTAGACGAATCTACTAGCGTCCTCGTCGCGGCCGCGGCTACATCTTCTGCTTCTACGTAGGAAATCCAATCAATTCCTGTATAAGTCCACGGGTCTACGCGACACTTTCACTCACGCGGAGCATTCTATACGCTATTCGGAATTTAATTTCTGTTGCTAGATACTTGAGAATTTAATTCAGATATTACATATATAAAATTTAATTTATAAAGAAAATAAACGCGGGCCGTTTATCTCTATTTGTTCTATTTTCTTTTAATTAATTGTTTATATGCTTTTTGTGTAACTTATAATATAATCAGTTATGTTTTTTAATCTTCCAGAATGCGGCAACAGCGACATTCACACCTGGTATCGGTAAGTCAATTTTACTTTTGCTAAAAAGTTTATTTACAATTCTGCTGCTATTCGGCGCCTCAATAATATTTTAATTAGATCACAATTATTATTGTAATTAAACTTTTTATGTCGATCATTTAGTATAAACAGACTCCGCATCTTATGCCTTTTGAGTAAATTTTTCTATGCGTAAATACTTAATAATGATTTATTATTACCAAGTGTGTATCCCTTTTTCTCTCTCGTTATCCCCTTGCGCGTGTTTTACTGTAATCTACGGTTTCACAAAACATCGAATATGGTGTCTGATATACATAAATAAATGCGTCGAGTCTGACAGCCTTTTGATGCGCAAGATAGGAAGCAGAATAAGATAATAAATTAACCCTCTCATTGTATATTAATAATTATTTCCATTACTTTTATACAAAATGCATCAATTTGCATTATTTTTTTGTTTTTATTTCTTGCTTTTTTATTTACTTTAAAACATGAAGCATTATATAATTTTGCATACGTAATTCTCTATGAAAAATTAACTTGGTTTTTGAAGATTGGAGATTAAAATATACAATAAAAATATACGATATTGGAAGTAATGAACAAAGAATATATAGTATATATAATATTAATTATACATATACAAAAATTATTAAATATAATAAATTATTATACAAAAAATTGTTAAATATAAGAGTTACATTCAAATTAATGTTAGAATGAGATAATAAAATTGATTTGAATTTTTAAAAGTGTAATTTAGATATTTATAAAAATGTTATGACAATTTGCTATTGCAATTAACGGCATATGAGAGGGTTAAGATAATAAATTTGCGAAAGAGAAGATAGTAAGCGATTCACAGTGAGAGTTATGGCAGCGTGTGAAATGTCTGCTGACAATAATTGTGATTAACAAAGTATGAAGAAGCTCAAACGTATTTAGCCAATCGTTTCGATAAGAATACACCGTTGAATTAAAAACAAATGTCTAATTTACAAAGTATTGCTAAAACGTCTAAGAATATTTTTCGTGTACTGCGTAATAAACATCCTTGTAGTTTGAAATTATCATCTCGATGTTAAGTCGAAATTAACGCTCATTGTTCTGAGTTGAGTTTTAAAAAGCTTGCCTGTCATAAGCGCGCGTAATTTTTCTCTCATAAGTTCTTACCCTTGTGATGACTCGCTACAAACAGAAGAATCGATTTTGTAATGACGATCCGGTTCGGTCTCGGATGTTCGAATCTCTTCGGAACCGCTCGGACTCATCTGGCTAGTCATGTAGGGTCTGATAACAGGATTAATTATTGATATCTTTTTGATTAAAAAAAAACGAACATCAGACTTGATTATAAAAATCAAACAGTCGATGAGTGCATAGTGTTGAAGTTAAAGACAATTCATAGTTCCAAGGTCAAAATTTATTTTGCGATCTGAGATTTTAGTATATCGATATTTAAAATTCAGTATTTAAGAACCTGTAAAGGATCTAAAAATTTCCGAAGCACGCGAAAGAAACAATAATTTTGATATATTGTTATATATAAAGATTTGTACCTCGCGGTTGCTCGGTGCTCAAGTTGACGAATGAGATCCTCGAGATTGCGTATACGAATGGTGCCGCACGGCGGCTGCAGCTCCACGTCGTCTTCCTCTTCCTCTTGTCCGTTATCGATGCCGTTGTCCTGACCATCGGTGTCCTTGCGATACATGTCGGGATATCCGCACTCGGCCAGCGACTTGCGTATCACGTCCTCGTCCAGGAGATTGCTACTGCCCGACGGGGTGCCCACGAGATCGCGACGGCTCGCCGCGCCCGCCGCGGTCTTCAGCACCTCGATTAGATCATCGTGATAGCCATTCAAATGATTCAGAGTTCTTTCCACGTGCTCGATCGTACCTCCACCTAGTCCTGGCAAATACGTGACTCGTGAGTTACCGCTCCATAAACAAAAAAGACTTTCGGTGGTGCAGTTTGCATTATCCTTTCGTGCGCAGGTCTTCCTTTCCATTTTTTCTCGAAATTAATAAATTCCTCTCGCGTGCATATTCGTGAATTATTGATACCTATTAGTAATAATTAGTAATATTTGTTTGTAATCCACATTTCCTTACTAGCTTTTATAAAAGATAAATATGATCCTAGTCTGTTTTATTATATTTGTATATAATAAAATAATAAATTGGAAATTTGGAGAATTAGCGCACGAAAGAGTTAAGTGATTATAAAGTCTTTTAAAAAAATCCTTTTATGAAGTTCTGTATTAACCCCTTATATCTAAGATAGATGATATTAAATCCCAAGTTATTAATTATTAAATCTTTTGTGACGTTAATTTTTATAAATACGTATTGAATTAATTTGTATTTGCTAACCGTTTTTACTTAGTGATAAAAATGAAGCATGTGAGAAACTGATTTATAAAGGGTTAACGTTCGTGAAGAATCGATGCAAGAAGTTCGAACTCGCAAGGGACGAAAGACAACCGAGCATGTAGTATGCGCGAGATTGTACATAATTTCTTTAGACACACGATCGCTTGAAAATTAATATTAATCTCTGCGTATAAAATGGAAAATATGGCTATTTAACTTTGCAAGAAACTAAAAATACTTTTTTGATTCAATAACATGTTAAAAGAACTATATATACTTTAATTTCCATACCTTATATGTATAATAAATTATAAAAAACAATAATAATAATTGTAAAATTAAACGACAACAATTCGTACTAGCGTAATTTTCTAAATAATTATTTTTCTAAAAGTGACATTATGAGTGTATATTTTCTAAAGTAACATTTTAAGAATAAAAAATAGTATATTTATTGATATTTTTTAAGATTGAAATATAAGATTGGCTATTATTCAAAATAATTTTGGAGTACAAGTAATGAAATTAAAATCTTTGGTTAGAGAATTCTTTTTTTATAACAATGAATTTTATTATTGCAACATTGTGTGATTGTCTGCATATTGTCGAGCTACAAGTTCGGCTAGCTTTCGCTTGATCTTTCGACTCGCCAAAGTTCGAGCTTCCTTCAGCTATTCTTCACGGGTTATCGTGAGTCATCACGCTCACTTGTTGTGTTACAACTATCAGGCATTACAATACCGTAACCACCGTGTTTCTTTAAAATTCCCTTCTCAGGCAACTTTGTGAGATTGTTTGGTGGGAGATCAATGAAAGAGACAACCTCCTCTGCTCCCGTACCTCCATCTTCCTCCTCCACGCCGAGCCTCTTCGGCTGCGGTTTATGCTCCCTGAAAGATCGATCAGATCTATGTCGGTATTTACTAATACCTTGTGTTAACTTTCGTCTCCGCGAAAATAAATGTGCAGAAATTTCGTGTTAATCTTTTAAAAGTATTAGAACATAAAACGAAAATAGATCTTGAACCTTAAACTCTCCCAATCATAACTGCTCTTCACAGTAACGTGACATTAAACTATCGGTTTATAAACATTGTTTTATAAACCGAAATAAGATAAGGATATACGAAGTTAAGTTTGCAGATTCCATGGAACATTGTCATTAACATATATCATACATACACATACATACACACACGTACATACGGACCGCTTAATATGATTATTGCCTGCATTTTTTTTTAAATTAAACAGGTATTATAAATCTGACAATAATTGATAAGAAACAAATTGTTTAATTGCAGTTAATGATTTTTATCTATATATAGAGGGACATAAATTTCGAAAAATTTTGATTTAGTTATTAACAATTAATGCTTTTATTATTCGAATAATAAATAGATATTATAATCATAAATATTTGCAATAATTGCTGCAATTTTTATATTTGAGAATCACATTTTTTTGTTAATTGCGGTAACTATTGCAATTATCCTATCATTGTCTGATTGCGAGAATGAACGGTGATAAATTATTTAATGATGTTTTTGCGATGAAAGAGATGCTAAATGAAAAATTCCTGAGTGAGTGTCTTGGGTTTATTATAATTAACGACTGGCGATATTTAGCTGTACACATAGTACCCCAGATTCACCAACTATCTTTTTGAAAAGAAGACAATGCGGATGATACTGGGATACTTTAAGCGGCATCTACAATGGGCAGTAGCAGTAATAGATTAAGGAGTAACATGTCAAAGTAAGCTGGTTTTTCGGTGTAATAGGGCGTAGAGTAAGTCCGTAAGCGAAATAGTTGAAATCTATTTCCTACTGCTACTTTTTTACTTCAGCCAATGAGATCTCAGCAGTAGCACGAAACGCGCGCAATAGGAGCCAATGCAATTTTCACATTGGTTTATTTTAATCTTTATTTATATGTCTTCTCTATATGTAGATTCTCGGACATAAGGAGACTTTAATCCTACAATTTACTCTTAACTCTTACTCTTTAATTCATTACTGCTACTGCTTATTCTAGACGCCGCTTTATAAGTGCACCTATTATCATGCGATGAACAAAAAAGTTACAGCAAAATAAAATAATAAACATTTGAATGCGATAAGCATGCGAGGATCGAATCGTTCATATTCAGTTCGACCGCAGCGTGTGTGTTGCAAAATCAGCTGAATTATTAAAAACGTGATTGTGCAGAAAATGGTTTCGTGCGAAATACAAGAAGAGAAATGAAGGACGTATTCGGGGCCGGATTAATAAACATAATTACATACAAAGAAAAATTTTGACTCTAGATTCTTAAAATCTAGATTCATAAAAATTTACGAAGCTACGATTATAACAACCGTAACGCGACGATATTAATGTCTTGTGTCTTTAAGACGCAGATGGATCGCCGATCGAGAATTGCAGCGATCGTTGACAAAATCATGATCCAAGTAAGGAATAAATATTAAGATGGCAACGGATTAAAATTACTATAGATTAATATTGTTACGAATGCAATGTACAAAAAATCTTACATGAATATTATTTTACTTTTTTGCTTTTACCGAATTTTAATTAATAATTATCACATAAGTGATCTATTGAAATTTCTATGACTAATAAAATACTAGAACGTTTCATTTTTGTTAATTGCAATGTATTCTTAACTGGCAACCGTTAATTAAAGAATGTCATCAAGATGAATTTCTTTTTTTTCAATGGATTGTCTTCGAGGGGAAGATAGTAAAAATTCCTTGATTGGATCAAACCTGATAGTAAACATGACGGCGACACACATGAGACTTACTTGACTCTTGGCCCGTCGGCGGTGACGACGTTATTCGGGTGTCGAAACAGCACGCGCTGGGTCTCGCCGCGGCTAGAAATATACTAATATAGGCATGCCGCGGCTATTCTTACTAACCCTCAACTACCATGTGCACCGTTCGTTTAACCCGCTTTTAATTTTGACTCCATTAAGAAACGTGTTCCTTCTTCTATTATTATAACACAGTCACAAAGTTTAGTTTTCTATTTTTGAAACAGTTTATGAAATGACACACTATATTGTTAGAAAATGCTTGTTAGAAAGTGACATATTGGCATTGCAATAAAACTTATAGATATTATATAGTTGATATAATTTTTATATGAATTTTCTCTCTTATCTTCTTTATATTATAAATAATCAGAGTAATGAGTAATTTATTTATTATAATTATTTCCGTTAGTAATCTACACACATTACATTAAAAGATTATCATAGACTATTTTGACGATCAAAATTATCTTAACTAATGAAAAGTTCAATAATTTAGGAAAATATTTTGCCCAGTTTCTGCAATAAATCAAACAAATAAATAGAATTGTAAATTGTATATTTGTCAACATGTTTAAATAAAATTACTTCTGCACGAAAATCAGCGCTGCACTTTTCATAATAATTGAGGGTTAATAAAATTCTGTGAGTGTAATGCTATCTTTCACTTTTTTACTTGCGAAATAAAAGAAATTGATCGAGCGTGGCTCGTAATTTTCTGTCGTTCGCGCGCTTCGATTTTATTATCAAGATAAACTCGTTTAAGAATTAAATAAATTATATATAGTTTATTATTACAAGATTTATTTTATCAAATTCCAACTGCTGGCTTAAAATTTCTGGATCAGATTTATAAAATGTTGCAACTTGATATTGTAATTTAAATTATTATCAATCTGTAACGAACCAGAAACGAAGCTTTGTGAAAGAGAAACTCATCTCATGAAAATATAATAATTTTATAATAATTTCATTTCTTTTTGATATATAATAATCCATTATATCTGCATATTTTATTTTGTAATTTCATATATTCGATTAATTCATAAATTCGATATTTTATATTTAGAGATTTAAAATGCAATTAACAGTATTGGGAAGATTGTTAGATAAAGCGCATACTAAAGCTTGTGTGAAGTTTCGGAGTCGAGATTTACCTGAAATAAAAAGGTATCGAACTCCAAAGTCACATTAATTCAAGCAAACTTCAGCTCACTTCTTACAAAGCAGCTCGCGCATTTTCAATAATAAGCGTAACTTGTTATACAGAATAGGCCAAAAATACCATTGAAAAGCGATACAAAAGAAGAATTGAGAATTTACTGTTTTTCTTTAAAAAATATCACAAAACTTATTTTGAATTAGTTATTTAGTTATAGTGAATTAATTATTCATCGATAATTTTTGGCCTTTCTTGTAGCTATCTAAATTACAAGAATATACTGCGAACTTCGTTCGTCGTAATAACGATGCTCCTCGAAAACGATCGAACGACAGAAGCATCTCGAGCTGCAATAAATCCTACACCATACACCGATAAACGCATGATATTTAATTAACACTTGTGGGACGAATTCTGGGATAGTTTAACGTCGCGATGGTTTAAAAAAATATATGTTTAACATGCACTTTAAGATTTGCCGATTGTGTAAGAAATGACGGAGAATATGATGAGAAATGAGATAAGATGTAATGGGATGCTCTTATTACTAATGTAAATTCTTGTTAATATAATAATTTGTAATCAATTATAAAGTGTAAATAATTATACTTTTTAATATAACTATAACCTTTATGAAATTTTTAATAAGAGAAAGATGTAACCATTAGTTCACTGGAAACATTAAAATCGTAAAAAAAAGAAATTATCTCGCTTGCAATTTGCTTTAAACTTTTTTTCTAACGTCTACTATAATTTTAAGAATCGAATCTCTACTTCGTACATTTATGGGAATTTCACTTTAAAGATTTGATTTTGTGGCGAATTCTCTATATACTTTACCCATTTCTTGCAAAACTCGTTAATTTTCGACAAGCTCTTCCAACGTAATCTTAAAAAACTCTCTGGAATCCAGACTAGCAAAATAAGCAACGAAATGACCGCCGTACCTGTACTGAGGCATACTGCCGAAAGTGAGGATCTTGTTGACCGTGTCCAATGCCGCAGCTTCCGCATGATGATTACCGGAAACGCCGCTGTAGCTCTTCTGCTGCGGCTTTTTCGAGTATGGCGGGTCGTACTTCTGGACGGTGCTCTTCCTTCTGCGAAAAATTCGCCCATTACGCATAGCCTGTTACTTTTATATCGCGGGAAAAAGTGATAAAGCGCATGCAAGCTAGAGAAAAAGTATTCGTTCGAAAAGTACGGATAATTTTCAAGGTATTAACAATGTTAAAAGGGATTATCATTGCATGGACCGATTAATTTTGTTATTAATTATTAGCGTAACTGCCAGTGTACGATTTAGTTTGAAGTTAGTTATATTAAAACAATTTTATCTAATTGTTAATTAGATAAAAGCAAAAAGTTACCTGGAGTAACTGATGTAGAATACTGAATTTGTTATAAAAATACAGAAAGAAGATTGGTAACATACAAAGTTCAAAGAATTTGTCGAAAATTCGATAAATCAAGAATCCAAATTAAAATATAAACTTTGTTTATGTAATAAAAATTTAATACAAAATTTTCTTTTGATATTTGTGTAAGAAAATTTCATATTAAATTTTTATTATATATATGTATAATTTATTTTAAATTAAATATTAAAATAAATAACAATCTTCTAATACTATCAACAATATTAATCAAATCTTAAACATTATCGTCATTGATGTCTAATACAATATATGTAGCTCATAATTATTAATATTCAGCAATGTTTAATTCAATATTCTGCGATGATTGTTCTTATTTATTTATCTTGACATACGAGTCCACCGGTGCAAATGAACATATGGTCAATAATCATGGAACAGGTGGTCGATAATCCCTCTTAAACTGGCGGATGAGGTTCATCAGAGTCTACGTACATAATTCTGTGATCAAAAAATGTTTACAAATAACATAAGCATTATAAGCAAAATTTGCATTTGCTCAACGGTCGATCTACATTCTTATGGAAGTCAACGGATCCTCTTGACATGCAAAATTCCGAAGCAAAACAGTTAATAACCAGTCAATTGGTACGTTTGCAGCTACCCTTACAGGGATCACCCTCCGCTGCAGTACCCATTAACTAATTAGTAAAAGACAAAAAGACAAGTTTAACTCTAAACAGCATTAAAATATAGCAGCGAAGAAACTTTTGAAAATATTTACCAAGATAATATTATCGCTTTTATTCATGACGCCGCGTTTTGATAATTACATAAATTGTTTTTACAATTATTATTCCAAAATTAAAACTATTGTAATCTTTCTCAGAAAGAAAGATACTATATGCTGCTTTGGGTTAAACGAATAAGACAATAAGTTAAGCTTAATAATAAACATTGAATTTTATAAAAGGATAATATTTCACTTTTTTGAGTATTGTAACAATTTTTTTCTTGTCAAACAAAAAGAAATCTTAATATTAAAATGTGCAATTAAATAGAAAATATTTAAATATTTTAGATGATGTTGATATAATTGTTGATATAAATATTTCAGTACTAATTATTGTGCTCAGGGGCAAAGTTCGTAATATTTTGCATATACAATTCTTCTTATCATTAGGAAAGAGAATGAAAATCATGATGGAAAAAATATTAAAGAGTGTAAAAGAGTATAAAAGTATAAAAGTATAAAAGAGATACAAAAAGGTATCAAGTCTAATGGCATGAATATATGCATGTACATATGTATAAATGCATAAAGAGGGTAGCGGAAAGAGCGTATGATAGTAGCAAAGTTTTATTCTTCGACCAATTTATAATTAGACTTCTTAACAAGCGGTTTAATCAAAACTTTTATTTGCGACAGTCCTTTAATTAATTATTGCAAAATAAAATTTACTAATTCAGACAAAAACGTTAAGATAAAAACGATTTTTTAAATTTAATTTCTAAAATATATTAAGTTATTTTAAGAACTAAGAATTATAGTTTAAAACGTAAGTAATGATTTAAAGAATATAAAAATTATGTTAATTGAAAAATATTGAGCTTTATCAAGAGAAAGAGGAAGAGAGAGAGAGAGAGAGAGAGAGAGAGAGAGAGAAAGTAAGTGCGAAATATATGATGTTAAATATATTAACTAAATTATTAATCGATTATGAAATAAAGATGAAATTACATATCATGTAATTAAATTACACGAATAATTGAGATTTTAAGATTTTATTAATGCTCACTGCTATAAATACGGAAGCTATGAACATTAAGCAATGAAATTATTTGCTGAGAAAAGAAGCTGCATTACAAATTTGCCAAAGAACAGCGTGCCACTCGCATACACTCCTTCCATACCTTGCAGCATGTACAGAAGTGGAGACAGAAAGAGAGAAAGAGATAGAGAGAAGAAAAATAAGAAAGATGGAAAGAGAAAAAGAGAGAAAAATAAAAAAGAGAGAAGTAGGACATAAAGAGAAAAGTTCTACTTGTATGTTTCTGCACACTAACCTGAGACAGAGGGAGAAGTTTTTATGTACTACGACTGACCTGTAGCAGAGAGCCATCAGAGCAAATACTACGAAAACACCCCCTACCACCGACATGAGCATACCAACTAAAAATACAGTGTTAGAGCCGTGGTAGTTCTCTGTATGCGTATTGTATGTATGTAATTCGTCGTCATCACCGTCATCATCATTAGCATTCATCATCATCATCATTATCATCATCATCATCATCATCATCATCATCATCATCATCATCATCATCATCATCGTCATCATCATCATTGTCACCGTCAGATGTGGCGGGCCATCATTTACGCCATGAATGGATTATTATTTGTTCGTTTATCGATTTTTTTTGTTTTACGAAACGAGGATTTACACCATCGCAGTTTACGCAGTGCAGGAGGGTGGTTCGATTCGGTATTTTCGTATCCGAGCGTCCCACAGCATGCAGACAGACAGAGATGGCAGACAGAAACAGACAAGAAACAGAGAAGCCAATATCAGCACGTGAAGAGAGACATACATTCATATATGTATTATTATATACGTAGACAATTACGATCTATGTGATACAGAATGTTTATTCTTAAAGTAATGCAATCGAAATTTTACTTATATTATTATTAAAATTATGAATACAATAAGATTAAGTGCGATTCATTTTAATACATATTAACTGAATTATATTTTGCGGGATACTCATTGTTATAACAAATAGAGAGTAAAATTCGAGTTGCATCTCAGAATAAGCATTCTGTGTAGCATTGCCAAATTATTAAACTTCGTGACCAAAAAAATATAGACGCGTCAGGTTTCGCGTGTTTCAGCAATAAAAAATAAAAGTCTGCAAGAATTTGACGTTACAAAGTTTCATAATTAGGGCAACAGTATGCTCGATAGATTTTCAGAATTTTCTTAGAAAAATTTGAAAATCTATGTATCTTAGTTGTCAAAGATCTAAATCAGCCTAACTCAGCCTTTAAAGATCCTATGAGTAATCTGTACAGATTCATGAATCTGTCAAGATTTCAAGAAGCTATAGAGTTCAACATCTAGGGACACAGAAATCTGCAGATCTCAGTACCCAAGGATACAAAGATCCAAAGACGGCTAGATCCGCGGATTTCAAAATCTAGGGATCGCGTAATCCTAGTTACCCTGCCCTCGTGTTCTCTCTGGAAAAAGGCAGTTCTGTTAACCCTTTCAGTTCTAAATATATTTCTTTAATTATATATATAATAACAGATATCTATAAGTAAATTAAATATATAATAGGGAATTATAAAATGTATCTTGCGAACAATTGCCGAAAGGGTTAATCGCATTACTTAACTCGTCGGTTTTGCACAAAGAATCTGTTTCGTTGATTTGAAAAAAAAATCGATTATTCTAACTTGCAAGCTTTCGCCAAGTTGCATACAGTTATTAATAATTGATGATGTCCAAGTTCTTCGCTAATCAGCTTCTTTCATGCTTTCATAGGGCATACAAGCAGCTGGCACATTGTATAGTTTTTTTGACGTCGCTTTTTGAGGGACGACCAGAAATTCTTAAGTATGTTACCATTACTTGACAGAATTTGTTATTTTCGTTTTGATATATAAATATGTAATAATCTGAAGAAAATGTAAATTTATCAGTAAGTTTAAAAAGAGATAAAATATTAATATTTTAAATTTTATGAAAAATTTATATTTATTTTAAGTTTTTGTCTAATTGTTTAAAAATTATGTTTTCTCACCGATTTTTTAACCCGTAGCCACATTTACGAAGCTATCATTGTCATCCCTCGAAACGCGATAATTACTAAGAGATTTTCGCTTGAACAACATAGTCACGATCATAAATCACTATGCCATGAGCACATCCATAGCACACACCACATAGTGACAATATTATTTATATATATAAATATATAATATATATAAAAAAAAGGTGTATACATATATATTTATGTTGTCATGTATGCGAGCGATTCAGACGCAAAACCAGCTGCATTCAATTTTCATATTCAAAATTCATATTGATAAATACAGCTGTAAATAGTGGAATTCTTAAAGATTGAGAATTCAGAGAGCTACTTTAATTGATAATAAATACATTAATTAATAATAAATACTAAAATATTAAACAATTCTATTTAGAATTAGAAATTAGCTGTATGTTATCTAAATTATTTAAGAGATCCAAAGTAACTTAGAAGCACAGGAAGCTTCATGAAGCACAGGAGTATAGTGTAATAGGAACTAAACAATCTCGAATTCGTAATATGTAGGACACCTTGCTCTTCTGAGGAACTCCTTAGCAAGGAATCTAGGATGCCGGTGGTAACTAGAATCTCAGCGAACCGAAAGCTAAAGCATGAAGAGTCTAAGGACGCAAGCAATCTAAACTACGAAGCGCATAACAGGATCCAAGGGGAGAGATTGCTTATATAAGTGATTTTCTGCAACTCATTCGGAAGTGCCAAAAAAGAAGAGCAAGTGAAAGGCCGAAGATAAATAAGAGACATCAACGTATAAATAACTCTCTTCGCTATCGCGTCGTCGTGAGCTGAACGCAGCGAGTTTTGTTTTCTGCAACTCTCGCGTTTATACGTGTAATAGGTGAACATCGAGTAGAATAGGCTAAGAGTGATCGATATTATGACGGCCGCGTGCGATGCCTCCTCATCATCATCATCATTATCATCATCATTATCATCATCATCCAGCTAGCCACGAATTACGACGAAGACGAAGACGACAGGCCTTGATCGCGGGCGATCTGTTCTCGCTGTTACTGTACCTGTAGCAAACAGCCATTAGTGCAAAAGAAATGAAGACGCCCGTCACCACACCCACCAGGATCACTACCATCAATCCCGTAGAGAGATTGTTGTTGGTGCCTCCTGAAATGATCAAGGCATTTTGTATCCCGCCGCGTGCGGCGCGCACGTGTGTGACGGTGTCTTGTTTTGTTGTGTACGTGAATGTGTAGCAGTCGCGTAGTAGTGGCAGCCTAATATGCAAATTACATCGTCACTTTAATCGTAGAACTTTGTAACTCCAAGGATTCTAAGATTTTCCATGATCTAAGATTATTTATGCTCACTGAAAAATTGACAACCTTGAAGATTCATTACCTCAAAAGCTTAGAAAGTTCTATGATTATTAGGAGACGACTGTCTTTTATATATATATTGCTTTTAATATGTACATCGCTATTAATAATTCTTAATCTAAGAAAGGGAAATACAGAGAGCTAGGGATTAAAAAAAAAACAAGAGAATCTGAATGTCTGAATTTCAGAATTTAACAAATCCATCTAAAAATGTAAAAAAAAATCAAAATAATATTCCTATTTTTTTTAACAATAAAATGACCTAAGAGTGTTTTATCGCTTAAGGGATAAAAGCGGGGATGTCGCATTTGAGAGGACCGAGAAAATATAATATTAAAAGGATATTACAGGATATATAAGAGGATCCTTCTTTGTCACTTTCGCTTCTCTTAAAACGAAATCGAGCTTGATTATCGCACAATATATGAGTTCGCATACGCATCCGGATTTTATGTGCACAGCTGATAGTATGACCCCAAAAAATCCTAACTCTACCTTATCGCGAGCCTAAAGTTGATTGGGACGATTGACTGGACCCATATTGCTAGAATTGAAAGTACAGTAGACTTCCTTTATCGGAAACGATATTATTTCCAGCCTAAACCGTTTTTCGAATGAAAAAAAACTTATCGCTGATCGAATTTTCGATTTAGAAAGATCGTAGCTTCAATCAGTATATTCTCTACATGGGTTTTTAAATACATTTTATTTTATTTATTTCCGATTAAATTAACAAATATTTATCTGGAGTATATTATTTCAAAATTGTAATTTTATTTGTATAGTAATTACTGTTATACTAAATGCACTCTTTCAGATAAAAATTTCACAGTCTTTTATTTAAAAATTAGAATAAATTAAATATGATATCGGGAAAATGGTGATAATTACAATTTTGTAATAATTGTTATTTTTTTATTGAATTATATGCTTGTATTATTATTGAATTAAGTTTTGATCAAGGCTAACAATTTAACGGAAGTCTGCTATACTGAATGACAATTAATAATCGTCAAATAACTTGATGATTAATAATGGTAAAATACGAAAACAAATATTACGGCTACTCGAGTATATTTTTATAACGCTTAAATTCTACGATATAATTAATGGGATTATTGGTGTTGCCCCTGCCGCTCCTACTTATTTTCTTGTATTTTAATAATGTTATAAATAATAATTATTAAATAACGCGTTATATAATTGTATCGAGAACTTAGTTCAAAAAGCAGCAGTAATAATATTTCTAATTTTATGCAAAATGCATTTTAAATATTTATAACATTTTTAATTAATTCGTAAAATGGCGATGTTAAAATTTTTATTTAAATTTTTGCATAGAAAGCGTATTTTGATCATATTTAAAGAATTACAATGTAAAAATTTCTTGCATTCAAAATATTCTAAATTATGCATACAAATTTTAGTTTAAATATTTATTGATTTACTGTCTTTTTGAAGTGAGTCATCGATATAAGAATAATAATGATTGTATAACAGCATGAATAATTTTTTTTTCACACAGCAAACCCTCCAGAAAGCATGTGTGCATTAAGCATGTATGCGTAATAATTGAATTTGGATAATAGATAAAAGTTGTAAAGAAGTAGATGCTGTGTTGATCTGTACGCCTGCTAGAGGGTCAATTATAATAACGTTAAAAAAAAGATCTGCAAGAACAATGGCGCATCAATTTCCCGCTTTTATCCTTTAAATTAAATAACAATTATGAGAGAGATTTATATGTGAGAAGCCGCGGCTTACCGTAGGGGGTCTCTTTCTTTTCCAGTTTAGAATCAGATTTATGTACTACTTCAGGTGTGGGTGTTGTCGGCGATAACGTCGGGATAGATTGCTCAATGGAACAGTCCGGTCCGCTCCAACCGGGGAAGCAGTAACACTTATTAACGTTCGTACACACCTGCGAGAAATAGTAATTTTATATAATATTATAAATAATTTAAAAAATATTAGAAATTTTCGAGATTTAACATAAATTATTAACGTAAATGCTCTATGTTGCGTATGTTGCATCAAAGATGTACCAAGAATGTAATTTTTATTTTATACTACTGAATTAAAAAATCTTATTTTTTGACATCGTTCTAATTTTAGTCGAATATTATAATAATATTTTAAGATCGAACTTTTCAGATATGTAATTCAAACATATCTTCGTAATTTCAGAATTATTATTTATTATTATCGTTTTTATTAACGCATGCACAGCTGTAATTTTCTTATTTTTCTAAAATTAGAAGCCGGATGCAATAAATTTAAATCTACAGCTGATTGCCACAGTGTTTTGTCATTAAAATAAGAATAAAAATTATAAAATTTGTTTCAAAATATCATATTTGTAATTACTTGTTGTTTAAAACTGAAGCAACATTGCTTTAGATTTTTAATGAAATATACTTACGCCATTTCCCGAGCATTCTTTGTCGTCGTGATTGCTGGGACACTTTTCTTGATCGATGTATGGAAACAAACTTGTGCAAGTTTGATTTACGCAAATCTAGAATGCATGGTTGATAATTTAATATCACAGAAATTAGGTTAACATTATTTGAAGATAAATAAAGCTAATAGGCGTATAATAATTTTCGTGAGAGTTAAATATGGCATTGTACTAATTACCAAATTATCACCGCAAGATGTGCCATCACGAACTAATCCCATTCCAGGTATATCGGTTCCTTCCACTCTTCCATTCGTAGCTCTTGCAAATCAGAATAATTGATTTTAATATTACCATGTATATGTAGATATCAAAACGTGAAGTATTTGAAATATTTTTAAAAAGTAACAACTTCGACTTTATTACATAGCATACTTACTTGCATTCATATTCCTGATTTTTTATGGAAATTATAGTTCTAGTATGTAAATCCTTCATTCCATCGATTATCGGTTGCTTGCTTCCTTGTTGGCATTGAAGGGAGCCACAAAGAACGTTTCTGAAAGAAAGCATTTTCTCATTTAATCACTAAGTTGATTATTATACCTAAATATATGATTGAAAATTAAATTAAGTACTTCTCACATATTTCATTATAAAATTAAAATAAAAACTTAGAAGTGTATATCAATATTAATCTTTTTCACTTTTTCAAATTAACTTTTTTGTATTTCTTTCTTTTTTTCTTACGTCTTTTATATTTCTATTTTCTCGTCATACAGCAAAAGCTATTACTCACTCAGCTTCACATTTGATAAGGTGACCGCTGGAATCAGTGCCGCAATGACCGTTGATAGATCCCTTAGAGTTAAATTGCTCGAAACATTTTTGATCGGCGGCGAGTCCACCGTATCCCCACACTTGCTCGCACTGTAGATCCAGAGCCGGGCAGACTCCGTTGAAGCAGTGCCCAGCGTTATTCGAGCACGGATTGCCGTTCTTCTTATAAACATCCGGCGGGCACTGGCCGCTGTCACCGGTGCACACCTCCGGTAAATCGCACTCGTTCGTCGATTCGCGGCAAACGACACCGCGAGCACGGAGCTGAAGTTTTATATATTGATAAGGTTTAGGATTTACGTTGAAAAGGATTACGTTAAAATCACGGATGCGAAAAATAAGCAAGGAAAAATGATACAGCGGAAATGGAATTATCTGCTCTTTCACAAATGCATTTTCACTATTTTTCATGCTGTTATTATATATTTAATAATTTACATTTTATAAATAATTTAATATTTTTTCTCTCGTATTTGGGAAATCTTTAAAAATGAATTATAATAAAGTATTAATTTTAACATATAAATATTAATTTTAACATTATGCATAGGATATGGTTCGCCATATCGCATTACTTCCAAGGGATTGCTTGCTAAAGGACGAGGATCTTCTCTTATCTCACCTTGCAATCGCTGCAACAAGGACCGGTCGCGCATTCGGCCTCCGTCGTCAGCTTGCAGGTGATGGCATCGCAACAAGGATCGAACTCCTTGCATTCCTCGATCGATCCGCAGTCGCATTGTTCCCCGTCGTCGATTACCCTGTTTCCGCATGATCTCCTAATTTCCAACTATAAACCCAAAGCAGATCCCAAATCGATTACGGGAACGTTAATCGAATTTGCTCTACGGTTCGTTCGATCTCCAATTTAATTCGATCGATCAAAGCGTCATCCGTCTATATAGCTATACGTGCGTAAGCTCTCGAACTCACCTCGTTTGGTTTGTTAAAAAGGCAGATGCCGTGGCCGCTCTTTAAAGCTTCTATATAGTCGGTTTTACTACACTCCGAAAACTTGTACGGCTGAACGTTTTCCAGGCCGACGATAGATTGAGCCATGATGCATCCGTGCCAATCGCGGCAATTGCAGTCGTTCCCTGAAATTGTTAATAAAAAATTAACCGCTGCTGTAAAACCGGAAACTACTCTCTCTTCTGTTCGCCAAATCGACTGACGCATCGAAAATAAGATTTAAAAAAGTTCGTATAATACTCACTTCCATCGTCGTGACTCATGCCGATATTGTGGCCGATCATGTGTGCCATGGTACCAGCTAAAAGATGAGGCTCGTAAGTGTTTAGATCGACGCTGATTCCTACGGATCTTTGGCTGCACACGGTCTCGGGTACAGCCACCCCTGATTCTCCACCTGAGAAAGTCTCACCCCTACCGAGAATATAAAAAAAACGTCAATTGTTTCTTTAGTTTCTGAGAATCTTTGTGCCCTCAATTTATTCAGAAAATTAATTGTATTATAAGCCCAGACGAAAGTACATAAATAAGATATTTCAGTGTTTGACATTAAAACAATTAAGGGAAGGGTTAAAAACCGGAGGAAGAGCAATAAACTCACGTGAGCAATTGGGTGGTGTCCTGAGCAACTTGATACATTCTCCGCATCGTATAATCGTTAAAGCTTAACAAGGCTTGATCGATGTCGATGCCGTTATCGATTTGCGCTTGGTTGCTGCCCTTCCAACTTTCGATGTATACGACGGAGACTCTAGTGTTTAATGTACGGAAATACTGCGGAGAAAATTTAATTGAGTGCATACCCTACCGGAAAATAAATTTACGTGAGCGTTATCACATAATCGGGCTTACCAAATCTGCGATATTAGCAACTTGGATGGCATCGTGAACAACCTCAGCTCTGGTACTACCGTTTCTTTTGTCAAACTGTACACAGAGACAAAAGTACCATGAATTTGAAGAAAATATTATATATAGAATATATACATAAAATAACGTTAATGGATAATTAATATTGCAAATGTTAAAGTGTATTTTGCGCTTAAAATCTAAAAATATACATTTATTTTATAATTTTCTACCGTTACAAGCACTGATTCAGAAATTAAATAAATCGCGTGATAATTCATTGTCTGTTCTCCGAAAATTTATTTAAATTGAATATTATTTTATTGGTACGTTTTCTGGTTTTATCTGTCACCTAATTATGTCACTTTAATTAACTTACGCTTGAAGGGGTATAATTAACGTACCATGGCCTTATCGATAATGATGGCAGTTTCGATGTATTTGGTTGCTTCACGGACGTCTCTTTTGTATCGATCGGAAGTGGTCTCTGATAGCCCGAAGATGTGCTTCTGCCGGCGGTTCTTTACACGCCACTCAAGATTTCCCGAGTTAGCGCAGCCTTTGTTAACTTTTGTTCGAGCTTCAAATATAATGTGAGGATGTTTCTGCTAAAAGAGAGGCCTGCATATATAGTTTATGCTACCGCCAGCCGCCTCGCGGCCATATACCCGCTCCCCGACACTCGACATTCCATTTAATTATAGCGCGACCTAAACTTCCGCAAAGTTATGTCTATCTAGTAATAAAATCAAGTCAAATTAACCAACTCGAATTCGCAGCGCCTTTGATTCGAATTTAGCAGCGTCAGCCGACTGTTACTTCAAGACGGCACGCGAATTATGCGCGTGGATTAGCACAAAGAGAATGGAACTTCTCCATTCTCCATAGTAATTTATTCATAATTGTTTCAATATTTTTTAACTGTGCGTACGCGATTATTATTTTGCCTTATCCTTAATAATAATAATAATAATAATAATAATAATATTTAACGAAAAGCAATTTAACTGACCGATAAATCACCGCCGTAGAATGGATGAATGACGAAGGTCTCGTTGCCTAAATGAATGACACCGCTGACACCGTTACACGTGTGAAAAGCAGCGCTAGCTCCCGGATAATCTCTCACAGTGCCGTGATAATAACAATGTTCTATTTCCTGCAAGAGAGGTAATAACGCCATTATGAGTTTTATCGCTAAACTTGAGCCCTCTCCCTAGCTCTTAATGCTTAAGTTTCACGTGAGCGTGTTTTTAGACTTTGCTATTCACAATACTGCTTTCATTGCCACGGTAAGTGAAGTGACAGTGAATATGCGCTTGCACATATTTATTATTGACATTTTTTCCTTTTACGGTAACTAAAATAGCTCTGCCATTACCCGATATCCGAAGAGCCGCTCCTTTTTTTTTATTTCTCTTGCCCTTTAGCATCAGGTAAGAGATCGTAATGAGACAGCTCATATTAAAAGCAATTTGAACCCAACTAAACTGGTTTTAACAAACCGCGGAGCGAAGTAATCGGCTATGCAAAAACAATTATATCTTTAGGAACAGCCGTCGGTTTGCGTCACGTATAAATACTTGAGTATTATTAGATTGTCGCACGTGAAATTGCGTTTTCGCTCGACAATATTTTACCTGCTTAGACATTTGTTCCGCATTGCCGGCTAAAAAGTCTTTCTGTATAAGATTTGGAGCTAAAAGTTGCCTGCAACATAATGATGAAGGGCACATATATCAATCTTTTTGATGGATGATATTTTCTTAATTAGATCTTATTTTGTGCTGTCTTTTCGCGTCTTTTATGCTTAAAATTTTCACTACGTTAAGAAATATTTTAAGATATATTTAAATCAGTATATATTTTTGTATAAAGATACTTACGTATTTAATTCTAAGTCTAAACGAAATTTGTGATTAAAGGCCTTGATCAGAAGAGACGTCCGATGAAAATGTCTCCCTGTCTGAAAATATAAATTTTGCGATTAATTTTTATCGTTATAATTCTTTTAAGGATTATTTACTTCAAAATTATTATCGTTATTAACAATTATCTTGAAATCTATTTCTGTACTACAAAACTTACTCTCATTCTGCCTCTAGGATTCTGATATCCTCCATCCCCGTAACCTCTTTGAGGAAACTAAATTGCAATAAGAACACATGTAATATATTAGCCATATATCAACTATAATATTTAAAAAAATAATCTAAGTAAATTGAAAATATATTGAAGAATTTAATATATTAATACTAAATTAAATAATAAAATTCTTTGATTGTTTTTATTTTTCTATAATTTCTCTTTCTATTTTTAGTTGTCTATATCTGAATTTTTATCGATTTTATTTAGTTTAGCAAAAGTATTCACGTGGTGAAAGATTACTGGTGAAAACAATATGCAGACTGCAAAATTTTACCTTTGGTACGCCGACTTCTCTCGTGGATATCCCCATTTTCTCGTGATGCCGTAGCTGTACCGGATAGATGATCTGATAGTAATGACCACCGATATTTCGTATTAGCTCTTGGTTTTGTCGATATTCGTGTAGTAGTCGTTCGACCTCACCTGAAATCAATTTCCACGTTCAATCGAACGCCCTAATTTCACCCCCTCGGTTCCCCACTCTCTTTCAGCCATCCCCCTACGATCTCTAATTTCATCTCGAATGGACTTTGGGGCGATTCATTGCGCCGCACCGACGAAATTTCACGCTATTGCCATTAACCTGCCCTCTCAACCGCCGGCATCGAGATTTTAGTCCGTACGATTCAATAATAACGGCAGTAATAAAGTAGTATAAAGTAGATTTTATTGTCCCCATTTCTTTTGTACCCACGTATTAGCCCTCTCAATCTCGATTGATTCGGCCTCGATTTCCTACATAAAAGAGTGACGTTTCCTGTCTCGGCTCTCAAAGTCTCACATACATGAAATTGACGATGTGTGTATATACATATTTCTCGTAGCATTATAAAATAATCTGTATTTAATATTTATTAAATGTCATTACATTTTTAGATTAGCATAATCTGTTGTACTTAATTTCAATTTAAAATTCTTCCCCGTTTCTCCGGTCTACCGACTTTCTCGCGGGCAATTTATATTCTACATTGACATTGCCCCTTAGAATTTATAGTTGAGAAGTGACAGTACACCTTGCGTGTTGGAAAATTGCCATTACCCAGATCGGCGATAGATATCGATCGAAGTTCTCTCTCTCCTCTGGGCTAATGCCGACTACTCCCCGCGTTTCGCGAATCGTTCCTTATTTCGAGAAGTTTACGGGCGCGCGCGAGTCGCGAATTCAATTTCCATCTTCCGCTCCTCAAGCGTCGCCCCAAACACGCCGAGATTACTCGCCGATTAATTTACTCTTTTCATCCCGCCCGTCATCCTCCGTCTCTCCCTCACCGCCCGCCAATTGTTGCCGTCGCCGCAGAAATGTCACGTAAATTGCGATTAATTCGCGGCCGACGTCATTATGTTGCCACGTTGCAGTTACACGCGTTCTGCAGTAGCGTGACAACTTAACGGTGTCTTCGATTTTGCGTCAGAAAATTCCGACGTCCCTCCTAGACCTCGGAATTTCTCAAGCTCGGATACTAAGATAATCATTTTCTTTTTTAATTATTGAACTTCACATTATTGTGCAAGACAGTACTTCAACAAACTTTAATTTTTAATTAAACTCTTTAATTCTCTGAATCCTAGATTCTTTGTTACCAAGGCACGCGACGTAATATGTTTCCCAACACTTTCAATCCGGGATTAATTAAATTGCAAATTGAATTTCTGTATAAATAATATATATCTATATATATTCAAGTGGTATATCAAATTAAATTAAATTTCATGTAATGTTGCAGCAGCTATTGCTGTTTACTCGTGTACGCTCAACGCCGCTTTACATCCTAATCCCTAATTAAGCCCCCTAATTCCATGAATCCTGCATTCAACGTTACTGAAATACATTATGTAGAATTTTCTCAGCTTTTATAACCAGATTAAAATAAATGCGAACTGGAATAACTTGAAATTTTTCTTTTCTCTCTTTTGCTCTCTCTGTCTCTCTCTCTCTTAAGACAGATTTTCCATTACACAATCGTCGTAATATCTAGGCCGGGATTCGCGCCGTCGAGCTCTGTCCTGGTGCATTGTCCCCGTCTAAAATGTAATCCAATTTAAGTTTCGCGTTTCCGACCAATCAGCGATGTTGACTTAACAATAAACCGCTCTCGAGGATTTGTCGTATCCTCGAGGATCAAGTTTCTAACGAAAGTGCTGCATTGCGGTCCTTCCATTTTACGGTAGTTTGTTTACGCAAAGCCTTTATCCTATAGCCGTCGTAATTGTGCAAAGATTGCGACAGCAAATCTTTTGCAAATTTTTTCCTATTGCGCAAGATTAGCGGAATTTTAATTACCTTAACCCAGTTGCGATTTGTTGCGCAAATGCTCTAAATAATGACGAAAATAAAATTTAATTGTTTTATCAAATCAAGATTAATCTTGCGGGAAACTTTAGATTAAATTGACTAATTTCTGAAATAATAACTCATGAAGCTTCGTTTATTGAACTTTAATATCTTCGTGTATTTGCTGATTGTATTTAAAACTATCTCGCTATTATAGATACGGTGATTAGTATCACTTAAACTTAATAAATTTGTCCGTCATAATATATGTATATATTTACTCACCAGCGGGAGTTTCCTCTTCCTTCCAAAAGGAATCATCTAAGGTGTAGTCTGCTTCTAAAACACACAACAAAATGTGCGATTTAATAAATTGTCGAAATTTTATTGAATATATACATATATATATGACGACAATGTATTTAAAAGTAAAAACAAGCGAATGAAGCAAATACGAAGTGTAAGTAAATTAAACGGATATAAACAGCCTCAAACTACTTTCCATAATAATCAGCCAAGGATAATGCTTTAAAGAAATACTGGTGGCGGTAAAAGGATTAACAATTAACCAACCGTGGTACGTGTTCAGGTATTTTAGTGGTTCACCTGAGAGTTTTAGACGAGATGAACTTCAGCGAACTTTGGCGAACCTCGAGCAAAGCAAAGCAAACTCTTTGCTGACCACGTTCAAACAAGGAATCGAGAATCAAAAGAATATAGGATCAAAGGATCTAAGACGTTTGGGATTTTAGATATTTCATATTCAAAACGTCAAGATCTCAAGAGCACACCAGACGCGAAAGCTATTCTTTAACTTAGTTCACGGTAAACTTCAATTTAATTTCGAGTTTTTAATTAATTTTATTAATTTCAAAGAAATTGAAACGTGCTCGAGACAGATGAAGCGTTTAAGAACACTACGGTATTAATTCCCTCCCGATCAAATTTTTGCTTAGTTTTCATTATCAATCCTGGAATTCTGCGACGTTTAAAAAACATATATACATAAAATGTTCTACATATTCAATCGACGATCTATTTGTGTTGCAATTAATAGCATTCCGTTTTAAATGTTAAATATCACAATAGTGAAGGACTATAGTGACGACGAATTGCATGTTGAATGTTCCAATATTGAAACATCGTAATAAATCCATTAATTATGCATCAGTTACTCGTCCCATTATAATTGTATATTTGCCTATCTTGCTCATTCATCTGTTACGCGAGGTTAATACGGAAAATGCCAACCTTTCTACCCGGCACACAAACAGAATAATTTTCTTATATTAGCCAAATATCCGATATTACCGTCTATTTGTGGATATGTGTCGTCCCGGGCGTTTCCGTTCGTTTGTTTATCATAAGAACATGTTGTTTTATCCGCATAAAAGGATCCGTTTAAATAATTGCACGATTCATCACATCCTGCAATCTGGATTGAGTAAAACGTTCCATGCGGGCAACAATAGAAAAAGAATATATATCGCGGCACGATATTTGCACTTTTATTTCGCGCAAGGACGAGAATGGATGGCGAAACTTTTTCATCTTCGCGCAGAATTCCCCGCCGCAAAATTCATAAGACGGACGTGGAGCCGGATGAAGGGACGACAGTTTGCGCTGGCCTACTTCCGGTAACAGAGCACAAAAAAATCAGCCGAGGGCGAAGTCGACCCCGAATAGATCAGGAGAAGTCAATGACGCGCGCGCGGTGCTGTTACAGCGTTTCTTAACCCTCCGGTGCCCTACGGGCCTCGGGCTTTTCGAGCGAAACCGGTACATCGCCCTTCGCGACTGAGCGACTGAAAGGTTCGTCACGTTGACGAAAATATCTACCGTTAAAAACGTTTCCGAATAGTTTAACGTCACTTGCGCAATTTGCGATCATCTTATTTTTTGTTAATTTAATATTTTATATTAAAATCTCTGGAATCGAAGTAACAAAGTTCGAATTGGATGAGATTGAGGTTGAGAAGAGCGTCAAAGATGAAGGAAGTTCGATTGCCTGACGAGCTCGGATAATTAAGTTATTTAGAACTTGAAGGGTTCTGACATCGTCTAAGTCCGAAGGCATCATTTACGTGGGAACACGGATGCATCTATGATCATAAATTCAGATGCGAACATGTGCAAGATTCGGCAAGATTCGATCCAGTCGTTACCAATTATGAAGGATTTTATAATTTAGTATCTCATCTGGTTATCTAGAATTGAATAGTCGAAAGCGCTTGAAAAATCTTTGAAAAAAGTGTTACGAATAATACTTGAGGAGGAAGATAAGCGCGTGAGAAGGCTAAAGGGTCCCCGAGGAAGCCTTGATTCAAGGTAAGCATCGTGTTGCCACATACGGAGTTGAACAATCGATTTATCTGGAGCTCAAAGAGAAGCCGGACTTCAAAAGAGAAATCCTGAAATCCCTCTAAGTCAGAAGTATGCGCGGAATAGAGATACAAAAGGACATGTGAGAATCCCGATTATACGACTAGATTGCCGCCAATGTCGTTGCACGAAGAATTGAATAATCTAGTTATCTGGAGTAAGATGATTAAGTTATTTAGAGAGAAAGAGAGCATTGAAGCTTTAAAAATTTTTTTTTATAAAAGGCTAAAGTTTTGGATAATCTATGAAAAGGAAGATAAGTAGGAATGATAGGAGATTCCCAAGGAAGATTTTGCCCAGGTTCGAGGCACGCAAGCTGTCGCATACGAGACTGAACAATCGGTTTATCTAAGACTCGAAGAGCTTCAAAGGAGCCTGAGATCGTCTAAGTTTCGAAGCATGCTGGAGAAGGTAGTGCAAAAGGCTCATGAAAGAGAGAGAGAGAGAGAGAGAGAGAGAGAGAGAGAGAGAAAGGAAGAGAGGAAGAGAGAGTCCTGGGCAAGGTTCGACTAGGTTCGGTTCGGTGGCATTGCATATCCCGGCACATCTCGCAGGTGCAGGGCGTGGTGCCTTGTCGGCAATATCGATTACAAACCCGGGCGGTTGCGCATTCACGTCGACACGTGGACGTGGACCGGCAGCCAGACTAAATTTGTGTTGCCCTATATTTTAGGTTCCCGCACTCATCTGCCTCTCAAAGATTGATTGCTTTTCCCTCCGTCCCTTTCCTTTTACCCTTCCTTCTCATTCTCTCCGTTCTCCTGTCTGTCCCGATCTCTCTCTCTCTCTCTCTCTCTTTCTCCCCCTCCTTCACTGCCTAACAGCGCTATACCGGAAGTTACGACCCTACCCTAGATTAAGATTCTAGGGTTCAAGCGAAGGGTCAAAGATGAAATTCATAGAGGACAGTTAATGAATATAATGATTCCATCGATCCATCCAGAATTATAAATAGAAAGATCGAAGAATCTATCTGTCTAAAAATATAGAGCCCGATGATGCACTCGAAAAAATGTCTTTGATTAAGATTTTCACATAGAATTAAGATAGGTAATTCACAAGATTAATTAGATTTTAAAATATCGAACATCTTTGAAATATCTGAGTAATAGGAGTTTAATAAAATTATTGCAAACACATTGAGAGTGGTTATACCGGTGCAAAGAAAGTTGCAGGTATTAAAAAATTAAAGTTGCAGATTCAAGGAATTGGAACCAAATTCGCGAAGTACGTGTTTCTGAGCTTCTAAAATTTCTTTGCTTCTCGCTCTTGGAAGATAAACTTTCTAGGTTGGGAGCTCACCTTTCTGTTAAATTTAATTCGTACAAAGACTATATTACTTAAGACTATATTACTGGCGAACGTCTTGTGCTTAAACTGCCCTTTTATTTTAAGGTCTCTTAACTTTATTGCCACAGGAAACGGCAGCTGTCGATTCTTTCGTAACCAAGACTCTTTGCGTTAGCTCATATTGATTTCTTTTCACAGTCGCGTAAACCATTTCCGCGAAAAACTCGTTTCATTTGTAAGGCAAACGTATCCGCGAATTTAGAATGACGGTCTTTTAAATAGTCTAAAAGAACTTTGAAAGAGTAAAATATTAATATCTTATATTACATAAATGATCTCATTATTGAAAAGATCGAAGAATCCTTAGACTAAAGAAATTACTTTTACCGTGTTGTATATTGAGAAAACCGCAGATTTCAAGACAAGAAGAGATATAATATTTATATCTCTCAGATCTATAATTTGTATGTGTAATTGTATATAAATAAAATGTATATTATATAACTAAAAAAAAGTTGTGATTTATAATATATATTATATAAATAGATATATATTGTACATATATTGTACATATTGTATAAAATATATAATTTATAATTTTATAAGAAACTATAATCACTATAATTATTTTGAGTTGTCAAAGATCTCTCTAATGTGACTATATATAGTTTTCATTATAAGGGACTAATATTTTTTTTTTCTTAAGACGAAGATCTTTTTTGATCTACACGTGCCGATAAAAATAGAAACCGAAATTCTCGACACGATCACACGCAAAGTAATTTCCTTCGGAGTTATCGACGGCCTTGTCGTCGCACTTTGCTTGTCCCGAAATCCCGTGATTACGGTCTTAAATCCACGCGCAATCCCGAATCCGCAGTATCCCACTCTACCCAGGCTCAAAGGGTTGCGTCTCCGCTTAATGGAGCCGCGTACGTTTGAGATAAATTGCCGGCGTGGAGAAATCCTTTTCCTGTGCAAACTATTTATCCCGAAGACCGGCATGGAAACGTTTTTCGATGGGATGAGAAGCCGCGTGAAGGGCGAGACGGCGAGAGGGTGGTGCAGGAGGTGATGGGTTGAGGAAAGTGCTGTGAATGGTAGGTCGGTTAAAACACAACCCCTCAACCCCTTTGCCCACTTCTATTTACTCGTTTTTTTTTTATCTTAATTCTTGAGACTCCTCACAAATCCAAGGACTTCAAGGTTTACGAAAATCCAAAGATCCGAAAATCCGAGGATTAGAAGATTATTATACCCTTGAAACAGATTTTCATTTATCGACTTTTTAAATGTTAAAGTTTTTTCATTAATTTTCGTGCAATTTTACGTAATTATGAATGAAATTAAAAATGTAGAATTCCAAAATTTAAGAAAAGAATCAGAAAAATCCTTTACAAGAAATCCTTTGCAAGAAGAAAGTCAGCAATCGAGATTAAGCAAAGAGACGATGATAAAGACACTTTAATTCATTTTTAATCAATTTTTTAAACTGATATGAGCGCATCACGCGATTATATAACGTATGTGAAAAGTGAATTAAAGTAAAAGCGCATAAATCTCCGTGTTTGCAGCGTAAACTTCTTCCTGTCGCACCAATTTCTTTCGCTTCGAATTTTGATTTTTGATTTGTCCCGTCAACATCTCGTCGAATGCGAAAAAGATCTAAAATCGAATAAATACGCAATCAGACACGAGCGGACATTCGCTTTGAGACCACCTTTCTACTCAAAATTTGTCTCTCTTTTCCGTGTTTGTCGCAACTGTTTATTTCCTGCATTTATGGAAGATTGGCGAATCCCAGGCTGCAGGTTGAACAAATACTAGTGTATACGACATCTCGGAAATACTGCCATTCCTTTCGTCTACGAACGCTTTGACCAATTTAGAGTCGCTCGTAAAGAAAAAGTTTCACCGGATATTATATTTCTCAGTTTACAATATTAAATATTTCAATAAATAGTTTATTTAAAAAAGGTGGTATAATAGTTTATTTAACGAAATAAGAGATTAAATTTAAATTTACTTTTGCCTAAGAAAAAATTTTCTCAGTAAAGAATAAAATTTTATTCTAATTGTTCTCATGCTTTATGATACTTTTTATAAAAACATGAATATATCGAGAGAGAAAGAGAGAGAGAGAGAGAGAGAGAGAGAGAGAAATATTATTATTTGTATTTGTAAACAAGTAAAGTATTTGCAAATAATATTTGATATAATTAAAGTAAAAATCTCTGCACGCGGAATTCAAGCATAATAAAAAATTCTTTCAACGAACAATGGGACAATATTCAATATTCCCTCACGTATGAGATAAAATTAGATTTTCCCAGGGGAATAATACTACGGCATAGGACAAAAATGATGCGCCAACGATGCGTAATCCCGGGAATGAAGATAATGATTAATTACGTCTATAACACAAGTATCTCATATTTTTTTCCCTCGCGCGATGATCTCGGTCGTCCAGGATCACGCATCTCCTCTCCGCGGGGGTCCCCTGTCTGGCTGGGATGAAGATTTGCGCGCATTCGTTTCAGATTTCAAACGCTTTGCCATTTCGAACATCGGTAAAGCGTAGGAATTCTAAAACAAATACCACGCTTTGCGCCCGTCCTGGCCGCTCTTCTCTTCGACATCTCGATCCTCTGTCGCGTCGTGTCAGGATACATCGACATTCAACCGAGTTCTTTGATTGATATAAACTTACGATATTAAAGGGATGCTAAAGTAAAGATCAAACTCCAAAACGACTCGTTGTTTTATCGACGATTTATGCAAATGTATGCGCTATTGATGTGATAGTAGTGTTTAGTTTACCATCGCATCAATATCGCATGCACACATATACGCAACAGCGAGTTTTGGAGATTTTCAAGCACACTACTCTTTTTTATCAGATATCTAACAGCCTAATTCTAAGAACACTACATTGTAATCCGCGTTCAAAACCGTTCCCATTTAGTACAAATGCACTGCAGAATTTTTGCATTATAAGCAAATATTGGCACAAGTTGACAACTCTAGACGCCATATTGGACTGTAAGAACAGGTAAAGCAAAGATCTTAATTTCTTAAATTTTTTTCATTTTTGGCATAAAATCGATTGGTTTAATACATATTAGTGCTTAAACTTTAATTGGAAACGGATTTTTAAATCTGTACAGGCAGTTAGAAAAATAGTGTGCTGAAAAATAATCGCGTTCGATCGGGCGAGATTTTTTTAAATGAACGACTTTAGGATCCCTTTAAGATCCTCGTTTCTTTCGACCTTGCATTTGGGCTCCGTTTGCCTACAAAACCATTAGTCTATAATACAACTTCGTTTGCACACGACTGTATCGCACACACGACCGTGTTGCACACAGTGCATCGTACACGCACGACCATATTGCATGTAACATATTACAGCAATACGGTCGGCTCCGTGTGTGCGGTGCGTTGTGTGCAATACGATCATGTGCGCGATGCGCTGTGTGCAGTACGGTTGTGTGTAAACGAAACTTCGTAGGCAATCGTTTTGTAGGCAAACGGGACTGTCTGCCATTGCATTTTTTTATGCACGAGTTTTATGTGTTTCTGAATTTTAATAATTATACAAAATAAATTTGTAGATTTTCGAATTTTTTAAAATAATTCTCCAAAAAACTTCGGATCCGAAAATGCAGAGCTAAATGAATGAAACAATGTAACGGATTCTTTCTGTTCAACCATCACTGAAGTTGTTTTAAAAGTTTATATATCGTCGCAATTTAATAAAAATAAATAATAAAGTAGACATTTCCTCCGCATCGCGAATCTCCCCGCGACGTCATATTTATTTCTTGTCTAAAGTCCTGTCGCTGCCGTTTGCCGGGTTCCCACATTATTCGTCCCCGGTATCGAGATAGAGAATGATGACGGTCATTCCCGAAAAAGGAAAATGGACGGGACTGGCGAGAGGTTGTGGGTGAGTCAGCCGGAAAAGCGGCAGCCAGGTCCGGGCAGAATTTCTCAGGCGTCGAAGACGATTTAAGAGGACATCCGGGAAAAATGACCTGCCACGAGCCCGGCAATTTCGATCCGAGGCTACGATTCGGGACGTACCAATTCAAAAATTCAGAAACTACGTTATCCGGAATTTAGAAGACAGTATCTTTGCTACGGTGGATGAAAATAGATTAGTAAAATTTATCTTTAACTAATGAAAGTAGCACTTAAATTTCCGTTTATAAAAGAATTCGTTCCGTTCGCTTTCCTCGTCTGACTATTTGCGACATTTTCTACTTAAATTGCTCGCGGCAGTTTTTTTCGAAAATACATCTTTATATTTTGCGATGTGAAATGGTAAATAAAATGATAATCATTTATCGTTTTTTTTATTAACACTTTTAATAGTTTTTCAGACAGTATTATTAGTTATTAATTTATATAATTAATTTGAAATGCTTCAATTTTTGATCATGATATTATTATAAAATGGATACGTATATATTAAATTGTATAATATTCATGTCGCATATTTGGTTTGACATATATTGAATTAAAAATGCTATAATCCGATTATTTAACAGTGCAGAGATAAATTCAGACAAATAAATTCAATACAAATGGAATTGTATAGGGTGCGTCAGCCAGAAAAGCGGATAGTGTGCTCGAACAGAATTTTTCAGACATTGATAGCGTCTCGGAGAACACACGGGAAAAATGATCCGGAAGTTTGCTCGCCTTGCTCTATCATGATATTGTTTGCACACGAGCAACCAATACGACATGACACGTCGTCGCCGAAGAAAGTAACACAGCTGCGGGACGAATTGATATCCTCGTTCTCCCTCTAGCGTGAACAGCTTTCTCAATTTTTTTTAGATTTCTGCTCGTGTGAAGTGTCAAATTTCAAATTTTCATTTTTTTCGATTTACATAAATTAAACGACCGGACGGACGTAGGCGCTCGGCAAATCTAATAATGCAGAGTTTGGCGAGGCGAGATAAAGGATGAGATACCATGGAGACGCACAAAAGGGCATGCCGTCTCGTATACACAGTGCCCGCGCTGCGGCCCGTTTTTCGTTGCCGCTTTCAGAGATCATGCTAAAATTGGAGATCTCGCCTTTTTACCTCGCCGCCGGTGAAGTGACTCCGGCCTCTTTTCGTCGGAGAAATTTAATTTTGCCCCCCCCCCTTCCTCTTGCCTCCTCGTCCCCCGCATCCAGCGCCGCCGGTTCTATACCCTTCCTGAATTTTTATCGCTACGTGACCATGTTTTCGATTCGATGGCGAAACGTCGAATACGCGCGGAAGACAGAATTCAAACGGAATACACGAAACTCGCGCGAAATTCGCGAAGCGTGATAAAATTCACTGAACACAGGGTAGGTCATCTCTCCCGGCCGCGTTCATTGATAATCGACGATGGGGCTGATGCACGTCCCGTCCCCGCTTTATTCAAGATGTCCGCCGCGCGCGCTTTCACCACCCCCGAAGATGTCCTAGATCGATGTCGGCAAACTCGCTCGAATAAAATAACCGATATACAATTTACATTTAAAGGTTGAGGACGGGCGGAGGGGAAGGGGGAGAGGGAGGGGGAGGGAACTGGATCAGATTGACCCACATCATGCATTCCGGGGGTTAGCAAATCCATCGTTCTTCCGTCACTCGATAACCGCGTAAGATCCCCTCCTTCCCCTCCATCCCCCGACTCTCCCCCTCCCCCCGTTTTCTCTCCCTCTCATCCTCTCTCGCGTTTCCACCCTCATTACGTCATCACTACCAACGCATACGTCAATGTACACTGCAGGCGCTCTGCAGTCGACTGCCTCGTTATTTCGCGATTTCCTGTTGATCGCCGCCCTACGACATCGCGCGAGAGATCGATCGCCAGATACGGTACCGCCGTCGACGGCGAACAGAAGGACACGTGCCTACGTGCAGTGTACACGGGGAATCGATCGTCTTTTCGCACGCTCGTGTACACACTGCACGAGGCTCTCACGCGTGCACAAATGCGACTTTTATCATACTGCCGTTAAAATGCAAACGTTGATCGATAATCCGGATCGATTTGTTGAACTTTGGCTGACATACTAACGCTATTTGCATGATTCCAGTTAATCCCTTTCCGCCTGCCGTCGGCGAGACTGGCGCTAAGGTGAAATTTAAGGAAACAAATTCTCCCAGATTTCCTGCTACTGGAGAAATTATTCTTATTTCGGAAGCCATTTTGCGAAAATATAGATTGACCCAGACTTGCCAAACCATCTTTTATCAGGTTCTTACGTCAATTTCAAGTTGATCTTTTTTTAATAAAAGGAAAAATCTTGTAGCTTGAAGATTCCGGTCTTTAACCCTTTGCGTCATGACGGGACGTTCAGCGTCCGACCTTTTTCTGCTCAGTTTTTAATTATTTTGATGAATTTCTTGGCGTTAAGTACTGGTTTTTTTGTTTGTGTTTAGTCTAGAACATGAATAAGTGTTTAAAAAAATATAGACATTGCAATCATAAATTTTTATTAGTGTAATTATAACTAATAATAATAACAGATAGTTAAAATTTGTGCTTTTTTGAAAAAAAAATGTATTTTTTATTAAACTATTATCAATATCAAAATGGCAATTTAGGCAGTTATTCAGGATTTTAAATGTATTTTTCAGATTTTTTTGCTGCGTTATTTTTTATTATAAAAATTGATAATCTTTGAAAAATGAATATTTTCTACTGTAAATTCAAATAAATAGTTTAAATATTTCTTATAATGGTGTTCTAGGAGTTTTTTGGAACACTGAATTTTAATCTGAGATCAAAGTTTCCAAATTTAATCCAAAATCGCAGAACCAGTATGATGTATCAAAAATGAAAAATTTTGAATTTTAAAATTCTAACTTTTGATTCGTATAATCAGTGACCTGAAAAATCCCCGGGTACAAAGTTTCAAAAAAATCAGTCTGATATAAAAATTCGTGATACAAAGGGTTAAGAAAATATTGATTCACTAGTGAAAAAATTTCATAGATAAAGGATGGCTTGCTAGATCTAGACAATCTTTTTAAATATCGGGGAAATATCTCATTATATCGATTATTTTTATTCGATAAATTTTACATATTCGAAAAACAAATATTAGAAAACTTGTTTATTTAAAAAGACAAGGTACTAAATTATACATTACTGATGTTGGGCAAGAAGTATTAAGGCTGTAAAGGAAAACGCTGGCGAGCGAAAATCGCGGATAATGGTATAGTGAAGATGTACTCACTAGCTGAGCGGTTAAACGAGTAGGTATGTAGGCATATGAATGCCCGAATGAATGGGTAACCAGTAACTACTTATCCAGAGACTACGTCTTTACCGTGCAATCATTCGCTATACCAGCTCGTTTTTCACAATTGTTTCGTACTTATTGGCATTTTACTAAAAATATATTATTGCTGATGTACAATATGACTTTAGATAAAAAAGAAATAAAAGGAAAGTCGCTTATTTGAAATATTATCTGCATTGTACGTTCAATTTTCTGAAAATTTAATTAATAAATTTGATCCTTGGCTTCTTAAATCTTGCCATCTCAAGCGGCGATAAATTTCGCATTAAATCCGTGTGCATTACTTCGATCTTTCGAAGATCTATCGTTCTGTTTCGTTGAACTGCAAAATCGGCCGCGAGTTCACGTATTAAAAGCCAATAAATTAGAACTGGCGCGCTGCCATTTCAATCTCGTGGGTCCTGGCCGAGGGAATTCGTTCGACGAGCCGTCTTCCCGTCCTACGTCTTTGATTAATTGCAGGATACAGATTGATTGATTTCATGTACAATGGGTAAACAAAATATTCACCCGCTTTAACCCGCTGCAACCTTTTTTTTATAACCGATGCCATATTCTGTACTCAAGAGAGATCTTGATCTCTCTTGTGAGTAATCTTATGAAATTTGTACATACGCTTAACACTGCCATTATGAAAAGAATTATTTTTAAAAAAATGATTGATCATCGAAAATGTTTATTTGGAGATTTGTTACGATTATTATTTTTACGATTATCAATTATTCATACTTAATGCACCTTTATATTTTCAAAGTACCGGCACGAAGAACATTAGAGGATGAGATATCGCTTACAAATGACATTTTTCACAGCTACTGATAAATATCATGTAACATGCAACTACTTGTGAATTTTTCATCGAGATGCGTATACCGAAGGTAACACCTAAGGCTTGAAGAATATGTTTTACGATTATGGAAATACCTTGTGAACATAAATGCGTATCTTCCCGAAAGTGTGTCGCATTTATGGCTTCTCCCAAACAATATATGATATCGATCTTCCCCTAACGAAAATTTGATTAGGCGCCATCCTGCTACATAACTCGTGCAGTTTTCGCGTTAAGTGACTTTGTAACTGAGACCCCGAAAGGAAAATTTTTGTGGAGATAAAGTTTGCCCGAAATTGACTTAAAAGTAAAAATTGTGTTATTTCCGTTTATAATTTCTACACCGTTAGACTTTTTCTTTCAGTTTTGAACAGTTCAAACAGTAGAGCCAAGGAGGGTGATTGAAGGAGACGTTAATTTTCATTGTTCTCACTCTCCACTCTCTTCTTCACACGAGAGAACGCTAAAACTGTCATTAAAATATTTATTGGTGCTTTACGGCAGCCTATATATTTTCGAAACTAGCTTGTAAGAAGCTTATAAATATTTTATGACTGTTATACTGGTACAGCCTTAGCGATATTTTACACAGATAAACGTAGCTAGAGCACTGAGTAGCGACAGTGCCGCGCGCGATAACATTTTCCAGATACATATATAGTACGAGTAATTGAATCACTCGACTGCAATCTTAATGTACAATCTTAACGTACAATTCAAAGAAACTGCTGTTTTTTTTCTAATTCTACTTTTAAAGATACACTGAGATCGTACGAAGATAAACTTCAATTTTCAGAATATTTCATAAAATTACGGGAGGAGCTTTTGATATAAGCGCGATAAGAATATTTGTATTATAAGTATCACGGTGCATGTACGCGGCGCATCATCATCACGCCATCGTTGTCGTCGCTCGAAATCGACGGCGGCGATAAGCCGCGATGATGCATGTGCAAAGCGTGCATTCGCGTGCTCGCGGTTTTATACGCAGCGCGCGACGAGCGCGGCGTCTAACGGTATGCAAAGTGAGCGGACGAGCGCGAGCGGGGCGCAGGAGTAATTCCGCGCGATAACATTATGAATAATGCAGCAGCGGGATTTGAAGCCCCCGACGGAAATGTACGTAACGATTACGCGCATTCCGACGACCGGCGCGGCGCGGCGGCGGCGGCGGCGGCGGCAGCAGCGGCTGCGGCATCGGCGGCCGCGCGGCGCGGCGTCGCGCGTTTTCCCGCGGCTCTGTTTCGGGAAAATCCGCGGCGTGCCGCATACGTACCGGCTGTAAGCGCCGGTCGTTCCGTTGATCTATATTCGCATTTTCCACCACCAACCACCAAAACACGCGAATCCGCGATACTTATGAGGGACGTCATGCGCGCGGTTAGCAGTTCTTTTTTGTCTTGTGCGAATTAGCGACATTAATAAAATGCCCTTCTTTTTGTAAAGCTGTAACGAGGCACCAGATTTGTCGCAGATATTATTTCGGATGCTTGTACCGAATTTTATGAGATAATTAACAATTTTTTATAAAATTGAACATGTTTAAATATTATTAAATATTTAAATATTGTATTTCAAGTAGATACTACTAATATATTTATTTATATTTATTTTAATGTAAAAAGATCGTTACTGCGGTTTATATTAATAACTTGCATTTTGTTTTATGTTAACTATACGCATTTTATCAACGAAAAAAAAATCATATAATGAAATTATGTAATGAAAAGGATGTCATGCATGATAAGGATAAAGGTCGATCATTACGAGCAAGGATGCGCCACGAAGATATATATGCCTCGATAATTAATGAGTAGATTACAGGATATGAAGAGCCGTTAAAGGAGGAAACGGGATAAGGAACGTATCTCTCGAAATATGGGAGTGTTGATGCTTCCAAAAGATTCGCGAGATTAAGACGTGACGCAAGGACTCGAGGATATTAAGACTCATGGAGCTGAAAATGCCAAAGTTCAAAGTATGCAAAAAGTAAAAAAAAAAATGCAAATTCAAGAGTGCAGAAAATTGAGATTATGAAAATTCGAGGATCCAAGAAGTATAAACCATAAAGATTTCAGAATTTGAAAAGTCGAGCGTATAAAAATTTAACTTGATAATTTAAAAGGTCGAGAGTTGCACCCTCTGATAGGGTGCTCATCCTTGTTCGAGGATGCAGAGAGCTCGCGAGCTCCGCACTGCCCTGGCAACAACGAAGACTCGGCTTTTTAAATTTTAAAACAAAGTTCCCAAGCTTTCTGAATTTCTAGATTTTATTATTTTAAAATTTAAAAAATCTGACATACGTATATACATATATACATCTCTCTTTCTATAATCTAAATTTCTTATATTTTAAGTTTTACAATTTTGTCAAATATTAAATTGTGTTTAGATCCCAAATCTTCAATTGGATATTTTTATTTTTTTTAATTTTTTAATTTCCCCGAATCTTTGAATTCTAGAGTCTGCAAACTTCGAATTTCCTTCACTAGGGTCATCTAATTTCTAGAGATTAGATTAGGTTATTTGAATCCTAGATTCCTTGGATTCCTCGAATTCCGAGATCTCCTGACCCGCAAACCCGACATTATGGGTTCTTTGACGTTGAAAATGAAATCACGATCTTCCATTCGGGAAATCTATAATTCAATGAATCGAAGATCAAAACGACTTGAAATCTAAGAAATTCGAAATTCTAGAAGTTTAAAAAAAAAGTTAATCAAAGAAATGAAAATAATCTAAAATCCGAAATCTTATAGTTCTTGTAAATTCAAGAATATTAGTATATTAGTAAATTTAGAATATTAGTATATTAGTAAATTTTGTGAACGTAAAAAGTAGCAAAGCTATCCCGCGAAATGTCCTAAAACGATAATAATGAACGCTCTTTAGAATTAGAGGCAAATAACATACACTGCTTGATATGATTGCACCTAACTATCCAGACGTGATTACTCGGTGAATAATTCGCAATCTAATTATGAATCAAACCATTATTCCTCCACACTGGAAATTATTCCAGTCCGCCAAACAGACATGACTATTCGATAAGTTATATAGAGTTCGCATTACTTGCCGGATTAGATTGTCCTCTCGTATAAAGCAAAATATCACAGTTATTTGCATGAAATCTACAATTTAGAGGTTTTAAATCTTCATCGGATCTTTAAACGTCTTAAATCCCCCTTCCTTAAGTCCCCTTAGGACCATTAAGCGGACAGGGTGGCCAAGCAAGGTGCGCAGGCAGGCAGGTGCAATACCTCCGTAACGATCAGCGCTCAACATCCATTCATTCACGCAGCCATTTGTATGGAGGACTGTAGCTTTCACTTAGCTCGATGAAAAATTTCGAATTATAAAACGTTAAATTGTTCGCGAAACTTAGGTCACTATATCTTTCTCGAAACTAATCGAAACTAATCGTAACCGCTACCCGGCAGACGCCGGATGGCTTGATATAATGAATTCGGACCAGTTGGATCCGAATTCCCTTTAGCAGATTACGATCCCTTTGCACCCTTTGAAATATCGGATCGATTACACTCTGTCCGATTAAGCTCCAGCCATCAATACGCTCAGCTACCAACCTCCGAAACGGGCAAGCAGGCAGGCAAGATAAACTTATAAGGCAGACAGGTAAGGCAGGCAGGCGTTACCTCTCTTGGATGTGGTGTCGGCTAAGCTGCTAATAAATCCACGTACGGCAATCACGAGAACAAAGAGTCCACAGTGTAGCCAGAACATGTTTACGTCTTAACAACATTGTTTAATTCCATATTACATGACGCTCGTGAAACACTGCGACGATGGCGGCTGCTGCGATCCCAACGGGCTTTACAGGATTATTCATTACTACGCGCATAATCACCGACGTCTACCACCTCCTTGATCATTAGACGCGACACGCGGAGCCGAGCGGAACGGAGCGTAGCGGAGCGGATCGGAGCGGATCACGAGCCGATTCTCCCGAACGATGCGCTACCGAACGTGTACCAATCTCTGAGATACGAAATAGCGCGCTCGCGCGGGTGGCTGTGTGTGTGTGTGTATGTGCGGCGACGAAAAAAACGACAGAAAAACAGCGGAGTCGGACACGTCGCGCGAGCGGAATGTAGCCGAGCGAAGCGGATCTCTTTCCTTCTCTCTCTTTCCGTCTTTCCCTCTCTCTCTGACCGTCTATCTTTCCCTTTTAGTATCAGTCAGTCAGTCTCTCTCTCCTCGTTCTCTCTCTCTCTCTCTCTTTCTCTCTCTCTCCCTCTTTCTCTCAAATCATCTCCCGGCGGCTTCCTTCAGGGTTTTCGTGCACCGTCGACCGACGAACGAGGAGACCGACCGCGAAGGTAGAGCACACTACTTTCCGGCGGCTTCTTCTTCTCAAACCCGGAGCGGATTGCGGCCCTACTACTCTCGCGCGCGCGCGGCCAGAAGAGAGGAAACTGCCCGGACCGAATCACGCCTCGGCTGCCATCTTCTACCTACGCCGGGAGTCTGGAGTATGAAAATATTCTCCGCTCCCTCTCTCTTCTGGTCCTCCTCTTCGCTTGCCGCTCCCGCCAGCCCTCGTTCTTCTCCTCGTCACTCCCTCCACCCGCTAGCTTCCAACCCCACACGGCTCGCCGCGGCTCGCACGCTCGCTCGCCCACTCGCTCTAGCGCGCACGTCGCACCAGCAATCTCGCTCTCTCGCATATCCCCGCGCGGCGCACCACCAGCAGCTTGGACCACCACCTTCCCTTATCGATTCCTGCGCCATTCCGCCTCCCGTCATTCCTGTCAAATCAATAACGCGCGCCGGCCGCGCCGGCGGCTTCCTCGCTGCCGCCGCGGGGGTAGAAGCGGCATCGAGATGCGAAAACCCCCTCTGGCTGGGGTAGCGCGCAGGGCACGAGAGAGGATGAACCCTGGACCAGGTGGCGGGAGCTGTCATGGAGCATCAACCGCTTGAAGATGGTGATCCTGCCTTTAGCTAGATCCTGCGGAAGAAAGATAGCGCAAAGTGCTGACGCGGATGGGGAAGGTTGCAGATGAATCGTAATTAGGAATGAAGAAATGAGAAAAAAGAGGAAAGAACAGAGAGAAAGAAAGAGACAAAGTGGAATGAGGAAGTATCTAGAATCAAGTGGTAGGAATGTTTAGAAGAATCAAAGAACTAAAAAGATTGCTTCGTATTTTAACTCTGCGAATACTAGATGTTATATAGAGCTTGGTTTTCTTATAATATTCTTATAATATCCTGGACTATATGTGTACAGAGAAGAAGAGGGACAATGTATAGAAATGATAGACGAAAGCAGGCGAGAGAAGAAAATAGGGAATACAGTAAAGATTTATTGTAAACGCTTTGGATTCTTTTTTGGAAATTTTTAGAACGCGTTAGAATTCTAGCATAGTTAAGCAGAATTAGAGGAAGTAAAGAAATGCTAAAGATATGCTCGAATGCATTAAGATAAGGGCAATTAATAAACGAGAAATCAGTCATAGAAGTTTCATCCTCGGTTTCACTAATTGTAAGCAAGTATTATGAAGAAAATATATATACGTAAATTACTAATTAGTCGTACGATCATTAACGTCAATCAACCAAGTAAACTGGAAATGAAAGGGAATAAGAGAAGAGGAGGGGATGTGGCTAAATTAGCTGGCCGATAGTCAGCATGGAGCACGAGATATTGGAGATGGTGGATCAGGTGAAAATTGTGGCACGAAGAGTGGAGGAATTATTGAAGTGCAGCGGTAGTGGTGTGTAAAGAGCGTGTTCGAGATTACTCTGAGTATAAGAGGAGATCTGCGGATGTTGCAGCTGCTGAAGCAGCTGGAATGAAAAGAATTAAGAACCTGTGAACCAGAGGGTTTCAAAAAATTCTTGGAATGTGAGACGCTAGATAGGCGAGCGCTAAATAATTTAGGATCCCGAGAACCTAGAATTTAAAGAATCCGGATTCTGGGGTGGTTACTTTGCAACAAATATGAGGGGTTAGAGACTAACCAGGGTACGAGGAATATAAAAGCACGAGGAGCCTAGGATTCAAGGGAGCTGGAATAATTCATGAGTTACAGTATCTAAGATTCAAGAAAGATCTAAGCTCGAGAGAGACCATATCTGATGATACCATTATTCAAGAAAGTTAAGATCTACATGCTGTGAATTCAGAAAATCTATGAAACTAATTTATTTGAGATTCTCACTTGAGACCAAAATCCTGCTAATTTTAATTGCAATAATTAGAGTTTGATACTTTCCGTCATCTATTATTTCCCTAACAAGAAAGGGCGGACTTGTTTCTTCCTGCAGAAATTCAATGTAATTGTTGTTGTTTGCGCGATTCGGACTCCTAAGAGATTTATCATCATCAGCATCTTCTTACCTGTTAGTCAATCTCAAAGCGAATTTTCGTTGTGAAGTTTCATTTCTAAATTTAAACATACAAAAGCTTACATAGCTTGCAGAAGCAAGTGTCCCGCCATTTATAACTGACATGACTGTTATTTGTCAGTGAGCTTGTTTGAGAATCAAGTGTCGCAATAACTGTTTCTCAAGATGATTGTAATTATATCTTACAAATAATAAACTTAATAAAAATCTCGCAGTTTTTTAACATGTCAATTATTCAAAATTGAAAAAAAATTGAAAAATATAAAATCAAAGAAAGTTGTGAAAAACATGATACGTATAGATAAGAACAAATTAAAGATATAGAATTTATTTAAAAATTTCTTTTTGAACATTTAAGAAAAATTATAATAAAATTTAAAATCGTTTAAAGTTTTAAGCTTTCAAGCTGTAAGAGATTGAATTATTATACGAGTATAAATTATCTTACAATTATCTTAAATTATCTAAAAAAAAAGAAAGAAAAATTACTTTAATTTGCGTTGTTGTGACAACAAAATAACGGTCGAAGAGACACGTGTCGACACTGTATTACAATAATGGATTTTGATGTATATAAAAGATACAGATGGCCAGCGATAAGACACATGAGAGATTCATTCACGTATTGGTCTAAATTTGGGTCGCCGCGTAGGCTGCGCAGCAGCCGATTCAATTGGCGTTTATTTATTTATAACTGGCAGCGCGTGAGTGAAATAGTGTTATATTCCGCACATTTGGCATTAGACACCACACCCAAGTGCGTTTTCTGTTTTAATTGTTAGAAAATATTCAAAAACTACCAAAACTATTTATTACTTTATTTTATATATTTATTTTTTGTATTGCTCAAAATAATTATTTAAAATATATTAAATATTTTATAATTAAAGAAAAAATTTGTTTTTTTTACATTTTGTTGATAAGTCTATTTTAACTGTTATATAATTTGCTCTTAAAGAAAATAAGTAACGAAATGTTAAAAACAATTGCTGATTCGTTCGAGCACTTAAACAAACAAGATATTAGAAAAGAAATAATGCACAAATTAATTTTTGGCAAGAATAGCATGGATTTACAAATGTTGAACGCAAAATAACTTATTTTTTAATAACCAAAGCAAACAGTCGAAGCGGCCTCACTTTCCTTACTTTCTTCCACCTATTTGTTTATTTGTTTATTTATTTATTTACGTATAGTAGGTACATTTCGACTGTATATTAATCCGTAATCGAGAGAAACAGACCTCGCGTTCACAGTGGAACTTATTCGCCGTGCGCAGAGTTCGCCGTCGTGTTTTCTGCGGCGAGGAAAAATAATAGAGAAAAACGCCGTGTTCTTCGCACCGGTGGAAAACGAAGTTGGCGTACAGTATGAAATTTGACCAATCTAGGAGAAGAAAAATGTTTTACCCCATTGCGTCTAAATGTTCACATACTTTATACTTTTTGGTTAGATCTAAATTCTAAAAGAATTCTGAGGTTTTTAAAGAATTCAAAAGCGATCAAAAGAAAATTTATCTTTCCGAAATATTTTACAAACACATATTAATTTTAAAATAAAATTCCAGTTTGTGTTATTGTTTTCTCATTAAAAAGTTGACGTCTTAAATTTAAAAAAGCAAAAACTAAAAAATTATTAATATTATATTATGTTAAATAGTTAAATTTCGTTAATTTAAAACAGTAAAACATCATTCTCACATTATAAAAGATAAGTTATTTTTTATTTTTAATGTATTCAAGATTTTTTTACGTAAATTGTATTCTTTAGACGTAAGTTCCAAATTAAGGTATATAAATTTAAATTAGTTTTTTTTAAACGAAAGAAAGAAGATGCAGAATTTAATAATAATTAAAATGTTTTATCCTCTTTGATTGGGCAAAAAATTTCACATTGTGCGACGACGACAAATATGCGCGCCAGCCACCGAGACAATTCTTCGCGTTATTGTAAAGTGGCAGTTGTGTAAAAACATCCGTCTAATATTAAGTAACTTTATAAGCTCAACGTCAGCGCGGAACATTCCTCTTCAACAATCGAGCAATCTCTCTGGGCATTATCCTGCGGCGCTTCTCTATACTGATCCTTTTTAGTAAATGCATCAATTACAGCGGTGCGATGGAAGGGTTAACCCTTCCTGTGTATGTGTCCGAAAAACAGGGCCCTGTCAAACCCCACAAAAATTAAGATTCACGAAATTTCTCTCGCTTTTATCTTCTTAATCTTAACTTATCTATTCTTAAATGAAAAAATAGGGTTACTTATCAGGCTAAAAAATGGCGTGGAATCTGATCAGAGTATTCTGGGTAACTAAGAACAAACATGACATACGTGTCCAGAAAGGGTTAATGAGAAATGTCAATCGTTTATGATGCTCTCATCACAATTTTGCACCGCCTTTTTGTTGGTGAATTTTTTTTTATCGATGATTATTGACGATAGTATGGGTAATTTCTTAAAAACAAAGTAAAATTTTGAGGGAGAGATTTGGGATTTGAGGAAGCATATATGAAAAGATCGAAGAAAGGGATCCAGGCAACTGTGGATTTAGAGCAACACTGTTAATCCAATTGTGCCGGAATCCAAAGAAGCGAGAAAGAATAAAAAATTGAGCTGTCGTTTTTATTAGTAATATTCGTAAATTCGTTTAGACACCATTTTGCAGGAAAATTCACGAACAAAGTGGTGCAAAAACTCGCTCGCCAGAAAATCGCACAGGATAATGCGATTGTCGCTATTGTGCATCGAACTCATATTATATAATTTATATATGTATATATACACACACACATATAATAATTACATGTGTCTGTATATATGTATATATAGATATATAGATGCATGTATTGTATGTGAGTTATACACTTGGCAATTATAGATCCCCAGTGGATAATCGTATAATACGGTCTTTATTATTTACATTCTTGCTGCACTCCGGTCAAACATGCACACGCACACTCCCACGCACGCGCGTATATATGAATTGTATATATATGTATATACATAGACACATGTGGTCTACGTGTGTTCTGTTTTTTCAGTGTCGGTGTACGTTATGCATTCATGTATATATACACATATTATACTCCGTAACGCGATAAAACGTTAAAAAAGTCGTCATTGTCAGTACATTAATTCTCTCATTTTCTTTCGTCGTTAATGCTTAAAAAACCTTAATTTGCACTACTTGTTTTATGTTTCATTTCGACAGTGCACTGTAGGATTGCAGATCATGATTAGTTTTTATATTATATAGTTTATATTATATAAATATACATATACATATATATGTGTATATATATATATATGTTTATGTATATATGCGGTGTGCAAAGAAAGCGCTCGCGTCATATTTTACAGTAAAAAGATAATCTTTAAGAGTTTAAGAGCAATAAACTTTATAATTATATTGTAAAAATGTACTTATAATAATGTTAAATTGTACAAATATTTACGTAATACAAATCTACATTTGTTTCGACAAAATCTTAATAGAAATAATTACTAATTTTTAAAAGATAAATTTAAATTCAAATAACTAAAATAACCCAGAGAGAGAGAAAGAGAAAATCTCTAATTAATTTTAATATTAAAATAATTAAAATTAAAGTAAAATAATTAAAAATAATTAATTAAATTAAAAGTTAAAAATAATTAATATTAAAGTAATTTAAAAGTTGCGTGTAATTTAATATTCAAACATTTTTAAAATAAATGTCCAAGTTTTAAAATATTATTTTATAAGAACTCCAAGGACCTGAGAAATCTAAAGAGAAAGAGAGAGAGAAGGGGGAATCTCCTCTCCTCCTTAAGATATTTCATAATTATTAAAAAAAGTATGTAATAAACGTTAATAATTATTTATGCCGAAATTAATAATTTTTTCATTTCACATAATATAAGTACATATTACAATAATAAAAGAATTTTTAAACATAACGTGCGATATGAAAAGTATGATACAATACTTATACAAAAAAAAAATCGTGACAATGTGTATGAATGCTTTCTTGACACACTGTATACGTGCAATGTATATAGGGCACCATGCCTCTCGCGAGGGAAGACTCCTCCTAAATACCTCGTCCTGGATAAATCTCACAGGAATTCCCGTCTTTTGATTTATTCCCCTACTTCATTGTTTCGAATCTTACCTTCGTTAAAGTTAACGCAATTAATTAATTACTTCATTCATTTATTAATACGAGCTAATCGCTATGCGGCAAGAGTTGCTAAATGTACTTCGCGATTGGTATGAATATTTATACAAAGTGCTCCGAAAGTTTTTGCGCGATGTTGAAAATTAATTTCTCCCATAAAATTCCGTGCGTCTTGTTTGTAAAAGAAGAACTTTATCCCACCTTTTACTTCAGAATCACAAATGATAGGGGGATTCGTAGGATCCAAAAAAAATTCATGTGAATATTGTTTAAATAAATATTTTTAAAAATTCATAAGTTTGAGAAGCTTGTAATGAAAGATTTTGAGAATCCAAACGTTTAAATTCAAAAATATTCTTAATAAGTCTTAATACAATATATACAATAATTGAATAATAAGAATTAAGAGATTAATGTGTGATTAAGTATGTAAGATTTATATACTGGGAAGGATTGTCGCGTCGCGAAGATAAATAAAATATGTATTTTAGCATTTCTCGATTTCTTTCTTTGGCACATGCTTTTGGAACACCTGTATAAAGTTTCCCTTCTGCTACATCGACTATGCTCTCTTTCCTTTAAAAAGTAGTTAAAGGTTATTGTAATGCGGTCATGCAGATACACAGAGGTAATCATAATGCGAGGTTGCTTACGCTAGATCTCTCCTTACGATGATCGCCAGTTATACTCGCTGCAGATCGATAGGTCGTGAAAAAGTCGCGTTATTATGAAGGAAGAATCACAATTATATCATTCCGATATATCTATAACGAATTTTACACAAATAGGAATAACATCGCAAAATTACCTCTTATAAAATAAAGCCTTCTTCAACATCAGTAACATTTCACACGATCGGAAATATTCACAAGTGTCGTAGATAATACAAATTGCTTAATAATAAATACTTAGTAGTAAATAATAGATAGTATTAAATATTATTAAGAGTAGCATATATGAGGAAAAATATTCGAAGATTTGACGACAAATTTAAATTGCTGAAAAATGTAGGAAGAGTTCAAGGATCCGCGTGCGAATTCATGCCTCCTGTTCCAGAAGGATATAAAGAAGATCGATAGTAATTACGAATAAATAACTGATGGTCTCAGCGATTATTGAGCTACAAAATACAGAATTACTTAATAATTATGCGAGTTAATTTCTGTTCGAATAATTCCAGGACATTGCACTGTTTGCAGAAAAGGATTATAGGAGGAGACTACGTATAAATAAACGACAAAGGCCATGTTCTTAAGTTTAAGGTGTGTGTGCATGTGTATGTATAGTATCTGCATGTACCGGAAACAACAGTTTCAACTTATAACAATTCTCTTTTATTCCTTTTTACCATTATTATTTTATTGTAAATATTAATATTAGTATTATTTGTTGCTGTTCATTCATTATTCATTATTCATTATTATTTAAAGTGGCACTACGAGACCAGAAACCTGTAAAGGATTTTTTTTTCGTGAAATAGTTCTCGGGAGCACAAACTTTCAATTGCAAAAGCATACGTTCTTTTACAACAAAAAAAAGAATTCGATCATTCCGACAGATCTATAAATTATTTTATTCTCAATGTGTTTCCCTCCCTTTCCTTCTCTCACTGCCTTTTCGTTCTTCCTCCTTTACCACATTATTCTGATTATCTTAAATGTGACCCTTGAAAACCAAATGTATCGAAATTCGATGGCTCAAAAATCCGAAAAGTTAACGGATGCAATGTGTCTAAGGAATTAACAGAGGTCGAACGATCTAGGAATGCCAGAGATAATGTGACCAGACGTCTCGCTTTCGAGATGATTGTCTCGCTGTCCCGTCAAACATGTCAAATGTCCCGATTTTAGCAAAAAGCTTCCGCTGGAAAATCCATTTAAAAATTTCGCCAAATTGTAATGGTATAAAGCTTACTTACGCGGGAAAAACGATTTTGCTGATCTAAAACTTTGGCTAGATACAGATCTGAAAATAATTTTGTTGAACTGTCAAAATGATTATGTAGGATGCTGTGTGGTTGCCAAAATATCAAAACCTTTTAGTGTTTAGCTCATACTTGAGTTTTCTACATTATTTTGATAATGGTCCAACAAATTTGTCTTCAGTTTTGTATCTAACGAAATTTGTAGATATTTTAGCAAAATCGTTCTTTCCATATAATACATTTAAATAATGCCTGCTGTGGTTTCATGTCGACTTTGTTTCTCTGAGTGTTGCGTGTCGAAGAAGCAAAAAATGCGCGACAACAAAATACGATTTTGCGCCATGTAGTCAGTTGTGCTTATGTGTTATATTCGAAACAGTTAGTCAGATGTACATATAAAAAAGATAGCAAAATAGAAATAATTTGTGTTTAAAAATGTTAAAAAGAAAGTGTTTATTTTATGTAGATCTACAAGCGAAATATCGCTCCCCTCCCCCTTCTCCCTAAAATTGTCCCGCTGTGAATTCGAAAGAATCTGGTCACATTAGCCAGAGATATCCATGGAATTGTAAGATCTTATAGTGATTTAAGAGATTCGTGAAATCTTAAATTGTAAAAAGATCTACGCCCGAGAAGATCCTCTACGCGAGACTTTAAATTATAAATCCAACGAAATCCTGGATTCCTAGATTCCGACAATTTTGCGATCTAAGCGCATCACGCTCGAAGGTAAGATGATCGCGAACGAAGTACGAGATGAGATAAGACACATGGAAAATCTTAACGCCAACGGAATGACGAGCTCAGCTGCTTCCTCTGTACGTGGGTATCTGTGAGGTTTTTGTTCTTGTTTTTTTTTTCTTTTAGTTAGCCTCAAAATTCGCTTTAAATAATGGATTTCGAGGGTTCCTCGAGTCGGCCATAACCGTGACGATCTGTTATATGTATAAAGTGGTTTCCTCACGACAGTTCGCTGTATTATTATATATAATATATGTATATATCTATATATATATATATATGTATATATTTATATATACTATACGCTATCGAATAACTCCCGCGCGTCGTGTGCCGTAATTTCTCTCTTCCTTTCTCTCTCTTTCTCTCTCACACGTACACGCACACACACACACACACACACATACACGCACACTTTTTCGAGTATACTTACAATAGAAATATATTAAAATTGCAAAGTTTCACATAGAGCGTATCCCCAACACGTATCGATATATCACTTATAATCATGTAATACATTCGCTAACGTAAATTCCGAATGATTCAGACTATGTTTATACTGTTACACGTAATTTATACGCGTGCATATGTAAGCATATGTATTTTTGAAGTATCGTTCAAAACTTTCAACTTCTATCCCTCTCATAAAAAAATCTCGATATTTATATAATTGCTCCTTAAACAAAATATAAAAATAGAGTCTAATAGTAAGTATATAAAAAGATAAATTCTTTAATATTTTTTATTATTCATTTAGATAAAGAGTAAAATAAAATAAAATATATAAAAATTATCTTGTTAAAATTCAATACTTGCAATATCTTTCTTAAACAATTATTATTAATCATGGCACATAAAAAAGTACATATAATCACGTATATACACATACGTAATTATGTATGTAATCACATATGTATATATATATGTGTGTGTGTGTGTTTAACTATGTATATATTATAAATGAAATTATGTATATAATCACACATATATGTGTATATATAAATGCATTGATTTTATATTATAAGGAAGAAGTAGAGAGCTTTAAGCGATGCTGCCTGTCTGTGTGCTTTGAATGAATGACTTTCATTCGCGGATCCAGTCCGAGAATCGTAGCTGCAATGAGCTAAAATAAGTGAAGTGGGTACCAGATTCCACTAGAGAAAAATTAATAACTAACATAAAGAATTAAGGATTAAGAAAGAATTAATAATTCAATCACTAAGCAAGTAAAAAATATTTCAATGTTCAAAAATTTCATCATTAATTTAAAAAAATTTAAGGAATTGAGAATTAAAAAATTGAAATTCTAAAAAACTACAATCCATTGATTAATTTATATATTATTTAAAAAAGAAATTAGTTATCTGAATTATGTCAAAAAATCAAATCTGAGGAATCTAGTGCCCAAGTGATCGAAGATCGGAGAATCCGAAGATCCAAGGATCTTAGGCTACGAGAACATGTTTCGCAAATCTACAAAAAGAATTTACGTCGGCGAGAAACAAACAACGTCATCCCCCGCTCTCATTGTTATCGCGTCGCTTTGTCGGCTTTGTCATCGGCTTTGTCAGCTCTGACGTCGATCTTCGCGCGGTTTGCGAGTCGTCCGCGATGTTCGATGAATTAAAGGCAGCCACGCGATACATTTATCTGTATTTTAATATCGATAGTGAGCATTCTATGGCGATCTATGGATTAATACAAGTGTTCGCCATACACACACGTGTTATCCATTCGCCATTCGACTACTATCATTCGACACTATCATCGATCGTTATCGACGATCGACTTTGCACCTTCGCGAAATTTTCATCCTCGATCGCGGCTATTTTAAAAATATACATTAATCCTTTATTGCAAAACATTTATACATTTTTTGAAAATGCAATGACAAAGTCACAAATTTATTTGCTGTGCTACAAATTATTTTGAAATTATTTGTGAGTGCTAATTTTTTAAATTTCCGATATCTTCCAACAAATTCCAAAATGTTCCCTCAATGCTCATGAAAGGAAATTAAAATTAAGAAAAATTATAATTTGAAAATGTTAATTTACAACTTATAAAGAGTTTAACATTCGATTAAAGTTTAAAAAGCTGTTTATTTCAGGATTTTATCCGTCAATCTAATTATCTTAGAGTATTAAATTGATACGAATTAAAAATTAATTTTAATCAAGATTGGCAAAACTTACGAAAGTTGCACTTAAAATCTGCAATAAAGGATTAGCCAATGACGTATCGCAAACAAAAGAAAAGAATTATTTTATCGAGTTTAGCCGAGTCTTGTCGAGAAGAATTGTTATGCATGCATTGTATATATTCATATGCTCCTTTTAGTTCATTCCCTTTCCTCTTTTTCTCTCTTTCTGTGTCTATCTCTCATTCTCTCCCTCTTACTTTGACTCGTCTCTTTAGATAGGGCAGTGTTGTGGACGGTTACGGAATCGACGTCCGTAATCCCAAAAATGTTTCCTACAAGTATACATGCTAGTTTTAATAAGTACATATTTCAACAACCGTCTTTAGAACTAGGTTTTTAATAAAGTTGTATATTATATCATATTACACATGATTCATTTATCCGTGCGATCCCCTCCATGTTTTCTTTTCTTCTTTCTTTTTGTTTCTTATTAAGAAACACATTCGGAAGAAATAGCGACACTATCCTCGTCAATCTACCCTCTGTTGTCGAATTGGATGCAAGTTGTATATTATATCATATTACACATGATTTCTTTATCTGTGCGATTCCCTGCACGGTGCTTTGTTTTCTTCTTTTCTTTCTTTTTGTTTCTTATTAAGAAACACATTTGGATGAAATAGCGATACTACCCTCGTCAATCTACCCTCTGTTGTCGAATTAGATGCCTCCTTGCGACGCGGATGTAATTCGCACGCATCGCTCGTTTTTCGCTTTATCATAGATCTCATCTTTGATCCGAGGATTTCGTGAACTTCGAAAAAGCTGTCGATCTTTGGATTGCTTGTAAAACACCGATATGCAAAGTCATTATAATGACGAATGAAAAGATTTGGCACAATGTTTCGTAAAAACTTGAAAACATTTATCCAAATTTCCTCAATTCGAAGATTAATATTCACAAGTATAAAAATAAAAGTACATTGTATAAAAATAAAACTAAACAACAGTGGCACACTGAATTTTTTTAATTATAATCTATATATGTATATATTTATTAATTTTTCTAATAAAACAATAGTAAATTAAATTTTTCTCTTTTTTCTTATCTTAATAACAAAGATTTCTCTTGATAACATCCTAAAACTTCTTTTTACTCAAATTCTAAGATAGTAGTTTTAGAAATGATTTAATATACAATCCTAAAAAATAAGAAATGTGCCAGGATTGAAGAAAAAAAATACAATTCATATCGAGTCCCAAACTCTAAGAATAGATTTTAGGATTTAAGAAACAAAATTTTTTTTTACAATGTTTAAGGTCCAAAATATCTGGGATCATTTAGATCTGAAGTTTATTCGATTTAAGGTACCTGGAATCTAAGGCACCTAGAATTATAGTGTTTAGAGTCTAAGATATCTTACGATATTTGAAATCTATAAGGTGCCATAATTTATAAGAAATCCAGGAGCCCAAATTTCGAATACACTACAATCCAAGAAAATTAGATTCCCCAAATTCAAAGCTAGCTAGGAATTTATAACAATAAAAATTTGAAACTTTCTCCCGAGAAACTTAGAGCCACATTTTTTCTAAAAATATCCTGAATTAAAAGTAAAGATATTCTGGACATTTCTAGAATTGAAAATTTTTTAGACACTCCTAGAAACTTGTAAGATTAGTATTATAAACTCTAAACGCACACAAGATCTTACAGAGAATCCTGAGATTTTACAAAACAATAATCGGGAATCTCCTAAAAAAATCCTACGGAATACTAAGGAGGGAATTCCGAAATCTTGAAAAATTCTAGGAGTATCCTGAGAAGTCCTAGAAGACTTAATCTAAAAAATCCTAATTGCAAATCTTAGTCAATTAATTCTGTAGAACTTTCATATATTTGGCACGAGACTGTATCTCTTAATCTTAGAAAATTCCTAGAAAACGTTAAGAAAACCCAAGCGCACTGGGAATCCTTGAAGGATCACAGAGATCCTAGGAAGATTCTAGGAAGTGCTATAGACTCTCAGAAAAAATCACAGAAAGTTCAGGTTTAATCAATTTTCAAAAAATCCTCGGATTCAATGGTGATACCACGTGATATCCCCGTTCTTATTTCCGTTTACAACGTGTCCTAATTTAATAATAACCAGGAATAGGTGTATAATCTATCTATCTATCTATCTAGTAAAACAGCATCATATTAAAGTCTATCCTCCTCTTCCTCCTCGTTATCCTCGTTATTCTCTTCGGACTCCTCTTTATAACCGGGATGCTCTGAGATCGCGTAATAATTTCCATTGTAGATCACACCAAGCTCTCGCAGGACATCGCCCCGTATGATCGCCTTGATCGTCCAATTGTAGCACTCCTCGCTCTCGCTCTCGCGATCCAGCCGCTCGACGTCGAGGATTTTGGAGCTGAGTCGCTCCAGTATGATGCCAATGTCCTTGATGCTAAGGTGGTGCTTTTGGTCGACCGTCAGTTGATCGATCAGCAGCAAAAATTTCTCCGATGTCACTATTTCGTCCTCCATTATTGTATTCTCCGTCTCGGACTCGGAGCTATCGTGCTCTTGATGATGATGATGATGATTATGATGTAAGTGGAAGCCAGCGGCACCGGCCAGACGCGAGCTTGACTCCTCGTCAGCGGTGTCGCGAAAGCGAACGTGACCTTTGCTGAGACCAGGTCGCTTGGTGCCGTCCGACAGGGAGGATGGCGGCTGTGGTGATGGTGTCTGCGTCTGTGTCTGCTGTTGCTGCTGTTGATGCGGATGATGTGGATGTTGATACTGCGCATGCGCGTCCTGGATCGGCGATGTCGCCACCGATTTATGCACGGCGATCCTGCGGCCCTCCTCGTGCAGGGCGCAGCAGTGGAAGTCGCACTCGCCGATGGCACCGCCGTCGGAGCCATTTACCGGGCTGCCGTTCCGCGCAACCGGCTGGTGAATGTGGTTGGAGCACTCGGGTGTGTGGATGTGAATGGTCGTACTGTCGAATGAATTCGTGCCTTGCTTCACCAGACGACCCGGCAAGTGCGAATGCATCGGCTGCTGCTGTTAGGATGAAGATAAGCTTACAGCGTGATAGAAAGTGATTTGATTTCGGTATGCGTCAACATTTTAAAAATAAGACAAATAACACAATTTAAATCGGACAATTGGATAATGTAACGGTGATCTAATTCACTTTCTTAAAAACTTTAAAGGACTAACATAGAGAATAATGGCGAAACTCTTCAGGTGATGTAACGATTTGATTGAGATAGAGTTTAAAAAATTGTAGCTGATAAGAGACTGCAGTCTATAGATAAAGCGCATAGATTAGTACATCTGATCATTGTTGAGAGCAAAGAGTTCAATGCAACGTGTTAGACTGACCTATTTTCTTAAAAGCATGAACGAATTAATTTTCTCAAAATTTTAAGAAAATGGATTAGAATACTGTCACATTGATTCCTTTAATCGTAGTCTGCAACAGGCGCATTCAACTTGCACGATTGAATACTAAAATCTAAAAATAAAAAGTAAAGTTTAAAGTGATAAAACTGCAGATTGAATATACCATATCGTCATGATTTATCACAGTGATTCGCGGGCTGGTGTACCGCGTCGGGGCGATCTCGCCGGGCAAATGTGTTGTCTTGCCGTCATAGCCGAGCTTGTCCAAGCTGGTTTGGATCACTAGAGACGGCCGTTGGGCGCCACTCAGGTCGGCTTTTTTAGTCGGCGAATACTTGGATGTCTGGGCGTCCGGGCCTGCCTTCGACTGCTGCTGCTGCACCTGCGACGACGACGACGAGCGCTGGTCCCAGTGCAGCACCACTGTGACTCGGCCTTTATTGTCCATGATTTTCCACGATGGCGTCTCATCGTGCAGCTCCAGCGCGTGAATCGTCTCGCAGACTATTTTCGGGATTGCCGAAATTGCTGAGAAGGAGGAAGAGAGAATACAGTCATCGCTAGACGCGGCTGCGAGGAAAAAGAGGAGAGGGAAGGGGGGATACGGATTTGGTGTTCGGTGCTGCAAGACGTGATAGTCAGTGCCGGTGATCCATCTCAGGAGTGCCGAGATCCACAGATCTTATAAGGAAGCCAAAAAACTTATTACGAATTCAAAAGTCTAAAGAGGTTTTCGGGTGATAAAGATCGTTTTAAAAAATCCAAAACATCTAAAGAGAATTTAAGAATAGAAGAAAACCTACTTGGTTGATCGTTTAAAGGCTTGTGTGTGTGTAAGGATTCAGTTTGATCCACATGTAATTCAGTTTGATCAGTTTCAATTTTATCAGTTGCCTCGAGATTAGTTTCCTCAACCAAGTTGTTGATTTCCATCAACCAAAGTTGATCGTTGTAATAGCCCCTTTACATAGCAGCGCGTATGACTCTAAAGAAGCTATATATTCGTGGGTTCAAAAATCTAAAAAGTCGAGACATTTGAAAAGACAGAAGAAAAGCTACTTGGTTGATTTAAAGGTCTCTGTAAGAATTCAATATTTACTTGTGAAATGTGAATCGATCGATCTAATTTATTGTGTGATGTACTTTTAAATGATACCCTAATCGTCCCAGTCTTTTTAATTCTTTCGACATTCTCGTTTTCTCTCGGATATTTCTTGGAATTTTCTGTTGTCCATGTTGCTTCAAAACCTTAACTTCTTCAACCAAGTTGCCGATTTCTTCTAAGATCGATCTGCTAGTGTGCAGGTGCTCCCTTTTACCTACCAGCGCGTATGATGTCGACGCCAGTAGGGCACCAGCGTTCACCATGCCGCAACAGGAGCAGGATCGTGTTGTTTCCTAGTGTCTTGAAGTACTCGCCGTCCTCGACTTGCGTGCCGTCCGACTCCAAAACTAGCGAGACATTCTCGTTTTGTGGCACGCCCAGCTTTTCCTTACCTGAAAGCAAGGGTTGGCCGAGGGTTGGGGTGTCAGATAGAGCGTTCACAGGGCTGTGATAACGCTTTTAACGTCAGCGCGTAGACGTGTGCGTGCGCGTGCCTGGATGTGTGTTATATATATTCCCGTGTAAGTGAGTGTGCATATGCGTGTGCCACGTGTCGCCATGTACTGTGTAATCGTGTGAATGGCGCTGTTGCGAATAATGGTGGTGCGTCCTCGAACGAACGAACGAACGAACGAACGAGGCGCTTTGTTTCTGAGAAATGTTGCGAGAAATGTGTGCTGCGAGAGCGACACTTTCAAAGGAACTTTACAGATAATGCAATTCCCGCGCTGCGATACGCCGCGCGGAAATATTTCCGACCGGAAATATTTCTTCGCCGGTCGGCCGGACAGGTGGAAAGAGAGTGCTCCGGAAGGGACAATGCGTGACGCTTACACAGAATTATCGTGTGAGCGCAACACGCATTGGTTTTTTGCAAAGAATCTATCATCTTCGTCAAAGTCTTTCAGATTTTTTAAAGCCTTCTTTTCCGGAAGAATGTACTACGAGAAAAGAGCGATGCCTTGTGACGAGTAATCCAATGACTTGAGTATCGTGAAAAAAATGTAAATTACGAACAACGCCACTACGCCCACTACTAATTAGCAACAGGAGGCAATAGAAGGATTAGTTACTATTTAAAAAATGTTCTGTTAAATTAGATATATTAGAAATGTTGCTTTAAACAAAGTGCAGATTGTTTTCACGATGATACAGAAAACTTTCAAAGATGCGTTATAAACGCAACTTGATTTTTAATTGCCTTTGCTTTTGATTTATCGATAACTTGTTAGACTTAGATTTAGATATTTCTTACCTCGGACAATCAACTCTTCGAAGTTGCTAACGACCAGCCCTTTTCTTACGTTACGCCAGCTGTCCCATATCTTAAAAGGTCTCTTGGTCCGTAACTCCTGCGCAAAAATTGAGTAATTAGCATTACTATTACATTACTTACAGCGATTAAAATAAGTATATTACTAAAATACGAGTGAATTAATTATTATTTTTGAACCAAGAATGGAATAGGAATTTACGAGAAAAATGTTAAACAATTTAAAGTGAAAATTAAGTACCAAAAGAGAAAGAGAGAAATGTTCATGTGATAGAAAGGGCATGACATCTGACATCGATTAATTTTAGTGCAGTGAAAAAAATGCCGGTGTGTACTGCACTTTAACGCACGGTAAAGTTAAAAATGGTTGACATTTGCAATTTATTATTGACCTTAAATGTTCTCCGGAAGCTCGTGCAAGCTTGTAGGCATTTAAAGTGCTTTGTAAAAATAAAGATATTGAACATTAGAAAAAAGGGTAAAACAGCAGATTTGCGTTGGTATTAATTAAAATATGCAATTTATACAGTTTTTATAGTCTTATAGTTTTATAGTGCAATTTATACAGTTTTTCGTATACAATTTTTAAAATGTAATATTGTGCAGTATTGTACACCTTTAGAATTTGTAAAATTTATATTCATGCGCGCGCGCGTATGTGTGTGTGTATATATGTATGTGTGCATAAACGATAAATTATTAAAATAGACTTTTCTTACTTTGTAATATATATATAAGAAAAAAAGAAAGAGAGAGAGAGAGAGAGAGAGAGAGAGAGAGAGAGAGAGAGAGAGAGAGATCTTGTAAGTAAGAAATGATTCACACATAAATTAAAAATAATTCGCGACAAGAAAAGCGTGAAGGCCTGAAGAGCTGACCCCGGGAAACGCTTGTCGCCCAGATGTTAAATGGAGTAAATAATTTCCCAGCATGCTTCGTATATATAGCGGCCATACAGAACGGCTGGTAAATAAAATCTCATATACGAAACCATCAAATATTTCGCTATTTTTTGAACTTTTAATATAACGCTGCGAAACAGAATTATATCTTATATTTACATTTATTTATTTGTCACAAGTCTGATACAAATGAAAATTAAATAAAAAAATAATATAAAGTGTAGAACACACAGGATTATAAAAGTTAACCTACACCCACTAACATACTGTGACTAACAATCAAAGCAACAAAGTAATGTAAAAATGCTTATCAATGATGAAAAAATGATAATCAGTGTTTAGATTAATACAATTACTGAATTTGGGAAATTCGAGAGTTTAAAGATTCCAGATCTAGACTTAGGGTTTAAAGATTCATCCGAAATCCCACGCATTTTAAGATCCTCCTTCTCTCAGAGATCTTGAATCTAGAAATTTGAATATTCAAATATTCACGATTTCCGCGAGTGTTCAAAGTTCGCAGCGCAAGCTCCTATTATATGTATTCTTGTTAGATTTACATATACATCAAGTAACGTGGAACTAATTTTTATCAAATTGTAAAAATCATTCATATTAAAAACATGAACGCAATAATGGCACTTACGAGCAACGTAATCTTTCCACGAACTTTCCACTCGGAGACTCTGAGATGTTTATCAGAAGAGGGGGTTGAATTATTTCGTTAATTTACTTTAATTTACTCGGTTTATTTTAGAGGTGCATTTACGATCCACACAATTTACTTTCGCGAATATTCGCCCCTGTCTCGTTTCGTGCACTCTAACGTACTTCGCACTGTGGATATATCTGCACTCTTCGATCGGCGAGATTGCATCCCGACGACGTCGCTAGCGATCTCGGAATAATGCGAGCTGAAGGGGTGCATTATGTTTGGGGTTGTCCTTAGTCCTCAACGGGGTGGCGCTAAGGGTGTACAGGACGCGTGCGCAGTTTATGATCGAAAGCACTGACCTGGTTTAACCGGTCTTTACTTGTAATATCGCTTATTTATTCTGTGCACAGTCGGATTTACCGGTCATTCATTGTCCATACTATGTATCATTATATTTGTTAGACATTTATGATTATTAAGTATGAACGTCATAGTAAGAATGTATGAATGCTCGATTTAATCAGACGTAAACAAATTTTCATTTATTTTTATTTTGTATAGACGAGTTTATATTCTAAATGTTTTGTTCCTTAACACTCTGAATATTCCAAGATTGAAAGTATCGAAATTTAAAGCACAACGTTTTAAGTGTTTTTATGCTTTTCTTCTCACCCAGCGATCTGATATATTTGTTGAAACATTCGAAGCTTTAGAGATCTAATTAATATTAAAAATAAAGGAAAGATTCCACATAAAAATAAAAATATAAAGAAATACAATTAAGTGGCATACAAGTTTATATTATATAATAATATAATAATAATATCCAGACAAATGTAATTTATAAAATGTAAGAATACAAAAAAGTTTAACAAAAATCAAAAAGAATTCAAACTTTGAGGATAAAAACGCGTTTCCAACATTTGAGAATTCAAGAATTCTGAGATTTAAAAGTCCAAAGGCCTAAAATTGAATGTTTATCTTAGCAATACGAGTATCAACCTCTCTCATGTAATAACCCCTCCGCATCCGCGAACTCGCCGTGGATGGAACTTAGTAAACAACATCGCAACGTGCTAACGAGCAAATAGGGAACCGCCTGCAGCTGCAACGTGAATGTACCCAGGTGCATCCCTTAACGAAGTATCGTCGAGAACCGCCGCCGTCGACTACTTCGCGAATTTTTGATTTACTTAAACCCGTCACACACTCGGAGGACTCTACAGTCATAGAATTTGGAATAATCAACGAGCCAAGAATAACGCTAAACAAATATTTAACGGAACCTCTCTTTTGTGACGCAACGCGACGCCTTTCCAATGCGTCCGCACCAAAACGTTCTTAGATATTTGCTTTTAAATATTTATTCGTGTTAAATATATTTTTTTAAGAAACATAACAATTCGATTTTGCATGTATGTAAAGACTTTTTCTTTAATTTATTTATATAAAGGATTGTATTTATACGGACTCTACAAAAAATGTAGATTTCTTCATTTGAAGTTGCGAACTCGGGTGTTCTTTAACAAAAGTCTGAAATGCATTTTTTCAAATTCTTTCTTAATTTAAATAAAAGTTATTTACCAGAAGTTTAGAATTGTATATTATTTATTTAATTATTTAGTCTGTCCGAATTTGTTTATCTCACAATTAATTATAAGTAGAGTCAAACAGCAAATTCGGAAGAATCATTTTTAGAACATTTCGGAAGATCTGGCATAAAATTGTAAATACGAAAGGAGGCTTCTACGTTTGTATCAGTGAAACAAAAAGTATGGAATTTTGTGAAACGTGACAAATGATAAGGATTTTGCATGGAAGAGTCCGCGAACGTGCAGAACGACGAGAAGAATTTTGTGAGCATGCAAAGTAACGACGAACATACGATGAGGTTCAGAGCGTTCTACGAGCGAGAAAAGCATTCCAGCAACGAAAGAGTAACATTCTCGCGACTCTGCTCCGTGTATAATTTTCAATATAAACAGGTCGAGAGAGAATATTTGCAAAAAGCGCATTGAATTTAAAATTTGTATCTCTTGCGGACTTCAAGTAAATTCCAGCAACTGATGATGATACAAGGATTCCGTGATCCTGTAAATCGGTGAAGCGGAATCTAGCGAGCGAGTAGTGGGGCGTATTGTAAGAAGGCAATGAGGACGAGTCTATATGAGTGGGAAAAGCGTAAAGAAAGTTTCTAGCGGTAGACAAAACGGATGCAAGGATTCTGTGAACACGTAAAAGCGACGAACTGATTTCTACCGAGGAATAAACTAAATAAAGAGGATTTTGCAAATGGAAAAAATGTTGAGGAAGAATCTGTACAAATAAAATAACAAAAAAGATTTTACTAACGCTAAAAGCCTTGTAGAAAGTTTTATTAAAGTAGTTTTATAGAAGAAAATTATTAATAACAGTTATAATAAAGGATATATTCTAATCATTCAGTGTAAAATAACCTACTAGACTGGCGAGCTAAAAAAAACAATAATAAAGATTGTAAAAGTTTCCAGAAACATGCAAAGATAAATATTAATCAATGCTTTTAAGATCCTTAGAAATTATCTTAAATAATTATTAATTATTATTAAGAAAGATGTATACATACGAAAAGATAATAGATAATATTGTTAATAATTAGCACAAAGAATCCTGAAATGCTAAAGCAAAAGAAAATGATCGCAAACAAGGAAAATCTTAAATATTTTAGACCCCGATTCTCTATTTATCAAGAGATACGTTCGAACATGTTCCACTCTATTTATTATTCCCCTTAGAAATCGCGGATAGTGATAAACGACTCGAATCATAACTCGGAACATATCCACAAACTAGGACAACAGCGGCGAGTATCTCTACAACTATGTGCTTCCATATTACAAATGAAGAAAAAGCGTATCCGTCACAATGGATGCTAGGTGCGAGAGGATTAGAAATTTCAGGAATTACATCAAGAAATCGTAATCCTCAATATCTTTAACTGATAGAATCCGTGAGAATCACGGTGAATTTAACTACATACGCGATATAATTCAATAAAGCGAAATAAATCCTTACGAGGACAGCCGTTCGTAGTTATAGCAAGGATTAATCGCGAGGCGGATACCACAAGAGCAAACAGAGATCCTGCAATCGGGGTGGTTTCAGAAAGGGCAATCTCGTAGGCACACAGAGAAGATGTCCCGAAAGAGGCGAAATGAGGCCGTGCGATTCTACGAGCGAAAAAGTGGACCATTCGCGCAAGCCACCTCTTTATGGAGAGAAACGCGCATCTATCGAGGAGGAAGGAGCGGGCTGAAGGGCTCGTCCCTTCGGCCGTTCGGCCTTGCCGAGAGGGTGATGCACTCTGGGGGGAGGGGCGGGGGAGAGGGGGTGCAAGCCGAGGACCGATCGTCGGGTGTCACGAGGTCACGTGAAAATAGGTCATCGAGAGGCGTCCTCCTCTCCACGAAGGGAAGACTCCCACGAAGGCGACGATTTCTCTCGTTCGCGATACAAATAAGCAGGAAGACGAGAGAATTCTCTCCTTTCCTCTCCTCCCTCGCTCCCTCCTTGTGTGCGGGGATGATTTGCGGGGTGGATGCTGCATGCGCGCGAGAAAGGAAGGAAGCTGCCGGAAGGATATGCGTACCTCTCTTGCCATTACGTCATAGCCCTGCAGGTAAGGAACCGTTCCCAGCAGCAAGCGCGCGGCTTTATTCCGAAGGAACGACCACCAAGGCGAAGGGGAAGAAGGTTGCACGTCGCATTATATATTGGGGTGATGCTGCTCTTTGGTCGCGCTGCTGTCCGCCCAGCTTGCTCGCGCGTACACCCTCGCAAGGTGTCTCTCTCTCTTTCTCTCTCTCTCTCTCTCTCTCT
>NW_012027002.1:1250615-1266338 GCF_000956235.1 Wasmannia auropunctata
CTGGCTGGCTGGCTGGCTGACTGACTGACTTGTATCACTGTCGACAGATGTGGTATCTTCCCTTTCTCACGCGGCTGCTCCTCGTCGTGATGCTGCCCGCCGTTCCTGTCGCACCCGCGGCGCCGCGCCTCGCTCCGTCCCGCTCGCTCGCACGCACGTACGCGAGGTAGACGAGAGCGAGGAGCGCACAACACCCTCCGTTATATCCCGCGATTAAAGCACGGCCGCCCCCGGCCGGCCGCCCCTGTGCTGCCGTGCCGCCAGGACAGACAAATTGGGAGAGAGAGAAAGGGCGAACGAGACGGCGAGGAGCGGACGAGGCAGGGGCTGCGGCGACGTACGTACGTCCGTCGACGTGGACGTACCTGGCCCGACGACGACCGTGCCGTGCGTACGTGCGATTAACAGGCGTGCGTCTAAGATTTCACTGGCGCATACGACGGGGGCCCCCGCGAATTGTAACACTGGCTTCCTCCCAGCGATTACTGCGGCGACTCCTAGTTTTAGATCGATTCTCCTACGGTACGTACCGCCGTACGCCGCGAGGGGTCGGAAGGGCCGCTCTGCACGTACCACCCTCCCCTGTTCATCCGCCCTCCCGCTCCGCGCCAACTCCCGCCGCCGGCCTGAAACCCCTAGGAAACCTCGCCCCGCGAACGCCACCGACAGCCGACACCTGCGACTACGTGGGAATGCCACCTCTAGAGGATACCAACGAGGGTCGCATTGGGAGGAGATCTCAAGGGGTGAGATCTCTCCGAGGGTAAACGCGCGGTCCCGGACAACGATGATAAAGACGACTGACCTCGGATAAGTGGACTATCTTTCCTTCGAAAATCAACGAATAGGTATTTTCTTGACCGAAGGTTGAAATAAAAGATAATGAGTGGAAGTAGATAATCCTATTGCGATCAGACAGTCGAGTCTCGCACAAGGGGAGAATTTCTAATTGTAAAACTACAATAATATGATAAAATTATTATTGTTATGATAAATGTAAATCTTTCATTTAGAATTATATTATTTAAAAACTAAATTTCGATAGTACACGAAATATACATATAATACCATAATAATTTTTTAATCAAATAGAAAGGATTTATTGTAAAAAATGTTAATACATTTAGTCAGCTCATACAAGCAGTCATTTCTTCATTATAATTCATCTATACTTAACATATGCATATGCGTACATCTCGTATTTCTCCGACATATGTAAGAGAACCCCACCGGCCACCACCCCTGTTTACGACACGTGTATCTCCATGGCGATGTGTTGAGTAACGCGTAAATAAATGCATCACGTGAGTCACGTCAATGCACGCAAGTTTGTTGACCAGTTCAGGCCCTGCTCCGTTTATGTATTTTTTCGTGATCAAATGCATCAGACAAACATGGCACCGAAGAAATTACGTGAGAAAAAGCGCGATTTCAATCAGAACTTGATCGAACCGCCTCGCTCATTCGAACAGTTGTGCAACATGATAAACAAACTAGAAAAGGATAGCAGTATTGAAATTACGGAGTGCAATCGGATGGATTTATTAGCTGTCGATGTAAAATACGATGCTAATCTGGAGCCAGCAATGTGCAAGTATTTGGGACAAGTGAGCAATAAAAATTTAATTTATAATCTTAAAGAGAATAAAATCTAATTTGTTCAAGAATCGTATCGCTATTCATAATAATTCCGTTCTATTATTAAAACTCAAATATAATTGAGCGCAGATCGAACCGGAGAAAGATGTTTCGACGGACAAATGCGAGTCAGTCGTAACAACTTACGAAGACATAATGTCCTTCCTAGGAACGCTAGAAAATGGTACTGAGATTTAATAGATTAGCAGAAGATTGTACTTAAAATTGAGAGTTCTGCTTGTTTTATTTGTAAAATAAGCTCTGTGTAATGTCACAATCTTTATTGTAGAAGATACACCAGCGAATGACATCACTGCCAATAATGCGACAACTGTAATCTCGTCCTGCCAAAATCCTAGTAGGTGGGGAACTGATTTCCTCTAATATCTCGCAAGCGAAGTATATCGCGTGTTAAAAAAGCGGACAAAAATTTTATAAAAACGTCCTGCTTTATTTGCACCACAGGTATGACGTGCAGAATTTTGGCTCCATTCAACGGGACGATTTAGAGACCGCGAGATTGCAAATCGAGGAAAGAAACGCGACGATAGAATGTTTAAAAAATCAACTGAAGTCCGAGCGCAAGGCGGCGTGTGACAAGATGGCATCGCAAAAACGTCATCACGCTATCAAGGCGAAGGAGTTGGAGAACAAGTACAGGACGATCGTGAAACGCCATCAGAAGTTTATCGAGCAGCTGCTCGCCGAGAAGACGGATCTCACGCAGAAATGCGACTCTCTGGCGCGACAAATCAAAGAGATGGAACAAAAGATTCAGCGAGATTTGAAGGTAATTACTGAGAGGCACGCCGTCGAGCTGCAACGCGCGAAGGAGAACATAGCAGCATCTGAGAAGATTCGGCGCGAGCGATGGCTGGAGATGAAAACGTCGAAAATCAAGGTAGTTAATCATTAATTTGATTATTATTAGGAAATATAATTTAAGAGCTTTTAATTCTGAAATTACAAACGCAATTCTGAAAAATTATTAATTTCATAATTTGAGCAAAAAGATATTTGATAGATAATAGCAATACAAACAAAATTTTGTACAATATAATGAAGTTACATGATTAAATAATAAATTTAAATTTAAATAATAAGAAATAAAAAAATAATATAATTAAATAATTAAAATTTACGAAAATTATTGATTTCGTAGGAAATGACAGTAAAAGGCCTGGAACCAGAGTTGCACAATATGATGGAGCAACATCAACAGGAGATACAAGAATTAAGACGTACGCATATAAAAGACTTACAGGATATGGAGTTGCGCGCGATGCGTAGGTCGAATCAACAGCTAGAGCAATTGCGAATCGAATTGACAGACAGCCACGAGAAAATATTGGCCAAGGAGAAAGACATATTGGTAGCAAGGTATGAGAATTTTGTCGCAATTAGATTGATCTTAATATAAATTTTAGTTAAATCTATATAAATCATAATTGACTAGATACAAAGAAAAGCTGGAAGAGCAAGAGGCGCACTTTCAGACGCAACAGAAAACATTTGCGGAGCATTTCGAAAGAGAGAAATCGATGCTCATCGCAGAGCAAAAGAAACGCGACCGGGAAACAAGTGTAATAATACAACAAACGGAATTGCACTTTCAGGTTTTCGTTTTACAATAAAATTATTTTTCTATCGTTGAACGAACAATTATCTAATAGCGTTTTATACAATCATTGAACTTGTCTCTGCAGAAAGACACGGAAAGATTAAAAGAGCAATACGAAATTGCTAAGAGGAATTTCGAGGAATCCCTGAGAAAAGAATGGCTCGCGTGGGCGGATAATTATAAAAAAGAACAAAATGTGACTTTCACAAGAGCGGAAGCTACAATTCGTAACGATTGTCAAAAAGAAAGAGACAAGCAGATAGAGATCGCTATAGTCAGATTGGAGAAAAAATCTCGTGAAATGCAAGACAAGTTGCAGCAAAGTTTCGACAATAAATTAGAGTAAGTTTACAATGTACCTTGCTTCTAAGCATAGGAATATGTATTGTATAAAAAAATTGTCATAATTGTCGAAATTGTTTTTAGGCTAATGCAAGAAGATTACAACACAAAATTGCAGGCCGCAATTAAAAGCGAGAGTATTTATAAAAATAAATTGCTATTATTGGAAGAAAAATTCAAATGTACAGAAATCCAATTTGAAAAAACAGAAAATAAATTAAAAGAATATATTTTAAATCTTAATAATATGAATGAGGTAAATTTTATGAAACTAACTGATTAATTAGGTATAATTATCGTATGTGTGTTAAATGCAATTTATCAATGTATAGACAATCGTAAAGTTGACTAAGGAGAGAGACAATGCAAAGGATATAGCGAGGCAAGAAATTGAGACAGAGAAACGAGAGTTGGAAAACAAAATCGCATCGCTTTATCAAGAAATAACACAGAATAACGTTAACAGAGATCAACTTATGGCACAGTTACATAGCAGGTAAAAATTAATGTCCGATAGCGCAATAATAAAAGATTAATAGATATATACAAAGTGTTCCATTTAAATGAAAACAGTCAGTTTCCTCCGAAATTATTGATGACAGAAAAAAAGTTTCAGATGAAAGTGGAACGTATATTTGATCAGTTGCTTTTTTCTAGATGAAGGCGCTGAAAAGATATGAAAGTTACGTTCACTTTTTAAAATAGAATTATATAATTTTTTACGTAATATAATTTTTCTTTTAAAAACAACTATACGTTTTCTACATATATGACAAAGAACAAAACTGTTCCTGAATGTAGTGTAATCGGGCAACTTCCAAATCACGTTGAAACTACCAGTTCTCGTCCGATCACTGAAGTCAAGCAACATTGAGCACGGTTAGTACTTGGATGGGTGACCGCTTGGGAACCTGTGATGTTGTCCCTCTTTAATTTTTTTTTTGCTTTATAGCCAGACGGAATTTTATGAAGAAAACTAAACTATGTCGACAAAATTAAAATTTACTATTTAAAAAAACTATGCAACTTATTTATTTTTTTGCTAAGCAACTGTGTGTTTTCTTTACACCAATCGATTTATCTCATTATTCTGTGCATAAAACTATCAAGATAGTTATCAAGAAATCAATAATTTATGAGATATTTTATATTTTTGTCGAAAATATATGGCATGATAAAGTATGAAATATTCTCGTATTGATTTTTCAATAAAATTTACCTTAATACTTTTATATAAATTATCTTAATAATTTTATGCACAGAATAATGAGATGAATCGATTGGTATAAAGAAAACAGTTGCTTTGCAAAAAAGGAAATTTTAATTTTATCGATGTAGTCTTCTTCATAAGATTCTCGTTTTGGCTATGAAGCAAAAAATAAAAAAATTAAAGGACAACATCACACGGTGTTCCCAAGCGGTCACCCATCCAAGTACTAACCGTGCTCAATGTTGCTTGACTTCAGTGATCGGACGAGAACTGGTAGTTTCAACGTGATTTGGAAGTTGCCCGACTACAACAGATTCGGGAACAGTTTTGTTCTTTGTCATATATGTAGAAAACGCATAGTTGTTTTTAAAAAAGTTATGTAATTAGCATTACGCAACTAGATATCATTTTTAAAGAACAATTATTATACATTTTTTTATACCATTTTTTTTATACCCGTCTCATTATGTGCATAAAAGTATTAAGATACAATTATCAAAAAATCAATAATTTACAAGATATTTCATATTTTAGTCGAAAATATGTGACATGATAAAGTATGAAATATCTCGTAAAGTATTGATTTTTGATAACTTTACCTTAATACTTTTATATAAAGAATAAATAATTAGAGAAATCATTATGTAAAAAAAATTATAATTCCAAAAAAGTGGAGGGTCTCCAAAAAAAGGACCTTCGTTTCTTTTGAGCATCTCCATCTAGAAAAAAAGCAACTTGACGACGAAGCAAAATACGTCGTCCTCGAAATCGTTCCACTTTCGTATGAAACATTTTTTTGTATTATCAATAATTTTGAAAAAAATTGGCTGTTTTAATTTAAATGGAACACCCTGTATAAATCGTAAATTAATATGTCACAACATATATTGTAGATTGCATATTCCATAAATATGACGTTTTGTTTTAGGATAAAACTTGTAGTTACTCAAAAAGTTTTAATTATAAAGAATCTAAATAAAAAATTAGATGAAGCAAATTCAAGATCGCAAACACTTGGAAAAATTGCTAGATCAACAAAGAAAAGAATATATTTTAAAATCTTTGTAAATATAATTTAAAAATTGTATATGTGTGTGCGTGTGTGTGTGTGTATGCTTGTATTAAGGACAGCTTTCAAGAATATAAAGGTTTTGACTATAAAAATATCTTTTCCATTTTTAAAATGCAAATTATTTTTGCCATAAATTATATTATTTCACAAAATATAATACTATACAAAGTAAATCATATTGATAATTGATAATATCTATATTCATACACATAAAATAAACATTATATAAGTTTTATTTTTTATGATGTATATACCCAATTCAACAAAGTTTAAGTGACAGGTATAAAATATCGAGATGATTTTATACACAATTTAAAAGATGATAATTTTATTGTGGTTTTGCCACTAATCACGTGTTTTCCTTAAATTATTTTAAATTAATTACATTTGTAATTAATCATATAAAAACGTGATATAATATTATTCTTTAACCAGACTTAAATTCATTTAGTCGTTCTGCAAAATCATTTGGCTTTGTTTAATCCTTCCAGTCTTGCAATTGTTGACGTTACTGACATATCTCAGTGAATTTAATAATAGCGATTCAAACATATATTATGTCTGTGCATATATAATGTATTCATTATAATGAATTAAAATGTAATTTCTTTACAAATCTGATATCATTAATCTCATCAGTTTATTAAGTTTATTTGTGCTGCCAAGAAACGACCGTGCAAGGAAAACAACATCATACTTTCTTTACAATTTGCACAACATCCTCGTCACAAAGAAGATGGTCCTTCCCTACTTTCTGGGGTTGGTGTTTCACCGATGAGCCCCATACCAACGCGCTGTAACATGACGGGTTAGTAAGGAATTAGTAAAGAAGTAACAATCACTTTCAAAAAACTATAAAAGATGAGAAATATGAAAGACTTACTATTTAAATTCTTTTGCAATTGATCTGTGAAGTTTGTTACAGAAATCTTCAACAGTTCGCTTTTCGGTATTTAATACTACGGGTGCGTTATAGTCCGGGAGTTGTCCCTTCGGCTTTGTGTAACTGTTTCAAGAAATTAAAATTATCTTGTTTTAATAAGAATTTCATTAATTTATCTCAAATTAATTTATATGACAGTTTAAATTGTAAACTTACATCCTAACGAGCTGCAGATAGTCCCACATTTTCTCCAGCAGATCATCGAAGTTCCATTTGTGATGGGCTGAGATCGGCACGCAATGTGGAATTTTATAAATAACATCTAGTTCTTCTATACTTATTTGATCTACGAGAGAAAATGTCTATTTATACGATTCTTATTATTATACGATTAAATTGTTTATCGGATTGCACAGTTACCTATTTTATTCAAGAGGTAAATGCAAGGAATATAAACGCGATTCCCTTCTATAACGTCGATCAAGTCGTCCGAGGTGGCGTCGTACCTTAGTGTGATGTCCGCATTGCTGATTTTATATTCAGACAAGATCATTTTCACCGTATCAAAATCCAACTCAGATTGCGGACACTGAAACAATCGCAATAATCTTTAATCTCAACATTTGATACTGCATTGATTATTATTAATGTTTATCGGTTGTTCGGAGTGCTCTTACAGAAATTCAACACTGTAGGTATTAAATTGGTTAATAATTAATTAATTTAAAAATTCAAAATATTGTTAGTGCTTTTAATGCTTAAAATACTAACCAATTTGATAGTTACAATATTAAATTTCTCTGAGATTGATGTGTGACTTCAAGTAACTTCGAGATAGCAGTAGACTTGTGGTTCGCGGATTCTAGATTTGATTTTAAAATGCCTTGTTTCATATACATCTCATTTTATAAAAGTTCAATTGGAAAATTGAAGATTTTGTTAAAAAAGGGATATGAGGTAAATTGTAAGCAATTATGGTTACAATAAGTTACTCTTTTTTTTGGAGGTTATGTTCCCCGGTTGGGGAACTTATGTGCCTTCAACCCAGTCCTTAGGGTGACACAAAGTTACTTTACAATAAGTTACTTTAATTATTAAGCGGTTATTTTATGAATCATTTTCTTACCATTGTTTGTAAATTGATACCACCCTTGTCCTTCTTCTTGAAGGTTATATTTGGTGGTTGTTTATTCAATCGCAGACCAAAACCTTCCAATTCATGCTCGATCAGCCGCTTATGTCCGAGTGGTTTCAGCACATCCAAGACGATGAAGATTAAGCTGCATGTTCGTGCGACAGCGATGACTTGTCGTCCACGTCCCTTGCCATCCTTTGCGCCTTCTATAATACCTGGAAGATCTAACAGCTGCAAGACGCATCTTGTTACAATCTTACTCAATGTTACTGCCATGTACAATTGATTACAAATCCTAATTAAAATTGAGAAATATGTTTTGAGGTAAGAAATATCAAACTAAAGATTCAATTATCAGCTGCACAAAATAACAAACGTAATTCGTTGCTACCTGTATTTTTGCACCTTTATATTTTATGCAACCAGGGACGGTTGTGAGTGTTGTGAATTCGTATTCGGCTACTTCGGAGTACACACCGGCGAGTGTGCTCAACAGTGTGGATTTTCCCACGGAAGGAAAACCTGTAAATTTAATCATCAGATAAAATCACATATAGAAATACAGAATATCATTTATAACAATTCATAAGATTTCGTTGTAAGATATTATTCTAAAGAGTCTTCTATGCTGCTGTTCAAGGAAGCGCCATTCTAACAGGATGTCAGATTGACATAGAAATATAACAGATATAACTACAATGAACTATGAAGCATCGACATAATTGGACGTACCGACGAAGCCGATACGTGCATCACCGGTCTTGGCGACCTCGAAACCTTGCTCGCCGCCCCCACCGCCGCCCTTCGGGGTGATCAGCTCGCGCCTGAGCTTGGCTAGTTTCGCCTTCAGCAAACCCAAGTGCCCAGAAGTTGCCTTGTTCTTCTGGGTGCGGGCCATCTGTGGAAGAGGAAGCCGCGGATGAGCGATAATGACGCGACTGGACGTCGCCGAGGCATGTTATGCGACGCCGGCGACACAAAACAGAGGATTTTACCTCGGCCTCGATCGAGGCGATTTTTTCCAAGATTGTGCTCATCTTTTAATCCGCTCAAAATGATCGTCGAACAAATTGGCCGGCCGAGGCCTCCTGTCACATTATTAGAAATGCAGAAACGTACAGCAACGCGACCGGGGCATACGCTACACGTGCGTACGCGCATATGTTAGTTCCGCCATGACGGATCATGCATGGTCCATCCATGGATCGCGCGTGTAAAGATGAGAAACCACTGAAGGCACTGAACTATAATCTGGAATGGGCGCAGGCGTGCGCGGAGATAGTGCGATACAGTCGGGTCAAAAAGTTCGTTGTCTCATAACCGATGGCTTTAATCTAACCGTGCTCGGATCTTTTTCGACCATTTAAACAGTCTCGAAGATGTTCTACTTCTATAGACGCAATATTTTTGCCATTTAGTAAAAATGTATTTTTATTGCTTCAGATTCGTGTTTCAATTCAATTAGTTTCTGACTGGGACGGTACCCGGCAGGACAAAACAGTACGAGCATGCGCAGAAAGTGTTTCGGGGACCCTCTCTCTCGGCGCGCACTCCCAAGCCCTTCGTTTCTACACTGAAAACCTTCTATCTCGCTTGCACTAATTCGTTAGATGTATATCTGTTTCATTTTAAGTGCAAAGAGTGTACTCTATAAAGAATGAACAGATCGTAGGACTGCGCACGTTTCACTATCGTTAGGTTTAGTGGGGGATTCAAAACTTCAGAACGTTAACCACGGCATGTATTGTAGACGTTACGAGGCGTCAACAAACGTGCTACTCCGGAGAGTGAAGAGAATTTCACGGTTTTTTTCGGGGCACGGATAACGTAAGAAATCATTTTCATCAATTCTTTGAAAGTATTTAGAATTTTGAGACTGCAAACAATTTCTCTTTAAGTAAATTGCGCAAATCTATTGAAATTTCGACGAAGAAAATAGATGGTGTTCTTTCGACTCTTATATTAACATTATTATATGCATTATTTTCTGATCCTCTTTTACTTAAATTCGATCGATTTGCAGGCGTTTGATCGATCATCATGGATCTGGCAATCGAAAAACTTCACCGTACTCTACTGGACGCGGCATTGCCATCGACTGTTGAAGATCTTAAAAATGCAACAGAGGATTATGTCGTGAATCTGTTAACAACATTCTTATCACGTTTCGAAATCAATATGAGCTTGATTGATCAGGTAAGACCTTAAGCCTCTTACATATCAGTCATCTTTCCGAGATATGAATGATTCCTTGGAGTAACAAGACATTGACTTTTGTTTTTTGTTTTGGTGTATGTTTCTTACTTATATCAAAAATTTTGCAGCCAATTCCAGAACAACTTATCGCTATGCCTTATTACGAGGATTCTGATGTGATAAATCTCATTAATTTACACACAGTTGTGACACGGATATTTGACAAGATATTTCTACATGACTTTTGTCTTAGTGACATCACTAGCCCAGGTACAAATGTCTCAGTTTTGGTATCTTTTATAAGAACTACATTAATAGTACAATATCGTGAATATTACAATTAAATTTTGTAGGACAGAAACGATTTAGAAAGCAAGTGAAATTTCTTTCTAACTTTGTATTGTATACAATACATAAGAAGTCAGGATTTAATGACAAGATGGATCAAATCCAGACTATGTCTAAACTACTGGAAGATGCGAAAGAAAGAAAGGCTCAAGTTGCAGAGTCTATTAATAATAAACTTATGCACAAAGCGAAGCAGTTGTCCATAATAGAAAAGGTAGTTACAAAGTGTATATTATCTTTTAATTAAGACTTCTTAAGTATGTAAAAATAAGATTGAACATATTTTTAGCTAGAGAATGAGATACAATGTATACAATCAAAAGCGGACAAAATTAATAAGAAGGAGGCAGAGCTTGAAAGAATAAAAAGCGAAGTAGAACAGAAAAATCAAAAGGCTAAAGAACGTTGTGGCTCCGTTAGGACGAAAGCAGGAAAGGTAAATATTCGTGTGTAAATCTTGACCTTTTGAAGTAACACTTTGAATTAACATAACTCTGTGCTTTTATAACACTTTCCATTTAGTGACACAAGTCATGTGTCGTTTTGTCTTTGTTAATTATTTAATTCCAAGAAGGATAGAATGACATTTGTGTCCACTTGTGTCAATAAATGAAAAACATCCTTTTGGCGTTCAGTAAATTTGATAAATTTTTAACGGACACTTTAATTTTTAGCTGTCCAAGTTGATAAATGAAGTACGGTCACAAGTTGTACAGTCACCAAAAAAGTATCAATCTCGTTTAGACGAAATTGAGAAGCAACATAAATCAAAAGTAGAGGAACGCGATATAATGCAGGAAGCCATCCAAGAAAAGAAACAGTCTATAAAACAAATCGAGGAGAAACTGAATCTTGTCCAAAGAATAACTGACGACTTTCGTGTATTAGCAGATATATATAAAGAGCAGAAGTATTTTTTCATTTATATTTCTAAATTATATAGTTTTGGCCATAAGTATAAAGCACCTTCAATTTGCACTTTCTTTGAAAAAAAACCGAAACAGGAACAAAATACTAAAATTATAAAAATAAATATTTCTTAATAAAATTTTTTAATTTAATTTTTGTGTCATATATAGAAAGTTTACATTAATTTTTAGGGATGCTTTATTCTTTTAGGCTATATTTTTTCAACAGTCATTAATAAGAAATACGTTATATTTTTCTAATATTTTCTAATTTAGAGACAAGAAAACAAAATTAAACAATGTTACAAAAGCAACTGACTCCTTAAACAATAATTTGAAAGAATCAAAAACAAAATTAGCAATACATAACGATCAAATGGACAGTGAAAAGAAAAAATTACAAATCTATATTGAAGAAGACATGATGCCATTGCATACCCTGCACATCCAAGTATTGAGGTAATATTACACAAAGTTAATTTTTTTTTAATTAAAATATTTTTGTAGGATTTATTTTTTGTATAATTCTTTAATTTTTGATACTTTTATTTACTTTATACTTACTTTAATATTTTAGTATAAAAAATATTAAATTAAAATTTAATTATTTATAGTGAAAAGAAGATACTGAAAACCAAATTAGATAAAGATCGAGATTGTTTCAATGAAAAATGTTTAAGACGAAACAAATTACAAACCGAAATTAAGAAAATAGAGGAAGAAACGACAGATCTAATAAAAAATGCTCAGGAATGCTATGACAACGATATAGCTAATGTGAGTTACATTGATAATTTTCTATAATTATGTCTGTAATTAAATTAAGCAATAATTAAATTATGTTTTAAACAAATATATTTTTTATAATGTAACTATATTATGTGATCTATTCCAGGAGATTGAATTACAGAAAGCTTGGAGAGAAGAGTAATTACAAGACGTTGATTTTCTATAATTATGTCTAAATTAAGCAATTATTAAATTATGTTTTAAATACATATATTTTATAAAATAAAACGATCTAAAAATCTTTTTCTATTCGCTCTTGCTTTCTATTAAGATACTACCAATAAAACTTAGAATAAATAACTTAAATGTATTAGTTTGATATCGAAAATAATATTCTGTAGTTTGTCGAAAATTTGTAATTTATTATTTAAATATAGCTGCACCTTGAAAACTTAATTTATCAAATATTATTTATCAAGATAAATAAACTTTTTAGTGATTTATTAAAATAAATAAACTTTTTTTATATAATATTTATATTTATATAATTACTTTTAGCTTTTAAAATCAAAATAAAGTATAAAACTCTATCGACTAAATAATTATGAGAGGTGTCATACACCTTAATTATGTATGTACAGCCGTAGACAGATTGCGACACTTTTTTTATGGGTTTCAAAATGCACTAATATTTTGCAAATGCGAACTACGATTGGTGTTATACTGTCTCTATATAGATTAAAGATAGTACATTGTGTCGCATTTGCAAAATATTAGTTACCAATAAAATATGTATTATATATACATATATTAAATATATGCTAAAAACCTAAGAAAAAAAGTGTCGCAATCGATATGTCCACGACTGTGCATATAAATTTATATTATAAAATTGATTATACCTTTTCAATGCATAATATACTGAATTTAATTATGTAACATACTTTGCAGAAAAAATGATTTAAGTGACAACTTGAATTTGGCCGTAAATATCAATTGAAAAACGTTTCTAAAAATTATATAAAAATCTGTGTCCCAATCTCTATCGCGATTTTTTTTAATACTAAAATTTCGAAGCAAACGATCGAGATATAAATCGCGTGTGTAAATATATCTTATGGGTGAAAGAAAGTTGTACACAATGCAAATATATAATAAAAGGAAATTATAAAATTGGAGTACAAAATTCAAAACGATAAGTGCTTTAATTTATATATAAATATAAAAAATAATATTATATTGCAAAAAGAAAACATGTTCGTTTAAGTTAATAAAATATATTTCTAATATATCATAGAAAATAAAATAATAAATTGTGAAAAAATTAAAAATTAATTATTAGTTAAATGAAATATGTTAATGGAAATTATAACTAAGTTAAATAAATAATAAAAAAACTATCTTGAAATTGAATCTGCTAAATCAATTATCAAATTATTTAGCTGTTTGCAACTTTAAAAATTTGATGACTTTTGCTTCTATTTTTACTTTATACTCTTAATTATGTTGGTTCACGGAATTCCCTTCTTGATGATCGATGTTTTCCTTCTTGTTCTGTGAAATGTCTTTCTGCTCGTTCTTCTACTGAATGTCAGTATCTCGCTTTGAGTTGGAAGCATTGATCCTTTCGGTAGCAGTCGAAAGTACTTCTTCTGGTAGCATCTCTTTATTTGATTGAGTCAATGAATCATCAGTATGATGAGATTCACGACCATAAAACGGTCCTCCCGCATTTACAGTAACTGACGGTACGTTACTTGCTGAAGCTTGAAAGTCGTAGTTAATCGGATAAGAGGTTCCGGCATAGTTTCCGTAAGCTCCGTAAGTGTTAGAACTTGGATAGGTGTAGGATATTGGATTAGTATAGTATTGAGACTGATAATATTTATGGACATTGTCGGATCCGTACGCAGGGAATTGCACATTGAAGTTTATAGGAGCATAATTATGTTTCTTATGATGTCTTCCTTCCTGCAAAAAAATAATTCGGTATTCATTATTTATGTGAAAACCATATATTTTATTTTATCTTACCATTTAAAAGTATCTTTCTACATATTAATTCTTTTTAAGATTAGGACTTGTATTATTATGCGATAATTTTCAGCTTTGTATTTTCAGCAGTTAAGCGCACGACTAATATTTCAAATTATACGCATCAAAAGATTCCAAACGCAACGCAATGCTTAATTTAGAGATATACACTACAGATTATAATAAATAAACTGGATGTTAATCAAAGGATCGAAAGAGGAAGAACAAAGAGAAGGTTTTTGTGAATAATTTTTATTTTTTAAACAATACATAAGAACGATTAAGTTGAACATATATGCTTCAAAAGATACATGTTTGTATAGAGATGTATGCTTTGTATATAACGTTTTAAATATTTTAAACTTTTGATTTTTGAGCTTGCTTAATTGGTCCAATTCCCTTTACGAAGTCATCCAGGATATAAAGAATTAAACCTGTTCGTAAAATGAAATAATTATAGCTCTTTCTCTGAACGAATTGGCAAGCTTTCTACACAGAAGAGCTTACTTTACAAAATCTTATCATAGAAATTTTTTAGAATAACAATTTTTTAGAGTTAATTTAACAATAGACTTGCGCACCCATAGGAATCTTTTGTTGTCGCATCAGGTTTTTATCATTTTTAAAGACTCGTACCATTAGGATATCGCGCAATATCGCCCGTGTTATTATCTCAAGATTAATGTGGAATCATGTAGCATTACTATTCAATTCTTATCAAATTTAGTACTCACCGCTTCCCTAGCTTCTTCTGAATCAAAAAACATGAGTTGATTCGATATGACGCTAGGATTGTTTCCTCTAGTCATCATTACGGTCCTATGAGGTCCTACAATATCAATTTCACTGTTGGAATACATGCTTGGATCCTGAATATTGAATTGGGGATTAATCATATGGGATGAACGAGCGTTATTCCTTGATTGACAATTGCATTCATATGCTTCTTTTTCAGTTTTGCAGCCATCTACTCCATACTGTGACATCTAGATCAGGAGAAATAACATATTTTATTTAATATAGAAAGACTTTATATAGCACGTAATGCATCAATTAAAAAAAGAGTTTACAGATTCGGAAAACTAAAGATATTAGAACTTAACGCAGATTCAAGAATCCATCTTATTACAGCTTTAAAAAAAATCAAGCAGTCTTATCTTTAGAATTAATAATGCTTGCCACTTACATCAATAAAGGATTGAGGTCGAACAATGAATTCTAAATGGGATGGTACAGGAACCGGTGCTTTGCATACTCTGCATTCAGGCCTTTGCGTAAGAACGAGCTTCTGTTGCGGGCTTGGCAGAACGAAAGAGGGACGCTAAATTATGAAGACGGGATAAAACATTAATAATATATGTTAATTCTTATTTTGTTCTTTCTCAAAAACATTTTTTGTATAATGTTATAATTATTTTAATTTAGTTGAATTTAATTAATCAATCAATCGATTATTTTTACAGATTTTACTTACAATTGAAGCTCTTAATTTTTAATTTATTTTATTTATCTAAATTAATTGTCTTTTTACCTGTGGTCTGGGAAGTGGTACTTTTGGCAATTTCGTTTCTTCCTTGTGCGGTTTAGAGATCGGAAGAGCACACGTC
>NW_012027002.1:1266358-1316818 GCF_000956235.1 Wasmannia auropunctata
CTCGCTAATCGAATTTTTCTCGATCGAAGGTGCGGCTTGACAGGCGACAAGCGCCAGCAAGAACAACGCGCAGCAACTCTTCAGACACATTGTTCGATTCGTATGTAGACCGAAGTTGAACTGATGAAGTAGGACTAGGGTACCCGTTTTTAAAGGAATCCACGAAATCGGAGTTGACGACGAAACCATTCGCATTGTTTGCAAAATTCTACGAGCGGTTTGATGAATCGGCAAATTTTGATGCGTGATAAACAGTATATGTGTCCTCGTTCTCATTAAAATTACGCGTGATGATATTAATTAGATCAATTATGGACAAAATTAGCTTGAAATTAATCTACAACATTTTTATTTCATATAAAATTACATAAATTTTTATAAATTGTGTTATTGTGTAATCGTGAGCGCATTTAAAAAGGAATTATACTTAAATATTATTTAAAAAATTGTTTTAAATTGAACAAAAAATAATTTGCATTTTCTTCGTGCATGTATTTACAAATTTCAAATTTAAATTATTAAATAATTAAGTTAATTGATCAAAGTCGACGACGAAACCATTCACGTTCCTTGCGAAATTATGCGAGCGATTTGATGCAGTGGCAAATTTCGATGTATGTTAAATAATACATGTGTCCTCGTCCTCATTACAATTTCGCGTGAAGATATTATATTAGATCAGTTTTGGGCAAAATTAGCTTAAAAGCAATCTATAATATTCTTATTTTATATAAAATTACATAAATTTTATTGTGTTATTGTGCAATTGTGAGCACATTAAAAAAAGAATTATATTTAAATATTATTTGAAAGATTGTTTAATAAATTAAACAAAAAATAATTTGCTTTCTCTTCGTACATGTATTTACAAATTTAAAATTTAAATTGTTTAATAATTAATTAAAATAATTAAACAATATTTATATGTTCAATCTGGCATTACTTATATTAATTCCTTTTATTTTATTTTATTCCTATTATATTATTACGATATTAGTATTAATATAAATAATATTATATATTATTATAGTTTAATTTTTATACAAAGTAGGTTAAAAAACTGGAAAATTTAAAGGATAAAGTTACTTAAATGCTTTATTTAATAAATCTAGTTTCAAAGCTTATAAATTACAATAAGTTATAAGTAAGGCATGGGAATCGGCGTGGTTATTGGTACGCAATATTTAATTTACATAAAATTTTCTTTATTCTAAAAGTCAAACGTATCGACTATCTTTTTTAGCCATCTTTAGTGACAATTTTCAATAGTTACATTTAACTCTCGCTTTTAGTTTCTTAATGTGTGTATTCTTCCACGTCTAGTGAGTGAGGAAGCAGTTATAAGTACCTCCAATAGCTGTCCATACAGTTGAAGGGCTGCATGGTCTAGCTATATGTCCTCGAATGTAATAAAACATACACTTCGCATCTTGGCAATGATACTCGCTCGAACTTTGACGAGTACAGTTGCTACGATAGTTTTTTTTTCTCTGATTTTAAATTTTGACCAAGTTTTATATATCGTTAATTTTAGCTATTTATTAATTTTATCGTTGCCAAGATGCGACGTGTGTTTTATTATGTTCGAGGACATACAGCTAGACCATGCAGCTCTTTAACTGCACGGACAGCTATTGGAGGTACTTATAATTGTTTCCTCATTCACTAAACGTGGAAGAACACACATTAAAAAACTAAGAGCGAGAGTTAAATATAACTATTATAAATTGTCACTAAAGATGACTAAAAAAGATAACCAAAACGTTTGACTTTTAGAATAAAATAAATTTTATGTAAATTAAATATTGCGTACCAATAATAACCACGCCGATTCCCATCTTTCTAACTTATTGTATTTTTAATTCGGGGAAATCTTGTTAGGTTTTTATTGCTTTGCGACGCTATCGCGTTAATACTTAAATTGATTTTATTATCTATCTCGACAATCTTTACATGACCATCTCTCGAGTACATGCATTTTTGCAATCTGTCCCTGAAGTTTTCCAGAGTAGCTTCTCTCTTGCAATATTTCAACCAATCTTAAATGTACTTACTTTACAAATATTTGTTTTAAGTTAGTAAATTCTTCGAATTTGCACTGAATCATTTGAAGGATGTGGTGATTTACAAAATATTATATGATTATATTTGTTATAAAGTAATTAGTAGCTATATACAGTAGTGTCGCGACGCCAAAACATGAAAAATGGTAATAAGATAATTTGTAAATGACATATATATTATTTTCTTTAGTTTACACGATTAAAATTAATTAAAAAGTCTCTAAGTGTTTTATCCCTTTAAATTTTCCCGTTTCTTTGGTCCATCGTGTAATAATATATAAGTAATTAAGTATTACCAGGATTGGAAAAATTAATTTATAAAAGTAACTCGTTACTGTTACTGATTTGAAAAAATAATTTTAATTATTATCGTTACCGTTACTCAAAAATTAACAAATCCTTATAGTTTTTATTACTTATTTTTCATCGAAAATCTTGATGAAATTGATTTTAGAGGCATCCAATTGTCTATATCGTTGACCAGTTCACACACAAGATCTACCTAGTACTTATGATAATATTAGCTCCTTTTAAAATTCATATATTTCTGCATGTTTCATGCGTGCGCGCGCGTGTGTGTGTGTGTGTAATAGTATGCGTATAAAGTTACGATAAAGGTATAAGATTATATTCATTATCATTTATTTAAAAAATGTAATGCTTTATGATTGACGTTATAAATAAAGGAAATGTTGCTTATTTATTACTAAAAAAAAGTAATTGAAATCATAATGACTTTAGAAATAACGCGTGATTCCTCAATCATGAATATTACTACACAGTAAAAAATATTTTGTATTTATGGAAACGGATAGTCAACATTTTTATAGAAGAAAAGAATATTAGTACTTTTAAAGAGACGAAAAAATTTAAGTTATTAGGAAAACGTTAACCAATTAAAATTAATTAAAATAAGTAGTTAAAGTTAAAAATTAATGCATTTATAATTACTTAAGTTAGATTACAATTACATTATTAATGTTTTATCTTTATTATTTAACTTCTAATTTTTTAACTATAAGCTATCAATCTAAAAATGACTATTATTATTTAAGTTGTCGAAGAAAAATTAATAATGTTACCACACGAATTTTATCAAATTTAACAATGTATAATGGCATTTTATGAATTTGTATTGCATTTTGACTCTGAATTCAAGGATGCTTATTAGCAAATACGAATTGTTGTAAAATCAACTCGATAATTTTGCTGCGTATTAGTAGACTTTTATAATTGTGTCGATTTCGCTGTACTGTTATTCGTTTCGCAATTACGTACATATGTCGCCACTCACATTTTTTTACGCACTTCTTTTTGCTTATACGTCAAATTCCGCAACCGAAATCCAGTTTCATAAGCACAATAACGAGATTTAATCACATAAAAAAAATATTGATATAAAATTTTATTTTATCTATATGAATGTTAAAAACCATAATCTTTTGTTTAATTTATTTGCTTTTTTGTTACATGTTGATAATAAGTTCAAAAAATTCATATTTGAAAAGAAGAATCGAGCTATATATAGGAATAAAATTGAATTGCGATATTTGATGCAATAAATAGTGGAAACGTTAAAATTGCTCCTAATTAAAAATTTTCTACACACAGTTGGAAAACTTGTGCATTTTTGTAAAAAAATCTGCTGGTTAAAATTTTTGTGTTAAGCAATCATCATATTTATGTATAAATTTAATATATATCTGTCATATTAATTAAACTTAATAAATATAAAATGTAAAATTTTTAAAATGATTTAAAAAATATGTTAAAGCAACACAATTTGCACATGTGTTAAAATTTACAAAATAAAAATGTTGATTTTACTCTACGACAGGAGTAGGCATGATCGCGCGTTATTCTCCGTGCGATTTCGATACGGACTCGACGCGTCTCAACGTGTTACAATATGTAATACAATATTAATTATTTTTAATAGTTTATAGTTCTTAATAATTTAGGTGGAGCAATTCTACTAGGCATGAATGAATCATTTCGTGCTAATTATTATTATTATTATAGAATTTACACAATTCATAAAAAAGATGCTCAAAAACTTTATATTGCTAATGATAATAACATATTACGATACATTTAAAAGTTTTAATTATCTTGCAAATCAACTTGATTATGCTAATAATGATACAATTAATTTTTATGGAATTAAAAATGAAAGTTTTTTATTTAACTTACTTTAAATGTTCTGAGAAAATTTTAAATATTATAATGCCTGATTTTTTGGAAGATATTTGTTAAAGAGATTTACACTTGTTCTTTCATATCTGCGATAAATTTAAATTTATTAACTTCAGCGACTTAATGTAGGCTTGATAAAATACAGGCTTTCGACTATGATTTAGACATAATAGAACTAACAATAGTGTTGTGGCGATTGTATCGCCCCTACCGCGGTTGCAACATATAGAAAACAGATAATAGAACATATAAGATTTCGAGGGAATTTCGCGTACTTAAGCGAATTTTCGAGAATCATATACACGGCATAAGCATATTATACTGCACAAATAAATATAAGACAAGCACGAGACGAGATTGTAAGCCGAAGGAAAATGGTAAAATAATAATTATGCAACGTCTATCAATACCGGCTAGGTGAAAAATTAACCATATAATTCACATATCGCTTTCTTTTCGAAGCAATATGGATCACGTTGAACATCGATCAGAATCGCATATGCGACACCGCATGGCGATATCATGATATCAATAGACGTTGCCGCAGACAGTCAAGAAGGATCTTTAAATGTAAGCCGTTTTAATTTAAACCGAGTCAAGCAGTTTATGGTCAGATAATAAAATCAACGTTCTTCGAAAATAAAAATCAGAAATAGATCGTGAAAATTAGATAGCTCTCTCTCTCTCGACGGTCGGTTCTCGTTGCGTGCAGACAGTAATCTTGTCTCGTATTGTAATAAAAGTAAGTAAGTTAACGACCGAAAAAGGGACTTAGAACATTTCACTATCCTCGCTCCGCATCTCCTATCACGCATCGATCACCAAAGTGTTATGTGTTTGTTTGTATAACTAAAACATATAATGCAATAGGACAACGTGCAGTTCAAAAATATCATTCTCGTGTTTAGGATACATTTGTAAAAAATACATCTATTTTATTTGTTGTAAAAATAATTGATTTGCTGTGTACTAAAAATTGGGAAATTTATCCTTATCTATAATTAGGAATCCTTAGAAAAAGATTTGTTATTATAACTGATCACTTTTTGTAATTTCTTTTTAAACAGACTTTATATATATTATACAAAATAACAATATATTTTATTGTATGTATGTTAAACACGTTTTTCGTGTTTCACTTTGAGATCGCGTGTTTTTATTAAATTTTGAACTCTTAAATTGAAAATATATTGTTTGTTTAAGAAAATTCCAAGTTTAAATAATATAATATAATAATAAATTAAAAAGAAATGCCAGTATAAAATTTCATTTGAAAAGATTTATACTTTTAGGCTTCCATCAAGATATATCTAAAATAATTAACTTTATCATTTAATTATATTTTGTACACATAACACAGAATAAAACCAAACAATATACCATGACACACAACAAATTCGAAGACTGTGTTACTCGCCGGAAATATCAGTAATCTGAGAGAGGACATAATTTTCAAACGCGCAATTTTTCGAAAATAAAGCTGCAGGTGCGAGGAAGGTGGATGTAGCATGGACACGCACTGCAAATTATATACCCGCGGTGCAGTAAAGTGAATGTTGCTAATGTAGTTTACATCCAATTCTTCAGAGGGCGCTAGTGCGGACTCTAGATACATGTATAGAAGTTTGTTTGAAAACAGTTTGAAAACTTGATCAAATGAAAACTTAATCGAGGAACGTCTCGAGAGTGATATTTGAAAAGTGATTGCCGTTATTATGATAGATATTAATTTTTGGCATCTCGTCTCTTTAAGCGTCTTTTAGCGCGATCAGCGACATGGAGGACATAGAACGTTTTATAAAGGTTGCGCAGCAGAAAAGGTTCGTTGATCAGCGTGAACTGGAACGTCTCGACGTGGAGCCCATTGAGCACAGGAAATTAATGAAGGAACTGCAAGATTTGAGAGGTAAGTCTCTCCCGGATTACTTCCAATTGGAATTAATTGTTCCGCTGTTGTGAGAATCGTCGCGATTATGTGCGTAAATCTGTTGTTCATCAGGAGAGAGAGAGCAGTGCAAGGAGAACATCACGAAACATCTCAATATGATTACGTCGCACAAGCATTCTATACACAAAATTGTACACTCTACGAACGACATCTCAGGCTTGCCTGTGCCGCACGATTACGCACAGTATGTATGAATATTCTGACCCCCTCCCCCCCCCCTATCCCTCCCTCGCTGCTGTGTAAAACTTTGACACTCTCTGTTTCAGAGACATGACAACAATGTTCAGCGATGCGATCAATTTCTTGAATAACATAGGAGATATTCGCGAAGCACTCACTAAGGAGAATAATGTGGATCCTTCGACGTTGATTCAAGCCGTGGTAAAATATTGGAAATTTATTCAGACAAATTGGAGATGAAATATCCTTGAATGTATCTTCATTTCCTAATCTGCTTTTAGACGACGTGCGCAGAAGCCGTAGGAAGCAAGTTATATCAAACAAAGTGCAGTATTACCCAATTGGAAACGTTGAAGGACAATATAGCGGTGCTCCAACAATACATTTTGGATAATAGCGACAATATTGAGGGTGATGTTTCGATTTTCACTTTTCAGTTAACACTTAATAGTAATTAAAACAACGTGTCGACTCGTATCTTGAAATAAATTAGAAACGAAAGGGAATAGAAGCTAATAAAACAAACAAACAAACAAACAAGAGATGTTAGAATATAAATTAAATGACATAATTATACTCAAACATCTCTTATTTGCTCGTCTTATTGGCCTCTATTCCCTTTTGTTTCTAACTTACAATTAATAATAATATTAATGTTATTTGCTGTTTTTTTGAAAATTGAAATATGATAATGTATAAGCTTTAGATAGTAACAATTTAAAACAAGATCAATTCAAGATACAGTAATGCTAGATGTAGTAATTAAAGGTCATTGTTTTCAGATGAGAGTATAAATTCAACTATCAATGGTGAGTCAATGGATAGCGGATCAACTATCGTATAATAAAATGCGTACTAACGTTTATTGTCTGTGTTACTCAGAATATATAAAATATTAAACAGATAGTTTTCATGCGAAAAGTATATAATACATATTTGTTGAATATTTTATCAAAGTTTTGTGGCAGTCATGTATATTCAATGTTATCCAATTGGTCATCCAGATTCAGCTTTAGCATTACTAATTGAGGATCAACGACTTCCTGTAAAACAATTATATATGTATATTTTTGTAAAATATTAACTTTACGGAATAATTCCAGATAAAGATAACTTTATTATTATTATTATTATGTATTTCCTGATTTTCTTACTGTAAAATGACTAGTGACTTGAAACGCATGCTGCTGACTAGACGATGGTCGCTTGTCTATGTAACTATACGAGGTATTTGTACTTCTTTTCAGTTTCTCCAAAGCCAATTTTTCGCTGAGAAAATTCATCATTTAAGTATATTGTTTTTTATATTATTAAAATTGATTCAGTGTTACCTTGCTAAATTAAACTCCTCAAATTTGCCATAATGGGGATTGAATTTAACTTTATGCTCATTTTCGATGTGATGAGCCTCTCTCAATGCCTTCTCGGCTTCTTCATTTTTCGCAAATGCTATCTGGATAATTATTTAATTGCATTAACACCGTCTATCTTTGCAAAATTTGATTATCATTACCTCTGTAAAACTCTCGAGATCTTGGGCGCGTGCTGAGAGCCAGCGTTTCTTTTCCGTTAAAATCTGCTGCTGCCTCTCGAGATGTTTAAGTCTTTCATGCCATTTTAATCGTTCCAGATCCGCGAGTATAGTGGCATCTTGTGCTGCTTTTATAGCAGCTGTCGACTGTAAAAAATTGAATTTATTTATTTCTTTAATATACTCTATTGTACACATTTATCTTTTTAATTTACCTCTATCTTCGTAACATTATCCGAATTACTTTTTATTATCCTCAAAACTTCATATTGCTTCTTTTTAGCCGCGATCACTTCTTTCTCCTTCGTTAAAATCTTCAGTTGTTTCTCTTGTTCGTTAAACCAAGATTCTTTCAAAGCCTTGTATTGTAGATTTTTCAGATAGTATTATAACGTTCAAGTATTGATTATCAGATATTAGGTAAATAATTACCTGTAAATGATTACGCTCCCACTGCACTTTTTCTTCAAACAATTCCTTTTCATGCGACAAAGATTGCTCTCTCTTTTGTAACGTTTCCAATGCCTGATTGAGCATGGCGCTCTTTTTCTCTAACTCGAGCACCAATTGCGTCACGTGCGAATCCAATCTGTCTGCTACTTTCATTATCTTCTCACGTTCTTGCTCCAGTAATGTCTGCTGCTTCTTCATTTCCGCGTTTTGTACTGTAAAACAATATTCCATAAAGTGAATAAAAAACTATGAATTATTTAAAATCACTTATCTAACAGCATCACAAACATACTTTGCATGCCTTCCTCCTGATTCTTCAAATAATATTCCCTTAACTTTACACTTTGGTCATCTCTTTGATCAGTCTTTTCGTGCACATTTTTTATATTCTCTATAATAAAATCAGCTTTTTGTAACAAATTTTGTAAATCAGTCTTGTGGGTCGCTATGGTTGTCATAGCTAAATTCTCCACCTCTCTCATTTTTAATATACTTTCTATCGTATCAAAATGCTCCTTCTGTAGCAGTTTTATATTTTGAGAATGGCGTTCATAAATTTCTTCTATAACTTGCGCATGCTCTTTCTAAATAAAACGAATCACGTTAAGTTAATTTTAATTGTAGCAATATATGATCACCGAGTGACAATTTTAAAATACTGAAAGAATTTCTACCTTTAAATTCTGTAATTCTTCTTTATAAAATGTCTCAATTTGTACTTTCTCGTTTTTCAGCTTTTCAATCTTTGCTTCATAATCCGCCTCCAAACACTCGAGTTCTTGCTGCATTCTCTTTTCCAATGTATCCGTTCTCTCTTGCAAGAATCCTATTTGTCGTCTTTGGAACGATTGTACGATTAAACAATTTTTGAATTGTCAACCTTTCAATTTAATAACGATCTTATACTTACTTATACGACTCATCCAGAATCATTATCTCGTTTTCATATTTGTCGTTTAAGCTGTGTAACGTCACCGACAGATGAGACTTCTCTAATTCTAATTTATGAACTGCATTTTCATAGCCTATGCTTTTGGGAATTGAGCTACTACGCGCATCTTCCGAATTTATATTTACATCAGAAGTAATTGGAACAGCCATTGCGTGGGATGACTGTAAGATTAAATATAAATTTAATTACAAAATAATTATGCATATAAGTCTTATTATAAAATGACTTCCAACGCTTGCCTTAGAATAATTTTCTTCAATTTCCTGTTTCTCGTGCTCATTGATTTCTACTTCTTGATTGTCCGATAATCTTGACAATTTTTCTTTCTCGTGTGGCAGTGATTTAGGTATCATTGTCTTATCCTCTTGTGATACGTTTGCTACCTGCTAATAAATAATTAAAACAATAAAACTGTTTATACAACTGTTTTAAATCAAACATATTAAAATAATTAAAATAATAAAACTGCTTTTATTATAACAGTGACGCTGACATTACCCCTTGAACAATTTTATCGGAGCTAGATCTCTTATGCCTGCTAAACAATTCTTCGGTAGGTGTTACTCTATCCTGAACATAATCGCTACTTTTATCTTCTTGTATTTTCTTAGGCTCCAACCAGTCTGGTAGATATTCTTTAGTTTCCGATTTCTGTCTACCAAGGTCTGCAGACGCTGTACGCCTTTCTGTCGTCTTTGAAATTAGAATGGAATTATTAAGCATGAACGGGCAGCAAAATTGAATATTATTACATATTGAATGTGCAGGTCTAATGAATTTACATTTACAGTCTGGTCAGCTTGACTTGACGTCGCGCTCAAGGAGAATAATCCTAGAGGATCGTTGATGATCTCCGAGGTCCTCTTGCCTCTACGAGACTCTCTCGTTCCAAGAGCCGTTGGCGCATACGTCGAATGTTGTGATTGCGTCTTAGAAACGTCGGCCGTGTGCTGTGTAACTTCCAGCTCCAGCTGTGCAGGTTTCTTGTCAACTAATTCCTTTGACGGCAACGTATGCGACGTATCCCCAAACAAATCCTGCATCAATGACAATTTCTTTGCCTTATCGTCCGACTTTTTTGGCTTCTCAAATCCCGTGACGCTTAACGCAGACATCAAGCCAATCTCCTTCTCGTCCAGCTTTGAACTTGACAACGATTCGTTGGAAGCTTTCTTACTGAACAAATCGTCTATTATACTTCGCTTATCTCTCGCCGCTGCTGAATTCTTTTGGCTCGACGGCAAAGCTTCCTTATCGGCTAGCAAACTAGTCAGCGGGTCATCCTCGTCTACAAGTGAGAAATAATAAAATAAACTGTGCTTCTACAAGATATAAGCCATAAAAATTTTATTAATATATTTGTCATGTGTTCTCAGACAAATAATTTAGAAAGTGCATACTGATCAATGTCTTTTAATTGAACCTGCAAATGTAATTCTTTTTTTGCCATTTTCTGCGGACGGATTCCTCCTGAATGCATTACTGAATAGCTTATCGTCCAAGCTGTCCATATCCTCCACCATTTCTGTCATTTACGTATTCGCGTGACAATAATAAATATATTACAATTCAGGTCGTGCAATAATAACTTGTAGACTATGCCAATTATTATTCTAATTATATATTAATAGCAATCGATTAAATAACAAAGATGTGTCATATATGTTTATACAATATAGCGTTCGGGAAGTCTGCGCCTCTTTCTTAAATATTGGCATTGCACATGTTGACATGTTGCTAAATTATAGGGGGGGAGAGGAGGAGTCCCCCCCCCCCGGTTCCCCCGGTCACCCGTTCGCAAACATCACCGTCATGCAAGATTCACACCGCGTCGGGCATCCAATGGACGTTGAAAGAGACGGAGGAGAGCCGTGTGAACCCGGCTTAGGGGGAGTAAAGGTCGAAGTCTAATCGGACTCGACGCCAGCGCGCCACGTGATCGCGCACCAAGTCTATCACCGAACCTTCTTCCCGTGTGCCTCCTCGGTTACGACGGTTACCTCAGTGCGGTGAATGAGCGTGAATGAACGATAAGCGCGTGGACGATCGTGGCCAGCTTCGCGTCGCACGGTTCCTCGGCCGCGGGTCTTGACAAGGTGCGAGAGAAAAGGGGGCGAAAGGGTGTGTGTGTGTGTGTATGTGTGTGTGAGAGAAAGAAAGAAAGAGAGAGAGAGAGAGAAAGAGGATGGCGCAGAGGCGACTGTGAGTCGGCGGGATAATTGTGGGCCGGAGGAACGAGCAAAAGGAAAAAGGCGCGTCGTGATGCTGCCGATGATTCCGCTGCTGGTGCTGATCGCACGCTCGTCGCCCTCATCGTTATCGTCGTCGTGAAGCGAGCCAACCCCGTCACGATGCAATCCGTCTACTGGACTGGACGATTGCTGTCGCGCGCGCTCTGGAACGGCATCGCGAGCTATAGCAGTGCGTGCAGCGGCGAGCAACAGCCGAGCGCCGTCGTGAGCAGCAGGCGCCGCGAGGCCTCGCTCGTCTCCGCCGTCTGCGGTTTCCCCAAGGACTTTGCCCGGAGCCGGATACGCAGGGGCCAGTTCGGCGACGACGCCTGGTTCACTGCCAGATTCAGGACGGCCGAAGTCATAGGTGAGAGATCCCGGGGAGAGATCTCTCCCTCCCCTCCCCCTTGAACGTTGTTTTTCGCATCCCTCTCGCGCCTCGTTGCCTCGTGCATGCACTGGGAGTTTGTTTCTCCAAGCTGCACTCCCTCTCGGAGTACTCTTTTTACCTCTCTTTCTGCAGATCCTATACCGCCTATACGTACATTTGCTGTTGCTGAAGACTTGGCAAAAGTCGCTGAGGGGGACTTTGCTTCCTTCAATTATTTTCTCTACTTATGATTTTTATTTTTTTTTTCTTGAATCTTGATTATGCTTGTTTTAATACACATGGATAATTTATTTAATACAACCACAAAAAAAAACAGATTTATGCTTTGTTTCTAAAACGACAGATAACTGTTAATAATATGCAGTTTTTTAATTGCTGAGTAGACAATTTAGATTTCAAATATATATGCTGTTAAGAAAAAATTTATTTTTTATAACCACATTATTATGCTTGTTATGCTTAAAAATAAGTAAATGTCCATCTAGGGCAAAAAGAATGACTTTTGAAGAAAAGAAAAAAAGATTGTCTAAAAAATGAAAAGATTGCAGCTAGTAGTAGAAAGTAGAACTCCAGTTTTGAGTTCTACTTTACAAGTAAAATTATATTTTAAAAATTCATGAGAATACATCTTGTCCGTCGTGTGTGGTATTTGATTGAACTTTTTGCTGCACTTTCTACACTTTCCTGCAGTTCTTGTCCTTTTTTCCCCTTTTAAAGCTTGAGTAAAAAAAGCTTTTATTTCGAATATAATAAATATGACTGAAAATTTGAGAATCCATCACTTCAGAAGGCTTTAAATTAATTTTTTAAATACATTTTTTACATAAATAGTTATTAATATGGTTACATTTTTATATATATCTTTTGTTCTTTTTTTTAATATGAACATCATATATGTATATTTATGCATAAACGCAGTTTTTTTTTTAGTATAAAAGTTTAATTACACAATCTTTTAAATAAAGATATGATATCCAAGAGAAACAAATGTCATGTTGTCTGTATTTATTAATTATTAATTTGTGTATTTTATTTTTTATATAATTGTTCGAAATTTATTTGAAATCGTGTTGGAGACGTTTATAGATATGTATATTTATCAAGCACACATGAAATATCTAATTAATTATAATAATTATGTCATGTGCATCTGTAATCTAAGTGCTTAAATTATTACTGCACCTTATTGGCATATAAATTATTTATAAAGTAATAGCTTATAAATTATTATTGCACCTTATTGGTATATAAATTATTTATAAAGTAATAGCTTAAGGATATATTAATTCCATGCACAGATAATTGTTGTTAAGATTCCTGTTTACTGACCATTATAATTTTGTGACATCAGAAGCAAAAAAAAATACATAATAAAAATTCTTGTAAAATGTATTAACATGGAAATATTTATTTCTATTTCAATAAAACAATTGATAGAATCATCTTGTAAAATATATCAGAAACTCTTGAGTCTTAATATACATATAGATTATGGCTCAAATTATGTATAATTTTTTGTATTAATTATTGTATAATTATGTACTATGATTCATATAAATGTTTTACCAAACAAATTAAAAATTTTAAATTAAAATTTATGAGAATTGATAAAAATTGACTAATAGTTATTTAGATTATTGCCTTATATAAATATTAATTATATTGTAATACTTCAGGTGTGGCTGATGGTGTAGGGGGATGGCGACACTACGGAATTGATCCAGGAGAGTTTTCTAATTTCCTAATGAGGACATGTGAGAGGCTAGTCTCGATGGGCAGATTTACACCTACAGAACCAGCTGGCTTATTAGCACGTAGTTACTATGAATTGTTAGAAAATAAACAACCAATATTAGGTAAGCAGATTGCTTTTAGTCGTACGTAAAAAAAAAAAGAGAGATAAATCAGAACTATTTAGAAATGTCCTAAGATTGTTTCTGACGTTGCTAATTTCTTTGGTATACAGGTAGCAGTACCGCATGCGTAATAGTTCTCAATAAAGAGACGAGCAGCATTTACGCAGCCAATATAGGAGATAGCGGCTTCGTAGTCGTACGAAGGGGAGAAGTGGTACATCGGTCCTCGGAGCAACAACATTACTTCAATACTCCCTTCCAGTTGTCGTTGCCACCTCCAGGACACTCTGATCTAGTACTTCGCGACAGGTATAGATTACTTTTATTTTATATATATATATACACACACACACGAAATAAAAAGGGATGGCCACTTACACGGGGACACCCTGTATGTATGTATATATATATATATATATATATATTCGGCTTATATACTTCCGTATATTTCTGTATACTTATGTTACACGGCAGCCGTGAAAAGTAATTATAAATAATTTATATTTCTTTCTTTTTTCAGTCCAGAATCCGCCGACACTTCGAGTTTCGGGGTAGAGGACGGCGATGTGATCCTTCTGGCAACCGACGGGGTATTCGACAATGTGCCTGACCAGTTGCTAGTCACCGAGATGCGTAAGATTGAGGGCGAGAGGGATCCAACGAAAATACAGTGTGTCGCTAACACGATAGCGTGGATGGCGCGTCGTTTGGCTTTTGACGGCGCCTTCATGTCTCCGTTTGCTCAAAATGCCCGAGAGAATGGGATCGATGCAATAGGTATGTAAAAGAAAAGATTAATCGTTTACACCGTATTAAAAGCAGATATTTTTCGATTTAAAAGAAAAATCTTTCTATAAAAATGTCTTAAAAAGCTAAATTATAGCAATAAAATAAATTCATGATATGCTATAATTATTTTTCATTATTTTCTTTTTATAAAAGAGATTAAATATCAATTAAAAATTTTCTTTTATTGATTGCACTTGGACTTGATTCACCAATATACATAAATAAATGAAAAAAAGTTTAATTAAGGATATTTGACAAAAGAGCGTGTACAAAAGTAGATTTTGAACCTTTCAGGTGGTAAACCGGACGATATCACGGTGCTTTTAGCAACAGTGGCGATATGATAAAACAATAAGGAACAAGTGTACAATAGAGCCCTGATGATCATTGTATTATAGTCCATGTCATTGCGTATATGTATTTAGTTATACATTCATTATATTAATCCTATTACGCTAATCATTTATTATTTAAATCGAAATAAATGGTTTTGTAAAATCACTTCTTATCCTACTCATTATTATTCAATTTTTTTTACAATTTCTTTGATAATTATTAACGTACTCTTTGGCGAATTGCGGATGTGCTTGTTGATTTACTCTTTCAGCATCTACGTGCCACATATCGCACGTCCACTTTCAGCGAATTTGTCCACTTTCTTTAGCTGTAACCAGCTAAAAGTAAAAAAATATATATGAAGATCAAACGAATCAGGATTAACGAGAAAATATCTTATGATCTTTACACACTTGATGAGATACTGAAAGAGTTAATACAAACGTCTCCTAACAGGAACCGATTAGGGATATAATCGTCGTTAACTGCATCAGAATGACAATATTTAAGAAACGATTGAGAAATTCCAAGATTAACGACTTAAAAATCCAGAATCGCAACACATCCACATCAGAATTACAAATATAATATATTAAATACTCATCGAGCTAAAAATTCAAGGAATACATCGTGCGAAAAGCATCCTAGCCTGGAAGCCAAAGATATAATAGAAGATAAATACGTGCAAATAAAGCTAAGAAAATTAGAACTAAGAATAAGCAACAAACATTTGAATTTTAGTGTTGTTCGAAAGGAATAAAGAATTTAGATAATTCTAAACCTGAGGAGCTTAGAAATTGCAATTACATTAATAATTAACGATATAATTATTACTCGCGCGGGAGTATTACATATACAAATTTCTTTACCTAAATCAGTACTGTAAAATGAATTTGTATTAACATTTATGGGTGACCTATGTTAAAAATTCACATCGGTTCAGCTTAGAGTCATCATTGTACATAGCGCTCACGAGAAATCACAAAAAGAAAGTTACATTTATAAACTGATTATTATAAATCGTACTTGGCAAAGTAATGTCCATCTGTTTCAAATAGAAGAGAAAATAAAAATCATGCAAAGCTACACACTAAAATTTAAATCTTTTTAACGTTTTTAAAAATTCGAATAGTTATTATTAAATACTTTAAGAAATAAAATTCCAAATTTGCTACAACAAGTAACTGACCAATAGATTGACTCTGGAAAAAAAAACTACCTTTCCATCGTCCTCATGATAGAAAGGCAACGAGAAGAAGCGACGGTTATTAACTATAATCAATGCAAAGTCTCCGTTGTATTCATATAGTACATAATATACACGTATGAACAAAGTGTGGGAAGTGTGTATATATATTATTTTCTTTAGTTTATATTTAACGATTTGTACTTTGTAGATGTTGCCTAGATTACACTTCGCTACGATAATAAATATAAATAAATGCTTTAGTACACTTTAAAATAGTCTCCCTTGCACAATGGCATTTTTTTTCTCTTTCTTTCACTCGACACTTGCAAGAACTATGAGCACGGTTAGTGTGTATCACAAAATTACCACCGATCGCAAATATCTTCACAAAAGTGACACTTGATACGATAAATCTAATTAATTCGCGACTGAAAAATTATCACCCGCGCGCTGAACCGGAAGTTCAATCTCGCGACAGACGGGTTTAACTCTCGGAATGCCAATTCAGTTGCACTCGCGTGCATAAATTAATGCTCTTTCTATCCAATTGAAGGATTTTGAATTCGGCAGATGTATGAATCCGCGGAAATTTTATATAATAATACTCGTTATTACTAAAAACTTTTTACTCGCTTACAATATGTTTAGGATGAAAATAAGCTACTATATACGATATTATTATCGTACATAAACAGCTTGAACTAAATTATCTAATAACAACTAAAATTATACTAATCTTTTTACGATTCAACTCATTTCAAACTTGTGCTGAATCTACGATTGAATAACAAAATATATCGCGACGCCCTTATATTCTGAATAGAATTTTAATCGTATTTTCTGCAATAGCGTTAGATACGCAACGCTCTTGGCTTCCAAAGAGTTAATATCATTGATAGAATCCGGATTCTGTACGCAGAAACGAAAAACATGAAATGTGCAAATGGAATTTAAAGAAATCAATAGGACTTATTTAAGTGCGTATCTGGTAGCTTTTTCGTTCATATGCAGAGTGTATAAATACTCGTGCGCTTTCTCTTGTCTCTAAAGTCTTTGAAAAGTTTCTTTGAAAATGGCTTTCTTTTGATGACAATTTGATTATTATTACAGGCTATCTATCGCAATCTTTGGATGAAATCTTTTAATTAATAGGTGTCGAATTTTCGCTAAAAAAAAAAGTACATTAGCTCCATACTTTTCGGAAGATCTTTAATGAAACGAAATCGCCCGATCTCTTATACACCCTGTGTATTACGTGTGTCTTATTATACATCTTTTGCGTACAAATCCGGACACTAAAATTGTCAATAATCCCAAAGGAATAATGATGGAGACGCACGTTTCCGCAACGTCTTCGGACAATAAGATACAGCATTGGGAAGAGAATGCTGAATTTTTCGATCACTGTACGACTTCCTGTCCCCAATTGAAGCCACCTGGCCGGTCTTCCGGCGGTGGCATATAATCTGGATCTTCGGGATGTGCGTCAAACAAAGTCTTACTACGAAAGAAAGAAATGTACATATGTTATCTCTCTCACCAGTAATCTACTGTATGCTACTACAGTATGCTTATCATCTTCAAGACACTTTAAAACCTCGATAAAGTCTGATCAAGAACTTAATTAATAAATAAGCTGTTGTGATTTGTTTGATTTTAAATAATAATTTTAATTTCAGTGTTAAGTTACTTACAGTATTTGCGGAGTTTTCAGAATTCGGAAACCGCCTCTTAACCGGGGAAATACGTCCTCCGCGAAATAGTAAGTATGTCCTACCGCCATCCCCACAAGATCAACCCATATCGTATTGCCAAGCAGCACAGAGAAGCCTAGCAGCACCCACGGTAAATACGGAGCCTGAAAAAAAAAAATCAAAATCATCAGTAATTAGTCGGTAATCAGCGTGACAAGTCACTTATCGAATACACGTCAGAATAATGATGCAATAGCTTATTATATTACGTAGACCGCAATATTAAGAAACCAATAACGTCTGAGCCACGTGTACATATATTTAAATTGGACTTGCTTGGAAGTTCAAAAGTCCGAAGAAGTTCATCCTGACAAAAGGATTCCGTCGCGACCACACGTACACCAACATTATTGTGAATGCGTGCCCGAGGAACAGCAAATTAACGAAGAATGCAAAAGTCTATGGATATAGTTAAGGAATAACGATAAAATATTCTCAATAAAAACAACATTCTCTTGAAAATAGTAACGTTAATAATTATAATTACTATAATTTTAAATGTTATTTAAAAGTGCTGTTAATTATTATTGAGTGATGTAATCTAATTTAATTATTAATATAATATTACTAGGTTCGTATTGCTTGTACTCAAAATCTTCGTTTTCTCTCTCTTCAACACACGAATATATATATTTATCTCGGTTTAAATGCAAAAATTTTTCAAGATTTCAAGCAAAATGAACAGACTACATATTATGGAATTGTTCAGAATGGATTTCAAAATTATTCAATTATTCCCTAGATTTCCATTGTGCTTTCTAGGGAAAACGAAATAATTTCGATCAGAATCTATTTCGAACAGCTCCATCATACGTGCCCAGGGAGTACAATTGAATGTTGCCGTGATTATAATTACTATTGGAATTCTAACGAGATTGATATTTTGCCAAGGATACAATCATGCATATTCCGCCGAAGATGAACATCATCACGAAATCAGCTGTTCTCCTGCGGAAGGACCCTTCCTCCAACATACGGCAATATCGATACGTGAAGATCATATTGAATAATAGGTTGAACCCAACATTTCCGAAGAACAGGAATGTTGTTATTAATCGCCATATCTGAAATAATAATCCAACGTAACGCTCTAGGAAATTTACGGTTATATTATGATGTTTGATAAAAGCCAGGGGAAAAAAAGTGCAGATCTATGCATGTAAATTTTCAATGACATTAATGACTATCTTATATAACGAAGCCACAGCCACTTTGCATAGCTATTTGCATATCTGTACCTGGTATTGCTCCACAATAAGGATGGGATTGAAATACAGTTGAAACGGGGATACCAAGTCTAATTGCTGAAACATTTTTAAAGTAGTTACATCGCAATTACGTCGCACATACATCTTATTAAGCTCAATTAAAGTTACTCCCGACTTAATTATCGTCAGACTCGTCTAGTGCGTAATGTCACTTCTATACAATCGCTAGGGCAGGCATCGGGACGATATAAGCTGAGTCATCGATGTGAGCTCGAGCGTGAGATTGGACGATCTCGAACTTGACATCTCAAACTTAAACGCTCGCGAGGAACAATTGGGACTTCGAGAATTCGAAAGTGTGAAGGAATCTGGTGCAAAGATTTCTAAACCCGCGCGTAGCCGACCGGAGGCCGACGGCGACGACGAACGCAGGGGCGCGCAGCGGGTCGAGCGGGGCGGGAGGGGGAGGGGGGGTGAAAGAGAGAGAGAGAGAGAGAGAGAGAGAAAAAAAACGCGCGAGATAGATACCACGGCGAGGGTCGTGATGACACAGGCGGTGGTGTAGGCCCGCGTCACCACGGGCATCTGCATGTACTCGTGCCATAACGCTTCGTAGGCCATTGGCATCGATTGTCGGCGATCTCACGCCCGTGAGCTTCCTTCCTTCGCACCGAGACCACGAGTCGCCGCTCCCCTCAAGCTCGGCCCGCTTCACCATCGCATGTTCGCAACTGCTGACGACGCGCGGCGGCAACGTTACCTGCACATCGTATCCGTAACCCGCGAACACGGCGCGAATACGTCGTCCGCGCAGACAACACACGCGATTTTTGTACACGTAACACGTGAAACTGTCGGCGAGAGGCGCGCGGCGCGGTCCTGGGGGAAAATCCGCGCGGGGTAACTACGCCACGGCGTGGCGTCGGCGCGCCGCCGCGCCAATCCCCCACGCGCGGCGGGGGGGCTCGTGACTTTTCCGCCGACGGGTTGCCGATCTGGCCATCGATCACACCGCGCGAAACGGTGAACTTCACCACCAACCTCTCGTCCGTCCGTCTCGCCGACCGCCGTCGCGCCGCGGATTGTTTATCCTCCCGTAACAACGTTCGGACGGACGCGGGGAGTCGCGGCGGTTCTCGGGGATTCTCTCCTCCATCGAGGACGCACGGGACCGCTGACGCTCCGATCGACTCGAGGAAATAATCTCCGGGTAGTTGAGGATGGTTCTCACGAAGGAGTACCGCATTTGCATGCCGCTCACCACGGAGGAGGTATAACCTTTGCTCGTCACACACTCGCTTATTTAATTATTTACTCGATGAACGCGAGTGTTTGGCCTTACTCGCCTGAAAATTATCCGTCGCTGCGTGCCGCTCGTTGGCCCTTTTTTTCCGATTTTTAATGAGAATTGCTTCGCGATGACCGATCAATTTCTTTGTACAGTACCGCATCGGTCAGCTGTACATGATCGCCCGACATAGTCATGAGCAATCCGATAACGACGAGGGCGTGGAGGTGGTGGAAAACACCGTCTGCGAGGATCCCGTTCACGGAAAGGGCCAGTACACTGAGAAAAGGATCCATCTGTCCAGGTGAGTCGTGTTTTTAACCCTCTATCCGGAACATGTCGAGAAACGCGTTTTGGACTAATGATTTTTGGACAGAATTTTATGTAGGGTAACTATTCCTATTAGTGTGCCTGTACGTCTCTATTAGTGTGCTTTTATATTTAAATAAGTCATAAAAATAAACTGGTACAAATAAATAGACAAAGTGTTTTTTTATTAAGTTAATACTTTAACTTAATAAAAAAAACACTTTGTCTATTTATTAAGTTAATACTTTAACTTAATAAAAAAAACACTTTGTCTATTTATTTGTACCAGTTTATTTTTATAACTTATTTAAATCATCTTTAGTTAATACTTTAACTTAATAAAAAAAAACACTGTCTATTTATTTGTACCATTTTATTTTTATGACTTATTTAAATATAAAAGCACATTAAAACATACAGGCACACTAATAGGGACAGTTACCCTATTTTTTTGGCAAAAATTTAGTTTACGTTTGGTTAACCCTTTACCCTGGATACCCGGTTACATGAAGCACCCCGTCATAATGACCGCTATTCCAGAAAAACAGGAGTTTTATTCATTTTTCGACTGGTGTAAATGTGTACCTTAGCGGTCATAATGACCGATATTCTGGGTAGAGGGTTAAATATACAGTGTGTTAAATGCACAGTATTATAGCAGATATTAGGGTAGCTTTATAGCAGCTTGCTTTCTTAAAACAAACACTGTAACTTGTTTTCCTTTCAGTAAACTCCCTTATTGGATCCAGTCCATCCTGCCACGAATATTTTACGTGACGGAGAAAGCGTGGAACTATTTTCCCTTTACTATCACAGGTATGTTTTGCATAATGCAATCATAATTGATCTTTTATCAAATTTTATAGTTGATGCTTTAGAAGTTGGAAGTAGCCTGATCTCTTTTAGCACTGATAAAAATAATGATTTTCAAATCTTACAGTTTTCAAAGAAAAGGTCTCATTTTTTATAGTTAGAATATACACTGTTTGTACTTAAAATGAAAAGGTAAAGGTACATGTTTGAAATTTGGCGAAAGAAAAATTTTAGTGCAATAAAAAAACAAACCTAAAGTTAAATTATTTTATTAACACTTTTGTTTTCTTGCATGTTTGTTCGTGCCTGGTGGCTGCAGAATACACTGTGAGTAAAACGTTTTTTAAAATGAATATAATTTTATACATAAAATTTTCTGTTATTTCTAAATTTCTTTTTTTTTTCAGTGTTCCTTTATACCAAAGTTCCACATAGCGATAAACACACGGTACGAGGACAACAACGGCTCCACGGAAAATGTGAGTAATTGTACATCACGCACGTTTTGTTAACTCATATGTAGTAATGTGAGTAATGTAATTAGAACAATATTAATAATCAAAAATTCACAAAAATGTTGTCAATACGTGCCTACGCTGTTGTTGAGGCGTGAAAAAATAATTTTAATTTAAATCATGAAATGTCATATAATCAATTATATAATTACATACATGTATATGATGAAAAAAATACGTTTGGATCCGTGATGTGAATTCTCTTCAGTAAATAAATTATGCTTCCCCATATGGTACCAGTCCCTTTCTCTCACACGACAGTCAAACAGTAAAATGGTCACTGTGTGAGGAAAAAAAGACTGGTATCATATGAACAAACGTAATTTATTCACTGAAGAGAATTCACATCACGAATCGAAAAGTCTGATTTTACTGTATCATGTGTAACTATAAGAGATGTTAGAACAATCGTATAATTTAATTTGACAAAATTAAAGTGCGACGTTTCGACTTTTATAAATTTGCTTCAGCCGCAAAAAGTCTGCTTGTTCCACTTTATTATTGTCAAATTAAATTATATGATTATATTCTAACATCTCTTTGCTCGTTTTATTGGCCTCTATTCCCTTTCTAGTTTTTATTTCTTTCTAAATACGAGCCAATATACAATTTTTGCATTAGATTCTTTCTTAACCAAGATTTTTTAATAGGAGCCAAAGTACCAATTGATTTTTTTATCCTATATTTGTATCGTGCATAATTATATAATTGATTATATGACATTTTATGATTTAAATTGAAATTATTTTTTCACGCCTCAACAACGGTGTAGGCTTGTATTGGTAACGTTTTCGTGAATTTTTTATTTATTTGGAGCCATATATAGTATATTATGTAGTATATTATTCTATTTAATATTAGTAAATGATTCTATTCTATTAAATTGCAGTGCTTAGGACTGTCACCTATTGAATTGATTCATCGAGAAGTCGATTTTGTGGATATTGCATACGACGAGCTCTCCGCGAAACATTACAAAGAGGAGGAAGTAGGTTCATTTACAACATTGACCCACATATAATTCCTAACATTACATTTTCTTGAAACGAAAGGAAATAAAAGCCAATATAACGAGCAAACAGGAGATGTTAGAATAATCATCGTATAATTTAATTTGACAATATTAAAGCGCGATTTTACTAAATTTTGCTCCAGCCGCTAGAAGTTTGCCTGTCCCGCTTTAATATTGGCAAATTAAATTATATGATCATATTCCAATATCTCTGCTCATTTTATTGACCTCTATTCCCTTACGTTTTTAATTTCTTTCTAAATACGAGACACACAATTTTTGCATTAGATTCTCTTCTAATCAAGATGCTTTAATTGTAATAGGACCCAAAGTACTTTCAATCGAAAAGAACAGGTCGTGGGCCTCTGGTTGAAGGTTGGCGGGAAACAACGCAACCCATAATGTGCTCATACAAATTGGTTCATGCCTCGTTCGAGGTCTGGGGCATGCAAACGCGAGTGGAAGATTTCATACATAGAGTAAGCTTGTCTAATTGATCATACGCCTGCCTTACATTTCACTGATATTTTTTTAACAATTATACAAATTTTTAACAATTTTACAAATTATACAAATCATATTTTACGTCATTCAATATTAAATATTTTCTGAACAGTCATAATAGAAAATATTTAATATTGAATGACGTAAAATATGATTTTGATTTCATACAGATTGTATGTGCAATATTCAAAGAACAGTGCCTAAGAATAATTTCCGATAACATAAAAATAAAATTGATTAAAGATTAATCAAAAAATGATTTCTAATAATTATTTTGTCACGGTAACTGTTCTGCTTGAATAGTTCACTAAAACCTAGTTTTTTTTCAATAAAAATACATTTTTTGTGAATATAGGTTATCTCCATTTTCTCTCTATGATTTTAGTGTATAAGGGACGTTCTACTGCTGGGTCACAGACAGGCCTTCGCCTGGATTGACGAGTGGTATGACATGACTCTGGAAAACGTACGACAATATGAACAGAAAATGCAAGCCGAAACAAACGAAAAAGTCAGGCTGAAAAATCAACTTGATGAGACACAACAAACCGCTACGCCAGCTACGCCGTCCTCGTCTACGCCAACTACGCCGAAATCGCCCACACAACGATCATGGTTTTCCTGGTCGTAGCCGTAATTAGTGCAAGTCGAATTTGGTCTCTGCGGCAATTTTTCGTCGCTCCGGTTAATATTATACGAAGGAAATGAATAGCATTCTCATTGCTCATGTCTCAGAGAATGCGCAAATCAGTCATGACATATTCTTTAAATGAATTTTACATTAGTAGTTTAATCGGTGGTTTTACCGTAGTAAAAATTTGTGCAGTTTTCCTGAAAATACAAGAAAAGTAATTTTAAAGAATGTAAGTAAAACTTCTATAAAACTTTGTTATCATTAATCTAGTTTTAAGTATTATACATATATATAGTCAATATCTTTTTCGCGAAGGAAAACCCTGAGAAGGAAAGGAGGACAGTTGAAAGATAATAGTCGATAATAATTTTTAATTTTTTTTATATAAATAATTTTTAATTTCAAATAAGAGAAAGTATTAATGTTATCTTTATTAATGAATATGTCTCTAATTGATTGCTGCATTTTTTTGGAATGTCCTGTATACATAGGTATAGTTCCATACACGTTCTATAAATAGGCTTGCCGCGAAACGATTTCTACTTATGTACTTTCGTATCGAAATACACCTGAATACACCTGAAAACATCGCACTCTCCCGTGTGCGATTGCACTGATAAATTTTAGGAATGCCTAAAGGAAGTTGGTCTAAGTCATTCCACGAAATGACATACAGTTAAATTTTGAAATTCAATTAAATCATGAAGTTTAACTGCACACTTTGGTCACACCTTGTATACGCAAATAAGTTTCACTTGCGTTTTGCTCGCGCATTAGTAATAAATTATTTTTATCGTGTACAATTCTATAATGTTATTTATTTATAATACATGAAACTTTTATTTGCAGTTTAATGTATAGAGGCACTGGAAAAGATATGAAAATATATGTGTTTGCAAATAATTCCTTACTGGTTTAAATAAACATCATTATTACAAGTACATTTTATCAGTTTTAATTAAGATTGATAATTATTATTATTCACTGGCAGCACATGGACATAATATTTTAATTGAAGTACAATTGTGAGCTATTCGGTCGATTCACAGACAATTTATAAACAAAATTGCAACGATATAAATACAGTAATTTGCATTGATTATCAAGTTTTTAATTAGGATTAGCAATTGCCGGATGTAACCTGCCAACGACTGGACGTTGTAACGGTGTAATAAGAACACGTGCCATTTCGCCAACGTGACCTGTCAGCAAAATTTTATTGAATCGTTAGCAAACGCTACCAAGTTTTTAATATTCTTACCATTATTAAGAATTGTAGATTAAAATAATGAATATTCTATGAAGTAATAATACATATCTCTTAATAAATATACATAAATTAATAAAAATTAAAATTGTCAATTAATAATATCTTACAAATATTCCAATGATCTCTAAGTCGAATGATAGGATATAATAACAATGAAAATTCTTGCCATCTCGTTAATGCTTCAGTTTCATCTGGTGAAATCGAAGCTATCTAAAAATAAATGGATTACAATTGTAATTTTAGAAAAATTATTTTTAAAATAATTACACTAAAATAATTACATTAAATTAAACATGATTCATAGTTAAGCTAAGAAATTTTTCATGAGTTTTTATCTGCTTTTCCAGTAAAGATTTCTTACATCGGTGTAACTCCTTGTGGAATTTATGGTATCCGTACAAATGCTGCCATGTTGTTCATCGCGACGCAGTTGCGCAGCGGCTTCCGTAATTAATTCGCTAAACCTGGCTGCCACTTGTTTCCATCTTATTAAGTCATCAGGCTACAAAAAAAATAAGACCAAAATAAATTATTTGAAATAAACATTTTTAAGAATGTATTTTGTGAGGTTGAATTTAAATGCGTGATTATTTTTTTTTCACTTAGAATGAAAAATAAAAGATTTAAGAATTAATATGTCTAACAAGAAGCAAAATTCTCAATTGAAAAGAATAATTTTATAAATTGTACGTATGTAAGATTTTCAACTCTAAACATTTTTATATAAGATGAATTGATTAGAATGTTCTTTAATATCGAGCAATTATAAATAATATATTATTACGGATAAATTAAAAAACACTGGCAAAAGCGCAACAGGTAATGGAGATCCGCGCAATTCGGAACACTCGGATGGAGGTCCTGACAGAGTTAAGTGCCTTAAAAGATCCAGGACATGGATCAGAAGCTCGCCATGACGACCACCGACATCCTGTCTAATAAGTCCTAAAGCATCTTGCGCAATAACTTGTGCCTCCACGCCTGGATTGTCAGCTGATCGTACGTAAAAAATTAAAACTTACTCATATTATTCGTGGAATGTACAAAGTTCATAAAATATCTTGAATTAAAAATTGAACAATTAGTAAAAACCTGTTAACAAAAATTAGGTACATGCGAACATAATAGAAAATATATTAAAAAAGATTTATTTCAATGTTCGCAAATGCTTACTTCTGAAAATCTGAATTCATTTCAATGCTCAATGCCTTTATATTTATTTAAGAATTGCATGAAGCACATTTTCTATGCCATTCAATCCAAAAATAATTTCCGTTTTAAAAAGTAAATCGTGAATATTAGTTAATTCAAAAATCTAAGTAGTGTTTCAATCTAATTAAATTCAAAAGTTTTTCCATGAAAATAAACCATGAACGCTATTCTATTCAAAATTGTGAATAAGAAATGCATGTTTCGATCCATCTAAATTCAAAAAATATGTTATATTCGTATCATGAAATAAAAATGCATTCATTTCCACGAAAGTTAATCCATAGATTTAAAAATTTCAATCCATTTTAATCTATTTTCGTTTATCAAAAGATTCATTTGTCATCAAAATTTTAATTTTAGTTTTGACGTTATGAAAGTGTCGGAATTCACCAAAACTGACGTTTTGCTGACGTTTTATAAACCGATGGACGGATTGCGCGTTTTCGTTTTATCGACAAATAAATTTCAAGGCAAATATTCTTCGCCGTTCTGTTACACAATTAATTGCATTTCTAATTTATAATTTCACTTTTTACTTTATATTTACCAAGGATTAATTCTTGCACATGCTGCGGCATAATTGGTTTCTTTAGGCGGCTGAGAAAAATTTGCAAAGCCGCCGCGCATTCCAGAGCCGCATTCGAATTTTCAAAGTGTGGTTTATGGCCCTTTTTCAGAGAATTCAAGATATGCCGTCGAACCTCACGACGTCCTGCTCGCCGGAATAATCCTTCCACTCTAGCGTCTTTGGTGCAGAATTAAAATAATTGTTAAATTGTCATATTGTTAGAATTTAAAACATACACAATACACATGTTATTTGCAATACATAAAGTAAACTTACGCTTTTTCAAAAAGTGTATAAGTACTTTTACTACATCCAAAGACTTCTGCGATATTATATCGTCACCTGTATCCTGCCTGAAGATGAAAAAAACGTGGAAGTGAACATTAAGAAACTGACAAGAAAAAAAATAAACAAATGATTTGCTTAAAAATTAATGGATACAGGAAGTGATTGATGCAACGCGGAAAACATTTCTGTTCTCGGTATTGCGTGTCCTCGCTGCATCCCTCGCATACGAGCTTATAAAGAACCGTCGCTGTTCCTTTTTTCGAATCTTTTAAGTATGTCGAGACAAATTTCTCGTCGATATTTGTTATTTTATTTGTCCGTGAGTGCGATCCTAGCTTGCGGATCGGCCCGAAGGATTCCTAGAGAAGCAGCCTGTCCCTCGTGTGATCAAAACTATTTAAAAGTCTTGCCCGCCAAGTTATTACCATGGTAAGAATATAATTCGAGCTCAAGTCAAAATAGATATGTAGACGTTAATTAAAAACTGATCAATTTCTGAGGATTTAAACAATAATAAGTAAAAATCGAACGATATGTGACTAACATAAATAAAGAAGAGAAGTTTTATTCGATCGGAATACTTTGGTGTCTAATAATATTTTGTGTGAATTTTATTATTTCTAGTTAATTTATGCAAACTGCACCAATTATTAAATTCGTGTCTTTCTTTGCGTTTACAAACTTAAATTTTCAAGCATAACAGAAACTAAAAAATTCAACCAAACCAGAATATGCCTCTTATTAAAAAAAAAAATCTAAGAAGTCTGCAATTTTAGAATGTAGAGAGATTTAATCTTTGCAGAGAGAAATTTAATTTTGGAAAAAGATTTTATTTCTCTCACATTACAAGTAATAAATTACAAATATCGAACGTATTAATATGAAAGAGTAGAAGAGTAGAAAACGATCGTCAAATAATGTATAATTTGCTTTGTCAGGTGCTTTTAAATCGCAACTCGCTGGCTCGTGTAAAGAGACACTGTCCGGTCTCGCATGAATTCTTTAGCGCTGAAACACGACCGTGTCTTCTACATAACATCGTCAAATGATAAAATTGAAATATCCGGACACATCGTAGGACTGTATTAAAAAACGCGAAAAATTAATGAAAATATAAGAAAAAAGTCAAAAATTAAAACTTACATAGTAGTCAGACGTGTCAGGATTTGAGTATATGTAATTAATGACGGCTCGAAGTCTTGTCAGACTTAGATAAAAACACGGGAACGTATATTATTAATGCAATCAATGTCTTCGGGGAGATGGAAGCGTCACGATGTCATAAACAATTCTGAGTATATCACATCAATAAAGTGTCATTTTGGAGATTTAATCCACGTTTTTGTCTATATATGTCGATTATCTTAGATATCAGTCTCTTTCTTAAAAATTTTTTTCATCAAAAATCTCAACATTTTTCCAATCAAAGTCATGTAAACATTCTTTTCGATACTCTGTAATAACAGAATGTTGTTTCGAGATTCTTTTAATATGATTTTTATGTTTATAACTTGACTTTAGTTTTAAGAAGTCTTTTTGTTAACCCATGTAAATAAGATGCATCACAATTCTTACAGTTAATTTTATAAACCACGTTTGATCGAGAAAGTGTAGGCAACTTATTTTTTTGAACCCGGATGAATCTATACTTAGCTTATTTGGCCTCGTATAGATCATATTTTATCATTTGACGATACATGGTATATTTAAAAGCATTTGATGAAACAAATTGTACACTATTTGACGACCGTTTTCTAATATTTTATGTTAATATATGTTCGATTTTTGTAATTTATTGTTTTTTCACTGAAGATGATCCAAAACTCGGGTCGAAACGTTTAAATATAATTTATTATATCAATTATTAATATAAAATATACTTTTGCATGCATACAGCCGGCTCTTATATAGGCAATTTTATTTTCTTAACTTTAGTCTCTAAAGCCTATTCTTTTTTTAGTTATAAGTGTTATAACTTATGATTCTTTTAAAATTTAAAAAAATTTATATAAATCTAATGATCAAAATAATTTGTAAATTTCAGGAATCCCCATCAAGAATCAAATCGGCGAGATTCCATCAATCCGCCTCAAAATTCCCCTTATTCTCGTTTGATGCGAGGAAGAATCTCTCAGAATGTAGCACGCGATGACAACGTTCCATTGGCTCAAAACTACAGAAGATTCCATCAACAAGAACCTTACACAAATAAAAATTTGTTTTCCAAAAACTATCTAAATAATTCTCCGAAATTCTTAGACAGCCAAGAAATAATTTCCGAGAATAAACCTGTGAGAGGATATCCTCCTGTTCTTCCATCGAGACAAGTTTTCGACAGACCAGAAAATTTGTTCTTCAGAAATCCTCGCCATAAATATTCAGAGGAAGCATCCTTGTCAGAGGTCTATAAAGGGACGAAGGGCTATAAAAAGATCGAAGAGGATCCTATGAACGAAGTACAAGCCGTGTATCGCGACGATAGAGATACAAATTCTTCGTGGAAGAATTCGAGGGACACTTTTTCTTCAAACGTTATGCAGTCAGAGAAATCCTTCCCTAATATTGAAAACGTTTATCAACTTCGCCGGGAGGACAATCTCGACGAGGAAAGGAATGCAATCAGGAAGTCTTCGAATTCTGCCAGTCAGCTTAGGCTCACATATCCTCAAGAAAGATATACTCCCATAGGATTCAGTCCGTCAGAAATTAAGCGTGATTCTTATGTCAAGGATGCAGATATCTCAAAATCAACGAAAGAATTCTTCGATAATTGGGACATCGCTAAGGATTCGTTGCAATTCTCGAATCGGGGACAGTTTAGAAATAATCTCTTAGAGGTATATCCTGCGAAAAAGCAAGAAATTATTGACAGAGACGATAACGAACAAATCAATTCTAATTCTTATAATTCTAAGTTCCCTCAGGATTTAAATATATGGGGACCAAAAAAGGATGAAAAGTCGTTCGATTCTCCGACGACAGCAAATGCTAGACCTTTCGAAAATAAAAAAGATGATGAGGATATGAAAAAATATTTTGACAATACTGAACGTTTTATGAATGACAAGGATATAAAAGAATATTTTGAAGACGAGAGTGAACACTATATGGACGATAAAGATATGAAAGAATATTTTTATGATGACGAAACTGAACGCTTCATGAATGACAAGAACGTGAAAGAATATTTTGATGACGAGACTGAACAGAATACCTTCGAGACTGCACGAAGTAATCCTCGTGTCTTGCCTCAGAATATTTGGAAGGGACGAGAAAACGAAAAACTCGACAATTTAGATTTTATGCGCGACAACTCGCAACAGACGTGAGAATTGGATTTATACTCTGAAGAAAATAATAAGTATTTCCAGGACGAGCAAAACGAGGATGCAAGCTTTCGAGACAGAGCATACGCCAATGCCGAAACTGCTCGCGCACCCGCGATTAACGCTTACACATATCCTCGCTACTTGAATGTTGTAAATCATGAAAAGAATTCTGCCAAGTCCGAGACGCAGGAATTATCGGAAGCTAAAAACAATATACGCGCAAATTCTGTAAAAAAAATGGATCACAGATTCTTCGAGGACGAGACTGTTGTTGAGGACAACATTCAAGATCTTCCTAAGAATATTTACGACGTAGAAGAATATGGCGATTCTATCAACAGACGGAATAATATAAGAAATAAGAACGAGGCTTTGACAGAACTCGATCCTGATTTAGTGGACGACATTGAAAATCCTCCAGTGGAAACAACCGAATCGACACTAATGTAATCTTTCATTTTAATTTTCTTAGTGATAAAATAATTGAGTTTAAAATAATTGATATTATGGACAGATATCTCTCAATTGAATTACGTTTTATTTAAGAATTTTTTTTAGGATTTACTTTCTTCTGATAAAAACGTCGACAGATCAATGATTTTTAAATTATTTAATTGCAAATTATTGAAAATAATAGCTTTAAGGAGGGAATTTACTTTACAAGACTAAAAAAAAAACGGTGATTTTTAAGAATTTTTTCAACTAAAATAAAATGAATAATTTCAAAAGTTTAACAGTATTCTACTATATATTTAAGTAGTAAAAGAAGATTTTTATTATATTATAATAAATAATGTTTTTTAAATAATAAAATGTCTTGATAACGTCGCGTTATTGACGAAAATTACGCCTCCTAGATTATACACAATGGAACTCCAGTAATGCGACATTACCAAGACATTCTATTATTTATTAAGAAAAAAATTTTTTTACTGCTCAAATGTACAGTAAAACACTGTTAAATTTTTAAAATTATTTACTTTTAATTAGTAATTAGAAAAGGCACTCAAAGTCAAAACGCGGTAATTGTTGCGTGGTTTTCTCGAATATAAAATTCTGTACGCGACGTTATATTATACTTGACGAGGTGTGACTCGTAACACGATCGCTGCGAATTTTTCATTATAACCAAATTGCCTTGTTTTGGAGTGTGATGACTGATCTTTTAATCAGACAATTGGAAACGATGCTCACACATTACGGAACTTCTACCTAACTTCTACCTGTCACTGTGGAATAATATACAGAATAATGCGAAGGTGAATAACTAAATTGCGTTTAATATAAGAGTTATTATCAGAGTTTTGTATTGTTGATGAGAAAGGCCTGAGGAAGGCTGAAACGTACGTGTATTGTCAATATATTGAAGAATTTTATATTCGAGAAATTAAATTAACCACGCACCAATTACCGCGTTTTGACTCTGGTTGCCTTTTCTAATTATTAATTATTTTAATCTAAGAGTCTAATACATTATTAAGTTTATTTACTTTTATTTTAGTTGAAAGAAAACTTCTAGAAAATCATCGTTTTTTTAGTCTTGTAAAGTTATAGATTTCCCCCTTAAAAAATATATAGTTAAAGATACAGTTAAGTTGCCAAAAAAATATTTAATGTAGAAATTGAATCATTTATTTTTAAAAATCAAATAAATTAAAAAAGGTCATAGAAATAAGTTCAAATAAAAAACAGTAACAGAGCTGACAAGCCAAGCTGGGTGTACATGCTAATAATACGAGTATGTATTGATTGAGGTGGTAAATAATATCTTCTATACAATATAATATAAATAATTAACATACAAAATATACCAGATGTTTCGACCCTTTAATAGCGGTCATCCTTATGTTAGTGGAATTTTAACGCAACTTACTAAATCTCAAACCATTCGCTCGCAATTTACATTAATATGTTGTTTTTAACAAAGCTTTGCCTTGTCCAAATCTTTTAGAAAACGTCCGTATTCCATCTAGAACCAATGTGTTTTACAATGAAATACATTGTTGCATTTGAATATCCAGAAAGTTATGCACTGTAGAGAAAAAGCACACAACAGTCAGGATTGAGAAAATAATTAAATAAATAAATAAAATAAAGATATAATTAAATACTTAAAAATCATAAAATTAAGAATGTAAAGGTAAAATAAAGATGGTCAGTTCAATAAAAGGGTGTGTAAAAAAGAAAATTAAAAATCAATAGTCAAAGACGAAATGAAGGCAGAGGAAACCATTCGAAGAAAGATAGAGAAGAAGAAAGAATGTGGAAGGGAAATAATGTTCCCTTCCACATCCTTTCTTTTTTCTATTTTTTTTTAATAGCTTCCTCTACCTTCATTCCGTCTTACGTCTTAGAAGCGTACACATTGTAACATAAAGGCTTCAGAATTTTAATATTTGACAATTAACTATATTTTATATTTGAATCAAAATGTAAGTTACTGTTAAATATTAACGCTATCTTTTAATTTACATTGACTATTGATTTTTAATTTTCTTTTTTACACACACTTTTATTAAACTGACTATCTTTAATTTACCTTTATATTCTTAATTTTATGATTTTTAAATATTTTATTTATTTATTTAATTATTTTCTCAATTTTGACTGTTGTGTGCTTTTTCTTTACAGCATAACTTTCTGAATATTTAAATGTAACAATGTATTTCATTGTAAAACACACTGGTTTTAACATAGATGAATTATGAACGCTTTCTAAAAGATTTGGACGACAAGGCAAAACTTTGTTAAAAACAACATATTAATGTAAATTGCGAGCAAATGGTTTAAGATTTAATGTCACTGAGACTTACCGCTATTAAAGAGTCGAAACATCTGGTATATTTTGTATATCAATTATTTATATTATATTGTATAGAAGATTATTTACCACCTCAATATATATTATTAGCATGTATACCTAGCTTGGCTCGTCAGCTCTGTTATTATTTTTAATTTGTATCATTTATAATTAAATATGATCTGTCTCGATATTTTTACGAAGAAAAATTGATTTCAAATTAATTAAAGATTTCATAAATTAAGTGTATGGCTTATGCTCGATCTGAGATATCTTGTATAATTTTCATCACTGTATTATTGTTGTGAATTGTAACTGGAAGCATTCTATTAGGTTTAATATAAGGAAAAATTGTCAATACACTTTGAAGATAAATAAAAATCTGTTATTTATTGTTAATATGTTAAGTTTTTAATTAATTAGTAATATTAAAATATATTTAATGCACTAAATAATAAAACATTGAGATTGCATATAACTAAAATTTCTTGTACATGTTTTATTTGAAAAGAAAGGTTTCTGTAGTACAAATTCAGTACTTTTTCCAAATCCACTATTATTCCAAAATGAAATAAATAGGCCGTCAAAGAAAATTATTTATAATTTTTTACTTTATTATATAATTTTATTTCGCTTATAAATTATTAGCAAATCACGAATCGCAATTTGCTAATGCGCACTGTATCGCTCGTACAATTTTGCAAGCGTACGAATTATTTCGTCGACTATGAATTGTAAGAACAATGAAAATTAACATTAATTAAAATATTTGTAACAGGTGATTAATGATCGGCAATGATATTAAATAGTTATTTCAGTTGTTATACATTTTGTCTATTATGTTATAAAAAAGTTTTCCATTTCTTTTTAAAGATTATAGCTTTGACATATTTTATAATATATTTCAAATCATAGTGTAATATATAATGTATAATGACAATTTAGATACATATATATGTATACATAATATATGTTTGATATAACATATAATATAATTTATAATATATTTCATTTCACACATATTTCAAATCAATGGTGGATTCGGAAAATATTTTGAATTTATATTACAGAGAGAACTTTCTTTTTAAATAGAATAAATACACTGTTGAAAAAAATATGTTAAATTTAACATAAATCCCATGTCCCAAACGGTCAAATTTTTGTATTAATTCAACATAATATAGATGTGTTTAATGTAACACTGATTCTATGTCAATTAATAAAATTTTTTACACACATTTTTATTGAAGTTCAATTAACATGACAGATGTATATTAAATTTACATATGAATGTGTTAATTGCTTAACACAAAAATTTTAACCAGTAGATTTTTTAACAAAAATACATATTTTCTAACTGTATACAGAAAAATTTTAATTAAGAGCAATTTCAATGTTTCCACTATTTATTGCATCAAATATCGCAATTCAATTTTATTTTTATCTCAATTCTTCTTTTAAAATATGAATTTTTCGAACTTATTGTCAACATGTAAACATTGTCAACATGTAACAAAAAAGCAGATAAATTAAACGAAAGATTATGATTTTTAGCATCCATATAGATAAAATAAAATTTTATATCAATAATCTTTTTTTATACGATTAAATCTCGTTGTCGTGCTTATGAAACTGGATTTCGGCTGCGGAATTTGACGTATAAGCGAAAAGAAGTGCGTAAAAAAATGTGAGTGGCGACATATGTACGTTGCGAAACGAATAACAGTGCTATGAAATCGACACAATTATAAATGTCTACTGATACACAGCAAAATTATCAAGTTGATTTTACAACAGTGCATTCGTATTTGCTAATAAGCATTCTTAAACTCAGAGTATGTGCACAATGCAATACAAATTCGTAAAATGCCATTACACGATGTTAAATTTGATATATAAAATTCATTTGTTACATTATTAATTTTCCTTCGATGAGTTAAATAATAATAATTTATAGAGTAATAGCTAGTTAAAAAATTAGAAGTCAAATAATAAAGATAAAATATTAATAACTACTTGTAATTTAACTTAGGTGTTTTTAAATGTATTAACTTTCAACTTCAATTACTTATTTTAAATCATATTAATTTATTAACGTTTTCCTAATAAGTTAAATTTTTTTGTCTCTTTAAAAGTACTAATATTCTTTTCTTCTATAAAAAGTTTGATCATTAGACAATGTTAGATAATTGGCTTTTGGATTCTCGCGATTGTCCGATAACTTAGTTACTTTGAATAAAAGGAAAACAATTTTACTATTATCTTTGAGGATTTAAAAAGAAAATTAAAAATAAAAATTTTGAAAATTAATACTTATTAAATTCAATGATTATATATAGAAAAATTTAATAACTATGTATAACGTGTATTCTACATTATGCTTCATTACAATTATTATTGTATTATTGTTACAAATAATTAAAAGAAAAAATATATTTATTTTTAGAAAGTTTACTTTTTTATTTTTTTATACAGACTTTATTTATAAAACGATATTTAATTTGTCGTATTATTTCATATTATTTTTAATTTTACTCGTTTAAATTAAAGTTTAAAAAAATGGTAATAATTACATATTTAGTTTAATTTAATAATTTTTTTAAAAATTCTAAATTTAATTTAAGAATATTTAATTTTAACTTAACTTTTTACGCAATTATGTTCATTTTATAGCTATTAAATTTAATTTTAACAATTAAGAAAAAATTATCTTACCCTAATCTTAATAATTTTATAAAACTCAGTCATATATTTTTAATTCTGAGTTTATTTTCAGGTGCAAAAAGAATTCTTTTTTTTGCATCTGAAGATAAACTCAGAATTGATGACATGACTAAGAGATTTTTTTTAACTCTCTATCTGGAAAATATACTTATATAATATAAATATTAAATACTGTAAAATTATCAAGTTAAAATAAGATAATTTTTTCTTAATTAAGTTAAAATTAAATTTAATATATATAAGATTAACTATAAGATTAACTTAATACAACTGATTCTACGAATTAATTCTTTTTGAATTCTCTATGTGCTATCTGTGTTATCTTATAAGTATAATGTAAGTACAATATTATATTATACTTACAATATAAGCATACTCTATATTAATATTACATTATTACACCGCATAAATATTTAATAATAATATATATAAGTATACTAATAATAATTATATTAATAATGTATAAATGCATTTAAAGAAATTAATAATATGTTATTTATTTTAATAATACTATTTTACAAAAAAATTTTTTGTTACTTTGAATCAGACTACGTATTTCTTATAGTTTTTTTAATGCTAAAAACGATATATTAATTTTATATCATTATACCACATAAGTATAATTATTAAAATAATATATAAATATATTATATATTATAATAATATATAGTACCCGATATTCAATCGGATAATTCCGGATTGTAAAAATCACTAATTTATATACTTTTACTTTTTAAATTAGCCATGCACGGATTTACTTATTACTTTTATTCTTGACCACGCGGATTTATTAAAGTTTTATACAATTATTGACTACGACACATAATTTATTTATTCAGTACTTGACGACGGACTCTATACGAAATTTCAAATAATGCATTTTTTTTATTTCAATATCTTATTTTTTAGCCATGTTATGAAAGATTTAAGCTAGGAGCTATTTCTAATATGAGGCAGCGTCACATGTGCATGTGCGATCGACGGCTACTTTGCCATCATTTGTTTCTCTTTAGACCATTTCTTTCAGACAACTTTTGTCTGAAATATTTTTTTTTAATTGTCTTTAAGATATTCGAGATGGATTAAAATAAGACACTCTGAAATGTGTACACATATATATGTATATGTATATATACATTTAGCAGAATCTGTCACGGTAAATTATATTGTGTGTATATGCATTGATAAGCATAAACTAGCAATTATAAGTACTTACATATAACTTCGATCATTAGACGGAAAATTTGTTATTTTAGAAGAATCCTGTATTTAAATTGTTCATAACATGACTAAAAAGTAAGCTATTGAAATAAAAAAATGCATTTTATATAAGAGATGCAAACAATACATTTATAACTTTTACATTTCAAGATAGCGTTAATCGTTTTTACAAAAAATTGTCAAATGTCATGAAAAAAGCTATTTTTTGGACATTATAAAATTTCAATTATTTTAGAAACCTGATGTGCTGAAATTTTTTTACTTGCAGCATCGTTTTCAGCATTCAAAAATCTACGAGAAACTAGTTCAAAATAATTTTCTGCCGTAAACTAGTGTAATTTATATTAACAATACTATGATAATATAATAAAAATAAAATAATATAAAATTAAATAATGCCAGAATTAAACTCATAAATATATTGCTTAATTATATAAATTAACCATTTTAAATTGTTTACATTTGAAATATATAAGTATATATGAAAAGAGAGAACGTAAATTATTGTTTGTTTAATTTAAAAAATGTTTAATAAATAATAGTAGATTTTGAAAGATTAAAAAAATAATATTTAAGAGTAATTACTTTTTTAATGCGTCCAAGATAAGAAGACAAAATAAGAAAATGTATAAAAATTTATATAATGCTATATAAAATATAAAAATGTTGTACATTTAATTTTAAGTTAATTTTATCCGTAACTAATTAATAATATCACACGTATTTCCATGAGAACGGAGATATATTCTTTAATCACGCAAAATTTGCTGATGCTTCGAATCGCCCGCACAATTTCGCAAGCAACGCATTATGGTTTCGTAGTCGATTCCGATTTCATAGCTAGTTGCGGATTCCTTTAAAAAACAGGCGCGTTAGTTCTCCTTCATCAGTTCGACTTCGACTGCGATCTACGAACAATGTATCTGAAGAGTTGCTGCGCGTTGATCTTGCTGGCGCTTGTCGCCTGTCAAGCCGCACCTTCGATCGAGAAAAATTCGATTAGCGAGGCAGAGACGTTCGCCAATACCGACCTAAACCTGGAGGACACTGGTGAAGAAAAGGACAGAGCAAAGAAATCCTCAACGACCTTCTGCGTGGAAGTTCACGGATCGGGAAAAGCAGAACGGGTTCCCTGCAAACAGGGGATAAGGCCTCAAGGAATTGTTCAACAAGAGATATCCAAACCAGTGTTTATGGTGCCTTATGGTGCCTTTCCGTTACCAGCACCAGCGCTAGCACCAGCACCAGCACCAGCACCGGCACCAGCACCAGTACCTGCACCAGTATCTGTACCAGCACCAGTGCCAGCACGAGCACCAGCATCAATACCATTTGTTGAGCCGGTTGTGATCCAGCCGCAGACACAACTTCCCCAAGGCATCAATGTAATCCAGCAACATCAATTATCGGATAATCAACCTCAGCCATCTCCTCAATCTGTAGCACCAGTGCCAGCTTCTGCTCCAGTACAAGCGTCTGCACCAGCATCGGTTCCGGTTATTAATATCGTACCATCAGCTCCTGCTCCAGCACCTTGTAACAGACCATCCTTTGTGCACGTGCCACCGCCACCACCGCAAGTTCACACGGTCCTCATTCCGCCATATCAATCAATACCGCTTGTAATCAGCAATCAGGAAGTTGAACCGCACAAGGAAGAAACAAAATTGCCAAAAGTGCCACTTTCCAGACCACAGGTAAAAAGACGATTAAATTGGATAAATACTGATATATAAAATAAATAAAAAATTAAGAGTTAGTAAATAGAAAATAAATTTCAAGATAAATTTCTTTCAAAATTCTCTCAAAACTCGTTATTTCTCATAGGTTTTAAACATTTTATTTTAAACATCTAAGTAATGAAAACCTGTAAAAATAATCAATTGATTAATTCATTTTCGATATATCAGAAGATTAAATTGCATTTATGCACCAAGTACCACGTTAATGACTCTTGTTGTCTACTTTAATTGTGATTATTGATTTTTTTAAATTAAAAGTTATATTAAAAGTTATTTATTGATTTTTAATTAATTTTTAACTAAATTAAATTAATTACAACATTATGAAAAAAATCTATTTAACAAAAATGAAATAAGAACTAACATATATTAATGTTTTTGTTTGTCTCTTCTTCATAATTTAGGTCCCCCATTTCAATCTGCCAGTTTATCAGTTTAATACAGTGCCTATTAAGCCTCAATGCACAAAATGCGAAAACAAACCATCACCATATGCACCGACGTGGCCACCCCATGTAGAACGGATCGTTGTTCAACCTCAATCTTTTATCGATGTAAGTGGAAAGCATTAATTTTAAAAGTACTGTTAAATTTTTTTAGAATGAGTCTTTAAATTTGCGCTAACAATAAGTTCTAGTATCTTCAGTTTTCTGAATCTGTGAACTCTTTTACCAATTGACGCATTACATTAATGTTAATTAAAGTTTTCGTACTGAAATATGTTATTTCTCGTTGATCTATAGATGACACAGTATGAAAAAGGCAGCTGTAAAACTGAAGAAGAAGTATACACCGAATGCAATTGCCGAGAGAAGCAAGTTGAACCATTCTATATTGATCCCCGATTCAATATTCAGGATCCTCGCATAACATATCCCAGTGGCGAAATCGATGTTATACCTTATAAGACCGCGAGGTTCTCCGGAGAAAATAATCCTAGCATCATGTCGAATCAACCCATGTTCTTTGCTTCAGAAGAAGCTAGAGAAGCAGTGAGTAAATTGATATGAATTAAATAGTAATATATTGTATGGTTCCACATTGATTTTGAGATAATACGGGAGGTATTCCGTAATACCTCTCTCTTTCCCAATTGTGCGATTTAAAAGCGATAAAACCTTAATGCGACAACAAGAGATTCCTATGCGCAAGTTTATTATTGCTCTAAAAAATTTCTATGATAAGATTTTCTAAAGTAAGATCTTCTCTGTAGAAAGCTTGTCAATTCGAGCTATAATATTTCATTTTACAAACAGATTTAATCCTTTATATCCTGAATGTCTTTGTTAAGGGAATTGGTCCAAGCAAGCTTAAAAATCAAAAGTCTAAAATATTTGAAACTTTGTACAGATCACATAGTCTTTAATGCAAACGTTTTTATGTATTTCCTTTAAAATTATTTGTTTTTATGTATTATTTGTTTAAAAAATAAAAATAATTATTCAGAAAAATCTACTCAATTCTGTTCTCCTTCTTCCGATCTTCCGATTATAAGATCTTGTTTTACTATTATATACAATCTATAGTGTAATAAAAACAAATGTCTCCGAAGAATTGCGCTGCGTTTGGAATCTTTTGTTGTGATGTGATAATTCGAGAGATTAGACATGCGCTCAACTGCTAAAAATGTAATGCTGAAAATTATACATTGAAAATTATCGCACAGTAATACAATTTCTGATCGTAAAAAAAAATTAATTCTAAGAATAAATTTTTAAATAGTGTGTATATATGTATAGTAAAATATGGTTTTCACACAAATAATGAATATTAAAATATTTCTTTTGCAGGAAGGAAGGCATCATAAAAAACCTGTTGTAAACTTCAATGTGCAATTCCCTGTCGTATCTGACAATACCCAAAAATATTATCAACCTCAGTATACATATGCTAATCCAACATATACTAATCCAACATATGTTAATCCAACATATGCTAATCCAATAACTTACACTTATCCAAGTGTTAACAGTTACGGAGCTTATGGAAACTACGGAACCTCTTATCCGATTAGCCAGGACTATCAAACTTCAACAAGTAATGTACCGTCAGTCACTGTAAATGCGGGAGGACCATTTTATGGCCGTGAATCTCATCACATTGACTCATTGACTCAATCGAATCGAGAAGAAGCACTTTCGACTGCTACCGAAATGATTAATGGCTCCAACAATTTAAAACGAGAGACTGACGTCATTCAGAAGAACGAGCAGAAAGAAATTACGCAGAATGAGAAGGAAAACTACGAGCATCAAGAAGGCAATTTCGTAAACTAACGTAATTAAAAATATGTAACAAAATACAGAAGCAAAAGTTATCGAATTTTCGAAGTCGTAAACACGCCTAAATAATTTGATAATTGATTTAACAGATTTAATCTCAAGATGATTTTTATTATTTTTTTAACTTAAGTAACATTATTAAAATGTTCCAAAAATGTTAATTTATTTCAAATCTATTACTTTTAATTTCAACTTACTTAATTTACTTGATTTTTTTTTTAGTACTTAGTTTATTTTAAAACATATTAAACTTTTAACTTATTTCCTTTTTTCTAATAAATTAAAATTTTCTTAATTTCTTTAAACGCACTTATATGTTTTTCTTTTATACAATTTTGAACATTAGTAATGTAAGAAAATTGGCTTTCGTGTTCTCGCGACTTAAGATCTGGAAAATTATAACTTTGTTATTTTGAATAGAAAGAAACAAAAATTTTATTTGAGATTGTAACAATTTAAAAAAATTAAAAGAAAAATTAATAAAAATTTTTTAATAATACTTCTATTAAACTTAAATATTTATTTGTGACATGTATTCTCTATATTATGCATAATTACAATAATTTTTATATTATTGTTAAAAATAATGTAAATATATAGCTATATATATTTCCTTCTATAAAATTATACTTCTTTATTATTTCATTGACAAATAAAATATTAAATTTACAGTATGTTGCATATTTCCATTATTTTTAATTTTGACCGTTCAAAGTAAAATTAATTATAAAAATTGTAAGTACAATTATTTTTTAATTTAATTAAATAATGCTTAAAATTTATAATTTTTATTTTTAATTTCTAATTTAATTTAAGTTTCTTTTGCCATTAGAAGATGCGTGTGTGATGAAAGAATGTTGCAACGTTGTTTGCTGTTGTTGTGTCATTGTGTGTCATGTGTGTTTAAGACTAATCTTACCCATACTTGAGGAGAGGGAGTTTGCCCACCGTAACGGAAAGTTAGAGCAGGAGAAAATTAGAGAGTCTGTCTCCATAGACTGGGGGAGTCACCGATGAGATGCTGAGAAAGCAAAACCGAGATCCCTCCATCAGTCTGGGTAAGGTCAGTCATCAGAAGATAGGGTTCTTAATCGGTAGACGGCGTCGATGGAATCGACTAGCGGACCGGCGTCGAATCCGACACACCCTATAATATAGGCTGCAGCGGGCGTCTTCTCTTTATGGTGGATCACCTCAGGTCAGGACCTGGTCCTCTCCCAATGGAGCTCTCATTGCTCCATAAGAAGGCAATGCAAAGATTTTCCCCTCTCCCGCAAAAAATTTAATTTAATTTAATTTAACTTTAACTTAACATAATTAAGTTAACCTTGTTATGTTATTATAAGTATTATATACATTATTATAGATCTTAACCACCATAACGATTCGATAGTTTTTGAATGTCGGTAACAATAACAATTATCTTTAGCCTATTCCACATTCAGTCTCACAATCAGATTGCATCTCAGCGAACTCTTTAACTTCTAGCACCAGTGCCAGTTCCTGCTCCAGTATAAGCGCCTACACCATTGCCAACTCCGATCACTATAAATATCATAAATATTATTCTGCCAGCTCCTGTCCCAGCACTTTACGACAAATTAACCACGCGAGGATCCAGTTCGATTATATCAAGGTCCCAAGCAAGTCTTAACCACATTCGTGTTCAAATCGCTATATGCACCTTTTAATAAACTATAATATGTAAACTAATCATTGTGCAGATACCTGCACCGTTGAAACCGTACACGGTCCATGTCTCTGGTCACTACGATATAATAAAATAGAAAAAAATCGAAAATAAATTATAAAATTTTAAAGTTTTTTTAAAATTTACTCAAAGCTCATTACTTCCTATAGCTTTTAAACATTTAATTTTAAACATCTAAGTAATTAAAACCTGTAAAAATGATCAATTAATTAATTTTCAACTAAAGTAAATTTACTACAACATTATACAATAAAAATCTTTTTAAATAGAAACAAAATAAGAATTAACATATAATAATAATATTTTAGTTTTCCTCTTCTTTATAATTTAGGACCATTTCGATCTGCCAATTCTGCATTACCAATTCACTATCTTAACGCCTAAGAAGCCTACAAAAAATGTCAAAACGTTTATCAACCTGTTTAGAATTTATTCTTTGTCCAATCCTTTATCGATGTAAGTAGCAAATATTATTAATTATAAAGTACTGTTTAATTTTTTTAGAATTAGATTTTTGATTTTGCGCTAAATTCTATAGTATCTTCCATTTTCTGAATCTGTAAACTCTTTTTATTAATTGATGTATTACATACTCGAAAAAGTTTTCATATTGACTAAAAATATATATGCTATTTCTCATTTATCTAGGTGTTACAGTATGACAAAGACAGCTGAGAAAGACCAAAAACTTTAATAACTAGTTAATTTTTACGTAACTTCGATCTACAATGTATCTGAAAAGTGTCACGGTAAGAATAACAATTAAAATTATTTTTTCAAATCAGTAACGTTACTTTTATAAAGTAACAATCCTGGTAATACTTATATTATGTAATATAGAATGGCCAAAAAAACGAGAATATTTAAAAGGATAAAACTAACTTTGTTTATTTAATTTTAATCATATTAAATTAAAAAAATATATATATACGTCATTTACAAATTATCTTATCGTTTTGTATCGTGACGTTATCTCATAGCTTCATAACCATGACATTTTGTAAATCCTTTAATTGAGCAATGCTACTCAGTGCAAATTTGAAGCATTCATTAACTTAAAACAAATATTTGTAGAAAAAAATGCAAACATCAACAGTTGAAATTTTATAAGCCATGAGAAACTTTAAGGACAGATTGCAAAAATGCATGCACTCAAGAGATAGTCATGTAAAGATTGTCAAGATGTAATAAAGTTAAATAAGCGATAATGACGTCGCAAGTACATAAAAAGACGTACTGTAATATGTACTATTTGGTATGGAATTTTAAAGACCAATGATTATGCGGCGCGCAATTTGCCTGAACTGAGAATTGTAAGATTCAAATATTATAAAGCATCAAAATTCACTTTTTGCTGTGTTGGCATTTTTGTATCTCAATTATTGTTAAATAAAAATAGTAAAATAATTTATAAACTTTAATGTAATTAAAATTTATTAAATAGATTTATCCTTTAATAATATCTTTATCCTTTAAATTTTCCAGTTTCTTTAACCCATTTTGTATAAGAATGAAATTAATAATAAATAATATTATTTATATTTATATTAATATTGTAGTAATACAATACAGGAATTAAATAAAATTAAATAATGTCAGATGTAAATTGAACATATAATATTATTCAATTATTTAAATTTGAAATTTGTAAATACATGCACAAAGAGAATGCAAATTAATTCTTGTTCAATTTAAAACAATCTTTTAAATATCTAATACTTAAGTACCTATAAGTACTTTAAGTATAATTCCTTTTTTAATGCGTCCACGATTTTACAATAACACGAGGCATAAAAATTTATGTAAAATAAAAATGTTGTGGATTAATTTCAAACTAATTTTGCTCATAATTAACCAATAATATTATCACGCATAATTTTATGAGAACAAGGACACAGATATAATTGTTTATCAAAATTTTCAGTGCATCAAATCGTTCGTACAATTTCGCAAGCAACGCGAATGGTTTCGTCGTCAGACATCGATTTCACGGATGATCAAAGATTCCTTTAAAAACAGACGCGCTGGTTCATCAGTTCAATTTTAACTTCGGACTACACGTATACGAACAATGTATCTGAAGAGTTGCTGTGCGTTGTTCTTACTGGCGCTTGTCGCCTGTCAAGCTGCACCTTTGATCGAGAAAAAGTCTATTAGCGAGGCAGACACGTTTGCCAAGGCTAACACAAACCAAATGGACACTGGTATTGAAAAGGCTAGAGCGAAGAAATCGATAACGACTTTCTGCATGGAAGTTCACGAAGGAAAGCCAGAAAAGGTTCCCTGCAAATCAGAGCCACAAAAAATTGGTCAACCAGACATATCCAACCCAGTATTTCTCGTGCAACCCGTACCAGTACCAGCACCAGTGCCAGCTCCTGCTCCAGTACAAGCGCCTGCACCTGCAGCCTTTCCGATCATTAATATCGTATCGTCAGCTCCTGGCGCCGCACCTTGCGACAAACCAACTAATGTGCACACATCATCGCCGCAACTTTACGCGCATCATCTCATTCATCCGCCATCTCAACCAACACCGCCTGTGACTAGCCAGGAAGCTAAACTGCACAAGGAAGCAATGAAATTGCTAAAACCAGAGGTAAAAATTTTTCAAATCAGAGGTAAAAAGACGATCAATTTGAATAAATAAACGAAATTAAAAATCGAGAATTTCAATAGTAATAAGAAATAAATTTCGAGACAAGTTTTTTTTTTATTTTCTTAAAGCTCGTTATTTCCCATTTTTAAACATTTAATGTTAAACATCTAAGTAAAATCTGTAAAAATAATCGATTAGTTAATTAATTAAATTCAACTTAATCAAATTAATTACAACATTATGCAAAATAATCTTTTAAAAATTCACCATCAGAACATTTACCTACTACGAAGCCTCACACAAGCAATAAACCATTCCAAGAAAGAAATCCATCCCATTTAGGGGGTATTCTTCGTTCAACCTCAATCAATGTAAAATTTATCGACGTAAGTGGCAAGCATTAATTCTAAAAGTACTGTTAAGTTTTTTTAGAATTGCGGATCCTTGAATTAGCGCGATAAAAGATTCCTATATATGCGCAAGTTTATTGTTCTAAAAAATTTCTATAACAAGATTTTGTAAAGTTAAATATTTTCTGTAGAAAGCTCGTCAATTTGTTCGGAAATAGCTAATAATATAATATTTTATTTCACAAGCAGGTTTAATTCTTTACATCTTGGATGTCTTTGTTAAATTGGACCAGGCTTAAAAATTAAAAGTCTAAAATATTTGAAACTTTATACAGAACACACGAGTCTTCAACGCAAATGTTCTTATGTATTGTTTATTAAAAAATAAATATAATTATTCTAAAAAATCTACTCATTGTTCTCTCTCTTCCGATCTTTCGAGTCTCCGATTAACAATCCATTTTACTATAATGTATAGTATAAATGTCTTTGAAGCATTGCGCTGCGTTTGGAATCTTTTAATGTGTATAATTTGAAATGTTAGTCGTGCGCTCAACTACTGAAAATATAATGCTGAAAATTACACATCGATAATTATCGTAAAGCAATACAAGTCCTGCGATCTTAAAACAAATTAATTCTTATAGAAAGATATTTTTAAGTAGTGTATATATTGTGTATTATAACATGATTTTTACACAAATAATAAATATTGAATTATTTTTTTGCAGGAAAGAAGGCATTATAAAAAACATTGTGTAAACTTCAATATGTAATTCAATCCTTATCGTACCTGACAATACTCAAAAATATTATCAACCTCAGTATTATACTAATCCAGTAACTTACACCCTATTCAAATACTAATATTTATGGAGCTTACAGAAACTACGGAACCTCTTATCCGATTAATCATGACTTTCACGCTTGAGCTTGAAAGTCATGACTAGTCTGCAGATAAGAGGTTCCGTTGTTTCTGTAAGCTCCATAAGTATTATTATTTAAATAAGAGGTGTAAGTTAATGAATTAGTATTGAGGTTGATAATATTTTTGGGTATTATCAGGTACGACAAGGAATTTCAAATTGAAGTTAAGAGGCAAGTAATGTACCATCAGTCACTGTAAATGCGGGAGGACTATTTTATGATCGTGAATCTCATCACGTTGACTCAGTCGAATTTAGAAGTGCTATCAGAAGAAGCACTTTTGATTGCTACCGAAATGATTAATGCCTTCAACAACTCAAAACGAGAAACTGACATCATTCAGAAGAACGAGTAGAAAGAAATTACGCAGAATAAGAAGGAAGATAACATCAAGGAAACAATTCTTTGAATTAACATGATTAAGAATGTATACACTGTTGGGAAAAAATGTGACATAAAATTTGACATAAATCGCATGTTTCAAACAGTCCACTCAAATTTTTGTGTTAATTCAACATAATATGGATGTGTTTAATGATAACACTAATATCATGTTTATATTTCAACAAAAAAATAATGTAAAATCTTGATCATAATTGAATTTATTCATGTGTACAATCAAAACAATTTTTATGAAAATATCAACATATAACAAATGTTTTTTTTTACGTTTTACAAATGTAATTATTCAAATATTTTATTGATGTAAAAGCTACAGTATTCATTTGTTAAAAGTTTTAATTTTTAATAAAAGATTTATGTTAATATAATATTTTTTTAGGTTAAATATGAAATATACAAAAATATTATTTTTACGTCTTAGAATTAATATATCAATACATATTTTATTAATGTACATTATAAACATAATTATAAAAATTGTATGGAATAAAATTAATAAATTATATAAACATATTAAATATAATTAATATATTTTTTATCTTAGAATATTATATAAAAGATATATATTTAATTAAGTATTATATATTAATAAATTTCAAAAACAATGTTGTACAATATTGTTATTTTTTTATAATATATATAAAGACTCTTTAAAAAGAAGTTACAAAAAGTAGTCAGTTATACCGGCTAAATTTTTTTCTAAGAATTTGTAAATTTCCCAACTTTTAGTATACGGCAAATCAATTATTTTTATAACAAATAAAATAGATGTATTTTTTGCAATGTATTTTAAACGCGAGGATGATATTTTTAAAGTATTCCAGCGTTCTGCACGTACAACATATGCTTCAGAATTTACAGAAAAAATTAATGAAATTTAACTGAAATTAGGCAAATCCTCGGATAAAAATAAACATATAAATTTATTTAATATTAAGTTAATACCTTGAAATTCTACACATTTAATTTACATAAATTGTTTACTGACTACTTTGTTTACTTACATAAATAAATGTATCTCCAGTAATATGTTAGTTGCTTACAATGATTTCACTGTATTCAGTTAATTTTAAGTCTTGTCTTTTGAAATTTTTTTAGAATCGGTTCATTATCAAAGCATAAAAAGTTTTTATTTTCCCAAATGGACATCACGCATTTTTGATGATGTACAGAAAATTGCATACGCAACAATATCTTTAAAGTTTTATAATTTATTAACTAAGTCTCTTAAATAACCATTTTTATTTTTATATCTCGCTGTCCAAAAATCCGTTGGTTGACTCATTTTCTTGATAATCATTATATAATGAATAATTATGTGATCTTTTGATAAAGAAATAAAAAATTTTTTTATCAAAAGTTTATGGTGCTCTTTTGTGGTAAGTACTTTGTAATTCTTGTAACATATTATTTGTAATTGTAAAGTAAACATACCAATGACTGAACATGTATCTATATCTGAACACGTATACAAAATTCATTAATCTTAATGTTAATCTTAATCTTAATGTTCTTTTTATTATAATATCAAAATTTAATTATAAAAATATTTAAAGATTACAATTAAATTATAATATTATAAAAAAAACATTTAAAAATAAGTTTCTGTGTACGTGCTCCCGTATAAATACGTATTCAGTCTAGCCGGTACGTTTAACTTAGGTGCTATTACAATTTTTATTAATAGTATAATTATTTTTTTCCACTTATTAAAATTTTCATCAAGTTTTGCATTATATCTTTTAGTTAAACATATAACACTATAGGAAAATTAGCTCTATTATGTGATCTCTAAACCATAATCAAAAGCCTGTATTTTATCATTTAAGTTGCTCAAATTAATAATTTTAGATTTATCGCAGAAATAAAAGAATAAATGTAAATTTCTTTGACAAATACTTTCCAAAAAATCATGCATTATATATCTACATTATAATTTTCAGAAGGTTTAAAGTAAGTTAAATCAAATGAAAAATTTTTATTTTTAATTCCATAAAAAATAATTGTATTATTATTAGCATAATCAAGTTGATTTGCAAGATAATTAAAACTTTTAAACGTACGTAATAAAGTTATTATTAGCAATATAAAGTTTTTGAGCATCTTCTTTATGAATTGTGCACATCCTACAATAATAATTTATAGTACGAAATGATTCATTTATGCCTATAGTAGCATTGCTAAATTATCAAAAATTAATGATATATCGTAACACATTGAGACCGCGTCGAGTCCGCATCGCACGAAGAATAACGCTCAATCACTTCTACCATATACACATAGAGTAAAATCAACACTTTTATTCTGTAAATTTTAACACATTTAATAAATATGTGCAAATTGTGTTGCTTTTATGTTTTTAAAATTATTTTAAAAATTTTACATTTTATATTTGTTAGATTCAATTAACATATATGACAGACATATAATATGTAATTAAATTTATATGAATGTCAGATATGTTGATAATTGAATCTAACAAATATATAAAATGTAAAATTATTAAAATAATTTTAAAAACGTAAAAGCAACACAATTGATGTATTGACACAATGAATGTGTTGATTGCTTAACACAAAAATTTTAACCAGCGGATTTTTTTACAAAATACACAAATTTTCCAACTGTGTACAGAAAATGTTTAATTACGAATAATTTTAACGTTTCCACTATTTATTGCATCAGATATCATAATTCAATTTTATTCCTATCTCGAGTCTTCTTTTCAAGTATAAATTTGTTGAATTTATAATCAACACACTGCAAATCCAAGTGTGTAAATCTGTAGTCACTTTTTACGTATTTATACGCGTGTTATATTTTTACACAATTTATCTGTGTTTTACACAGTTAAATGCGTATTTTTTACACGCTTGCACATAT
>NW_012027002.1:1318551-1333495 GCF_000956235.1 Wasmannia auropunctata
AGAGCCACAAGAAATTGTTCAACCAGAAGTATCCAAACCAGTATTTTTCGTGCAACCCGTACCAGTACCAGCACCAGTGCCAGCGCCAGCTCCTGCTCCAGTACAAGCGCCTGCACCTGCAGCTCCGATCATTAATATCGTATCTCCAGGTCCTGTGCCCGAACCTTGCGATAAACCAACTATTGTGCACACATCACCGCAACTTCACACGGTACTCATCCATCCGCCATCTCAACCAACACCGCCTGTGATCAACCAGGAGGCTAAACCGCACAAGGAAGAAACGAAATTGCCAAAAGTACCACTTCCCAGACCACAGGTAAAAAGACAATTAATTTAGATAAATAAAATAAATTAAAAATTAAGAGTTTTAATTGTAAGTAAAATCTGTAAAAGTAACCGATTGATTGATTAATTAAATTCAAGTAAATTAAAATAATTACAACATTATACAAAAAATGTATTTAAGAAAGAACAAAATAAGAACTAACATATATTAATGTTTTGGTTTATTCCTTCTTCATAATTTAGCGCCCCGCTTTCGTTCTGCAAAGGCCGCCACAGAAGCTCGTTCTCATGCAAAGGCCTGAATGCAGAGTATGCAAAGCACCGGTTCCTGTACCATCCCATTTAGAATTCATTGTTCGACCTCAATCCTTTGTCGATGTAAGTGACAAGCATTATTAATTCTAAAGATACCGTTTGATTTTTTTTAAAGCTGTGAGATGGATCCTTAAATCTGTGCTAAGTTTTATAGTATAATCTTTAGTTTTTCTGAATCTGTAAACTCTTCTCTTAATTGATGCATTACATACTACATAAAGTACGTCTATAATGAGTAAAATATGTTATTTCTCGCTGATCTAGGTGTCATCACAGTATGGCTGCAAAACTGAGAAAGAAGCATATGAATGCAATTGCCAATCAAGGAATAACGCTCGTTCATCCCATATTAGTTCCCAATTCAATATTCAGGATCCTAACATGATATATCCCAACAGTGAAATCGATACTGTAGGACCTTATAAGACCGTAATGATGACCAGAGGAAACAATCCTAGCGCCATGTCGAATCAACTCATGTTCTTAGATTCAGAAGAAGCTAGAGAAGCGGTGAGTACTAAATTTGATATGAATTGAATAGTAATGCTACATGATTCCACATTGAACTTGAGATAATAAAACACGGGTGAGATATTGCGTGATATCCAATAGTACGATTCTTTAAAAATGATAAAAATCTAATGCGACAACAAAAGATTCCTATGTGTGCGCAAGTTTATTGTTACTCTAATAAATTTCTATGATAAAATTTTGTAGAGTAAGATCTTCTCTGTAGAAAGATCGCCAATTCGTTCGGAGAAAGAGCTATAATATTTTATTTCACAAACAGGTTTAATTCTTTATATCCTGGACGACTTCGTTAAGGGAATTGGACCAATTAAACAAGATTAAAAATCGAAAGTTTAAAATATTTAATACTTTATACAAAGCATACGTCTCTGTACAAGCATTTGTCTTCTGAAGCATATGTGTTCAACTTAAACGTTCTTATGTATTGTTTAAAAAATAAAAATTGTTCACAAAAACCTTCTCATTGTTCTCCTTCTTTCGATTCTCCGATTAACATCCAGTTTTATTAACCTGTAGTGTAATATCTCTAAAACATTGCGCTGCGTTTGGAATCTTTTGATGCGTATATTCGAAATATTAGTCGTGCGCTTAACTGCTGAAAATACAATGCTGAAAATTATCGCATAATAATACAAGTCCTAATCTTAAAAAGAATTAATATGTAGAAAGATACTTTTAAATGGTAAGATAAAATAAAATATATGGTTTTTACATAAATAATGAATTCTGAATTATTTTTTTACAGGAAGGAAGACATCATAAGAAACATAACTATGCTCCTATAAACGTTAATATGCAATTCCCTGCGTACGCATCCGACAATGTCCGTAAATATTATCAGTCTCAATACTATACTAATCCAATATCCTACACCAATCCAAGTTCTAACACTTACGGAGCTTACGGAAACTATGCCGGAACCTCTTATCCGATTAACTATGACTTTCAAGCTTCAGCAAATAACGTACCGACAGTCACTGTAAATGCGGGAGGACCGTTTTATGGTCGTGAATCTCATCATACAGATGATTTATCGACTCAATCAAATAAAGAGATGCTACCAGAAGAAGCACTTTCGACTGCTACCGAAATGATTAATGCCTTCAACAACTCAAAGCGAGAAACTGACATCAATCAGTAGAAGAACGAGCAGAAATTTAGCATGCTGAGAGGAAAGACATCGATTATCAAGAAGGCAATTCCGTAAATCAACATAATTAAAAAGATAAAGTAAAAACAGAAGCAGAAGAAGTTATCGAATTTTCAAAGTTGCAAATAGCTAAATAACTTGATAGTTGATTTAGCAGATTTAATAATCGCAAGATGGTTTTTATTTATTTAACTTAACGATATCACCCTCCAATAAAATATTTTATTTAACTAATAATTTATTTTTTATTTTTTTCACAATTTCTTACTTTTTTCTATGATATATTAGAAACATATTTTGTTAACTTAAACGAACATGTTATTTCTTTTAGCAATAAAGTACATATTTTTTAATTTATGTATATAGTTTTGAGCACTTACCGTTTTGAATTCTGCACTCCCATTTTTATGATTTCCTTGTATTATATATTTGCCTTTCTGTACAACTTTCTTTCACCATGAGACATATTTACACACGCGATTTATTTCTTGATCGTATGCTTCGAAATTTTAGAATTATCGAGATGGAGGTTGGGACACAGACTTATATAGATATATATAGATATGTGTGTTGAACATAATTTTTCGAAACGTTTCATTTAATATTTACGGACAAATTCACATTGTTATTTAAAGCATTGTTTTCTACAAAACGTTACATAATTAAACTAGAATATTATATATATTAAAAATGTGATCAATTTTAAAATTATATATTTATCTTTTATAAATGTATATGTACATATATACATATATATGACATCTCTCATAATTATTTAAACGATAGATTTTTATACTTTACTCTGATTTTAAAAGCTAAAAGTATTGTAATTGTAAGTGTTTCATACTGTTGCTATAACAGCTTATTAGAAAAATACATTATTATATTTATTAAAATTGACGCTGTTTTCATTGTAGATTATTAAATAATTATAAGCAATATATAATATATTCTGTATATATACTATACATATATTGTATGTAGTATATACTGCATTGTATATGTTTTAAAAAAAAAATTTTTATTGATTTATTATATAATCTGAATTGCAGTATATAATGTTAATATATAATATAAAGGCAGATATAAATATATCACATTAATATTTTTACAATTAAATCAAATTTATTACATTTTTTTTATTGACATTATTATCGAAATGCTTGAAGTTTATGAATAACTTTATTCAATATCTCTTCTAAATTCATTCCTAATTGCTGGAAACACCATTTACTTGTTACTGGACATATTAACGCTATGGCGATGGCGCTTATTGTTATAGGAGCAAATAACATCCAAAATAACTGTAAAAAATCAGTTATAATTAATTATAGTCATTATAGATAAGTCGAATAAATTTTAGATACATGCATGAAATATCCAAGACACAAGCAGCCATCCTATTAATACTGTTGCAGCTGTGGTTAAATACGGAACATATTCTGGATGAAGAATGTTTCGCAGGTAAGGAATTTTATCGCTCAAATCGATCAGTGTAGTCTCCAACTATGATGTTAAAAATGTTTAATAGTACAATTATTGAAAAAAAATTTAGCTGAAAATATTGAAAAACTTACATTCATTTCGTCCTCGATTTCTGTAGAAATACACTAATTTTAATTTAATTTAAATAAAAAAATGTTATATGTAACATATAAAATTCTACATATTGATATAAAATAATAAATTTGTCATATAATATGATGCAATTTCAATTGATTGAAATAACGTAGCAATAAACTGACTACTTCGCGTTTACTAGAATTTGTATATATAGTGAGTTTATTAAAATATTTTATTAAAATAGAATCTTTTATGTTTTTCTCATAAATAGAAACATTTAATTTTTATAGATTGTCATACAAAATATTTCTCAATAAAATATATTTCATGTTTATATAAATTGTTTGTATAAATAAAATTAATTATTTCGTACGAATAATTCTCAAATAATTCTCAAATAATTCTCTTCCCCTGATCATCCTTTTTTTCATTAGTAGGTAGCGGAATCAGTGGTATCTTTGCGTGCAGTTGATTCTTCGATTAAGCTATTATCCTGTGATTGATCTTGCGTAGGTTCGATAATACCGTTGTTTGCTGATGAAACAGCAGAAAATTCGTCTTTTAAAGGCAAAATATCTTGTGGTATTTCTTCAAGGACGCTACTTTTATACGGTACGAAAGGAGTTTGCATGTCGAGCTGCAGCTGAGCAGCTCCCAATGATTCTTGTTGAGAAATCGTTTCTTGCTGCTGATTGCAGTTAACAAGAGTGCATAGTTTGTGAAACGCCGAGGATGTCATTCTTGCCGTCAGGATTGTGAGAAGCTGTACAAGACCAGGTGTTCAAAATTAACTGACCATGGGGCTACTTAGCCCTGGTCTTGGTTATACATTACTTAATAAAATATTTATTGATTCTCTCATAATAAAGCATTTCAATTCTTTTAGAGCCTTTTGAAGTAGAGACGCGAAAGATACAAAGAAAGACTTCGAAAAAAGAAAAGTTTAATGAAATTCTAACTATATACTCACGATGATTAAATTTGCGGCTTGCCGTAATAAAAATACGGCTGTGGGATATATTAGGATAATTGTTATTTCCATCAAACGCGAAACGGCAGCAACGGAAAACAGGATACCAGACAACATTAATAGAATTACAAGTTGGAAAAGTCCAATCAGTATCTATATGATAAAAATATCTCCTATAGATCATCAGATTTAAAATAAGATTAACTGTTTAAATTCTACGAATTTTCGAAATATATATACATAAAATTTATAAATTTTTGTTTGTAAATACTAAAATCTTAAAATTATAGGCATATGAAATTTTTAAATATTAATTATTAATTACTGAAAATAATTCTTACACAGAGGATCCACATTGCCGGTGTCTCTTCGTTTCACAAACTATTCACATTCGCAGTCTTGTCAATCACAGATTGTTTTGCAATCCAATCGATCAAGATATTTAATGTATTGCATTTAACGAACTACATTCCGTATTTTTTATCTTGACTTTAATCGGCGAGTAAGCTCAAAATTTTTTGAGAAACTTTTACAATTCGACATGACACAAAAGTAATACTAATTTATATTAGTTCCACTAAGATTGCTCAACTTCACATTGCATTCTCAAAAAAAATCAGACAAGAGACAAATCCATTTCCATTTCCATTTCTAAAAAAGGTGTGTTAAGTCGATACTCGAATCTATCGAATTAAATTTATTGCTGTTGCTTTTCCGCGATGTTGATTGGTCCTCTTGTTGCGCTTACTTCGTGAGCGACTGTCATTGCATATTTTTACAGTTGTTACGCATAGAGATTGATAGTAAATAGTAAAAAGTAAAAAATATGAAATAGCGCACACGAAGCGTAATGCTAGTGAATATACAATATACGTTTACAAAATATGATTGCAAATCAAATTTTGTAGACGTATATTTTATACGTGCACGTATATACCTGTGTGTGTGTATGTGCGCACGTGCGTATTTTCAATTTATATGTATAAATTTCCAAGGAAATTTAAAGTTTTTGAAAATATTTTTAATTTAATTTAGTAAAATCAAATCAAATGTTACAAGAATAATTAAATTCTTTATCTCTTAATGAGGTGTATGCAAAAGTTTTAATCTTTTTTTCAAAGCTCTGATAATATAATTATTTAAATAGTATATTGGTATATTTAAGTAAATTGACGTTTTTTTGCGTTTTTAAAGAATAAAAAAAACAGAAAAGCGACCATTTATTGGACAAATAAACTGGAAGGCCATTTTGATAGATAACAAGATATAATTAGGTTGACTCAGATCCGGGATCGTTATTATTATCCGCTTCCCTTTTCCAGCGATAGTTGCTTAGCGGCGAGTATCGTCATTCATCCCATTGTCGACATTAGATTGCGACTCACAATCACATCCGGGATTGTTATTATTTTTGCCCTGATTGATGACGATTCCTTTCCGGAATTCCTTGAGCTTGTTCCAAAAATCTTGGAAAAAGCCATAGCTGTCAGAGGATGGCGGAGTATCCTTTAAATTTGTAACGATCGAACCTTGAGAATCAGCCTTTTATAAAACTACACCAAATATTTTCAAAACTGTTATTAAATAATTATCTTTTATAAATTTTAAATAATAATAAAATTTTATCTAAAACTATTCAATGCGTGTAATATTAGGGAGAATGCTGAATATTATGAATAGCGTAAAACGCGCATAATGCAATCCGTTTAGAAACTTACGTTATTTTCATTATTATTTGCGCTCACTTTTGTGGAAGGGCCCCAAATTAAAGGCCTTCTCAACGTTTTTTGTCGTCAGTGATGGCAATTGCGTAGTACCATTAAAATTTGCAACGATTAATTGAATCTTGAGGATCAGCATTTTATAAAACTATATATGTATTTATTAAATATATTTATTAAATATTTAAATATAAAACTGACTATCATGTTTCAAATACTTATAAATTCGACATCAAGTATTTTCAAAAATGTTATCATATAATTATCTTTTATAAATTTTAAACAATAATAGAATTTTATCTAGAATTATTTAATGCGTGTATTATCAGGAGGAATGCGTATTATAATTATGAATCGTGAAACGCGCACAGGACAATCATTTAGCAACTTACATGATTATGTTTGCTATGATTGGAGACGATCATTTTCGTGGATGAACTACGGAAACGTGGATCCACGAAGAAGCCGCGGATTCACCATCCCGTGCGGGTAACAAGAATAACGGGGTCCAAGACCATGGAAACAATGGCGATTGCGTAGTATCCTTTAAATTTGCAACGATCGAACCTTGAGAATCAACCTTTTATAAAATTATATGCATTTATAAAACTATGTTAATACAAAATTGATCATATGTTTTGAATACTTCTATAAATTCGACATCAAATATTTTTAATAATGTTATTAAATAATTATCTTTTATAAATTTTAAACAATAATAGAATTTTATCTAGGACTATTGAATGCGTATAATATCCAGGGAGAATGCATGTTATAATTATGAATATCGTGAAACACTAATAATACAATCATTTAGCAACTTACAAACGAGAAACAAGAGGAGAGGAAATTATTAATTAAAGTATTTAATTTAAAAAAACTATTTACAGATATTTCGGATGTATGCAACGATGCAAGATAAGGCTAAAACGAGAGCGAGTAACTTTATCTTGACTATTAATAGAAGATAGAGAAGAAATTATAAGAGTACGTATAGTGATAACGATAATTCGCACTAAGCGCAAACATGACTATGTCAAATCACAAAAATGCTGAGTGCTTAAATATAGTTTCAGATCCTTAAGTTTACGTCATTTCCCGCGGGACATTACCATCTCTTTATTTTCACAAGTGCATTTTTTTGTGTCGTAGAAATAATTAACTGCTGCATTCAATGCCTTATTAGCGAGACAAAATGAGAGAATCTCGTGACACTTTTGTGACCCCTTCCCGCTTCCCCGCTTCGATTACGTAGTCCATATCATTCTTATTACTTTTCTCAACGTTATCTCGTTAGCTTATATAGTCATTAAAAAAAAAGTTTATTTATCTTAAACATAAATCACTAAAAAGTTTATAAAAGTTTAGAAGTTTATTTATCTTAATAAATAATATTTGATAAACTAAATCTTCAAGGTGCAACTATATTTAAATAATAAATTACAAATTTTCGACAAAATATGTGTATATATTTATGTATATTGTGTACAGAATCTTCGAGATCAAACTAATATATGAGTTATTTATTCTGATTGTAAGTTTTATTAATAGTATCAATTAATAGAAAGTAAGAGCGAACATAGAACGAGATTTTTAGATCATTCTATTTTATAAAAAATATATTTCTTTAAAACATTATAACTTAATAATTGTTTAATTTAATTATGTGCATAATTATAGAAAATTATCAATGTGATTCATATACTAGAATATTATTATCACTCTTGATAACTTTTGATAAAAGCGTATAGTTCTTCCTCTCTTTTTTTAATGTCTACTTGTAATTACTCTTCTCTCCAATAAGCTTTCCGTAATTCAAACCCCTAAATATATCACATAATATAGTTTACAATTATAAAAAATATATTTGTTTAAAACATAATTTAATAATTACGTAATGTAATTATAGAAAATTATCAATGTAACTCACATTAGCAATTATATAATTGTCATACACTCCTGAGATCAAAAACATATAATGTACGTATATTTCTTATTGATGACAATTGAAAAAATAGCCTATTTATACCTAAGTATAAAGCATTCCCAAAAATTGATGTAAACTTTATACATATATCTGACACAAAAAATAAATTGAAAAAGTTTTATTAAGAAATATTTATTTTTATAATTTTTTGTTCCTGCTTCGGCTTTTATTATTTTTAAAGAGAAATTGCCTGTAGTCTCAATAAAATTCTGAATATTTTCAAAAAATTAATGTGAAAATAATTTCTTACGTTATCCTGAAAAACCGCGAAATTCTCTCCGCTCCCCGGAATATCACGCTCGTCGACGTGATGGTCTCGCTGATGGTCTCGCTTTACAACATTCTGAAATTTTGATTATTTTGAATCCCCCACTAAACTTTATTATATACAATTGGAAGGTGCGCACTCAACAATCTGTTAGTTCTCGTAGTGTATATACACTCTTTGCTAAAATGAAACAGATATATATTCGAAGAATTGGTGCAAGCGAAGTAGAAGGTTTTCAGTGTAGAATGTTTTGCGTCCATCAATGGAATGAATTCGAATCCTAGCGCTTTCGCGGCTTTATGTTATCGATCGTGCAATTTTCCCCTAAGAGAGGGCAAATCGCGTGTCGTTACACGAAACCCTAGATTTCTCGCTAGGACCATTCGAACGACACAACAGGCTGTGCACGGCTGTCGTGACGTCACTGAGTTTGCGTTACAATAGCTGTGCCACGTATTTTTGCAGTTTGAGTGCTCCGCGAAGCCGCGTGATCGACAATTGATTTAATGTTTTTTACTTCGTCGTCTCGAGCGACCTAAGAAGCTCTCGGCAGACATGGGGTCGTCGCACAGCGTGGAAATACCGGGAGGCGGTACAGAAGGTTATCACGTACTGAGGGTAAGATGACCTGTCAAGAGAGGTAACCACCCTGAATATCGTTCGCTTTTGGAAAATCGCTCGCGCACGAATGTCGAGGTGAACAATAATGAAATCTACGGCAAAAACATACCCGAGCGGCGCTTGCATATTCGTGAAAATTCAGGTTGATCCGCATGACCTAATTTGTTCGTAAATTTAACATATTGACTATCGGAGATGTCATCCGTGTCTTGTCGTCTTTGACGTTATTTTACACTGCAGAAGATATTCCAGGGTATCGATCATGTAACTTTTTTCCCTAGGAAATGTGAAAAGTGAAGATTTTTTAAGTTAACGGAGTAATTTTTTACTTTTCATGATTTCGCCCTAAGAAAAAGGTTATACGATTGATACCCTGATTTATTCAAGTCATCACTCAATGACTCTCCGATGAGCAATATTCAAAACAGTGAAAATATGAAATGTAACATTTGTCATTAGAGTGATAGTTTTCTTACATTTATTTTCTCCATTCAAATCTGAAAACCTAAACTTATCAGAGTGAAGCTCATTTTTTTTCAGAATTATATAATGTAATATTATTTGTATTTCAGTGGTGCCTTTGTCGTGAAAAAATTAAGAAATTTAAGAATAAAGAATGTAAATACAACTCATATCTTACATTATATTTTAGTTACAGATATTAATATATTTGGTATAATTTGCTAATTGCTAATGCAAAGAACTTATACTAGAAGTTAAAACAACAAACCTCTGTGCTACATAATTAAAAAAAAATATTTACTTTAATATACAAATGTAATACCAACAGATGTTCTATGTCTTTTCCGACAGGTTCAGGATGGTTCTCCTGGACAGCAAGCAGGACTTGAAGCATTCTTCGATTTTATAGTTGCAATTGGAAATACTCGTCTGGTATGATTTACTTGTAGTTTCCGCTCTGATAAAGATACACATTTTATACAATTACAATAATTATCGCGTTGCATCTGTAAAATGGTCCGTACATATATGCTTCTCTTTAGGACCAAGACAACGATACTTTGAAGGAACTTCTAAAGGTCGGTGTAAATAAGGAACTAACAATCACAGTGTACAGTAGTAAAACACAGTCTGTAAGGCGGACAAAAATTGTCCCGAGTATGACATGGGGTGGACAGGGTTTATTGGGTGTCAGTATACGTTTCTGTTCATTTGAAGGCGCTAACGAAAATGTTTGGCATGTACTTGTGAGTGTGAAATTTTATACATAAATCTTGTTAATTTTATATACCGTTGTAACAAACATGCTGATATTCACAGGAAGTACATCCATCATCCCCTGCTGAATTGGCCGGTTTACGGCCGTTCACTGATTACATCATCGGAGCAGACTCCATTCTCCATGAAAGCGAGGATTTATTTACCTTAATAGAGGCGCACGAATCGCGACCTCTCAAATTGTATGTATATAATACTCAGGATGATTCATGCAGAGAAGTCACTATCACACCTAATAACACTTGGGGTGGAGAAGGAAGGCACGTAGTTTTTCGTACAGCAAATCTTATAATTGCTTAAATATCATTTTAGATAAAGCACATAGATGTTAATCTCTTCTGTATTTACTTAATAGCTTAGGGTGTGGAATCGGATATGGATACTTGCATAGAATACCTGTCAGAAGCGTACTGGAGCAGAAACCTACTAATTCATACATGGTAAAAAGTTGCATTATACAATATTGTAGTGCCAATATTTGAATAATTCGAAAGAAAAGTATGTGCATAATTAAAATAACATTATAACAGATAATGGCTTTGCAAATTCCTTGAAGACTTTGCTATACTGCATTATTATTTTACGATGAATCTTTCCATTTCAGAATACTCCCAAGACTGTAATACAAACTCAACAACCGCCAGTAGCAACGACTGCTACTGTTACTGTGGCGGAAATCAACCCGATTGCCAGTATACCATCCGGACTGGTTCCACCGAATTATACCGCTCCGATGGATAGCTCGAAAAATGTGAAAGCCGAACAGGAAGCTATATCTGCTCAAAGTATACCTAGCCCGAGCACGCAAACGCAGCCAGTAAATCAAGTAAATTTCACTGGTGCTGTTGGTGGCTATACACCAGTCAGTTCGGTCCCTCATATGTTTCCGAATCAGCCCTCTCCCAGTTTTACACCCAGTAAGTATAACCAGATTTTGTATAATTTCTTAATATGTAAAAGTTATTCATATTGCTCATTATGAATTTAAACAATTTTTTTAAATTAAGAATGGTCATTTAGAGACAATCTTTTTTAAAAAAGTCAAAATATTTGCAACAAACTGTTGAATATTTTTTATGCTTCTACTGACAATTTTATTAAGTTATTCAAAAGTTTCTATCTTTATGGGATTTTCAGCAGAAAAAAAAGATAGATTTTATAGCTTATAAAATATGGATTTCATAGCCTCTTAACATTTTATTATTTAGACCGTTGCTGAGTTATTTACTTTATTGTGTTTAGGCAGTTATCCAGTAACTCCGAACATTCCTGGTATGCCAACGATGACGGCGCTACCACCAAACGTTACCAGCTCTTACGAATTTCCAATTGCATTGCCCGGATCGATTAATGTTCCAGGACAACAGAGAGAGCAAAACCCTGTCCATGGTATGACCACAATCAATGTCCCAGTATTGCCGAGAGAGCAGAATCCTATTCCTAGCGCAAACACGACTGCTGGCTTCAATGTGTCTCAGTCTCACATTGTAACGACACCCATCTCACTGCCAGGAATGCCACCTATCACAGTAACCGCTTCTCTCCCGCAAGATACTTCCTTCTATCCATCTGTTCTCCAACAGCAGAATCCATTACCACCCGGTATCAACACTACCGTCGCTCCAACGATGACGTCCACGCAGTAAGAAACACAGGTTCTTAAGAATTAAATAAATGGAGAAGATATAATTTTCACTTTAATAAAGTATACTTTTAAGTGTGCCGGTTAAATTAAAAATCGAATTTTCTGTTCCGTTCTAAGCTGTCGGAACGGAGAAAGCGAGCCAGTAAGACTAAGGATGGTATTCATAATTGTTTCTTGGTGAAAATTTTTTTTATTTATATGTGTGCATATATACAAATATATCTGAATGCATATATACATGTATATAAACCATTATGTTCACCAAAGAAAGATTATAATGCCTTCCTAAGTTTTATTTCTTTTAATAAACATTTGAGAATGTGATGCGCATAATATAAATTTTTTAATGTGTACTAAAGAGAATAGTAATGTAATAATTGTACATAAATAAAATAATCGCAAAATCCTAATTATTGCTATATTGCAACATTGAAAAATTGTCATACTTATTAATCTTTCGTATATCACTTATAATTTTAATTACATATAATTAACAACTGGTGGTGTTAATGACAATATATACATTTTTGTGTCCGGAGCATTTTGATTGAGGACCGCGAGAACGTAAAAGACTGCAGTACTACGAGTTTGATCTTCAAATTGAGAAAAGATTTCAATTCGCGCAAAAGCAGGCGTTTATTACATGTTATCCTCAATTAACATAACAAGTACTAAGTAAGAGAGATAGGCAGTAACAACACTCGAAGTTCAAACAACGTTCTCGGCGTCGTCAGAGACACTACTCTTTAAATGATAATCTCTGTATCACCTAGCTCCTCGTCGGTCGGCAGTATTATCTTCGACGGATCAATGTAATTGCGATCGACGTGGGGAAGCCCGTGCTCCTCTCTGTAACGGAGCCGCAGGTACGCCTCTCGCTGCGCCCAGTCCTTGTTCCTGACATCGGGTAGATAGGCCATAACGGTGCACCCGAGCACGAAGCATATCGTTACGCAGACGAACATGGTCTGATGCAGGGCATGACGATCCTCCGCCTCGTCCTTGCTGCTGAAGCCGTAGCTTACCCACTTCCTCTTGACGGACTTCTCCGCCTCCTTGGCGCCCTCGCGACGGCACGATGTCGTCGCTATCCTGCGGCACACCGTCATCTCCTTGGGCTCCTTGGACATCAGAGCTAACCCCCGGCGCAGACCCTGCACGCAATTCATGCGGAATAACGCTGCCATCGTCAAGCAAGTACCCTCGTGTTCTCTCCCGCCGTGCGTCAGCTGTCACGAAGAAACCCAATGCCGGTCACGTTTCACGTGAGTGCCCAGTGAACCCCGAGTGCTGAGTCCACGGACTCCACGGGGTAATTAGGTAATATTTCTTAAATATACCGTACTCTCTCCCCGTATGTGTGAATATATACGTTTAGCTGTACATTAGGTTAGGCTAGGTTTCCACTAGCCAATTGCAGACAATTATCCGATTGGCTGACAGCAAACACCTCGCCGACACGTGTCGATTGGCTAATGAGAGCACAATCCAAAACGGTTGCTTTCGAGAGAAATTTTATTAAATATCAATAGCATATGTAACGTAAACTATAGCTTTTTGGTAAAATTTTTTTCGAAAACAATTTTTTTTGGTTTTGGAACCCTAAACAAGTTTTAGAATAAATTTTCACATTTTATCTCAGGAAATAAAAAATCATAAAGCGTCTACTATATATAATTAAACAACAAAAAATTAACTTAAATTAATTCTATTTACGTAAACAAAATATTTCAGGTGTAGGACTTATCCCATGGAGATAAGAATAAATATGGATGGAGGACGAAATTAGATATTTCATTCCCCTTACCCTTTGGGCTTCGCCCTGCAGCAAGCGTTGTGTTCCATCCACATTTTCTTACATCTATGACCTATACTACAGACAATAACTGCATAATTATGCACAAAGAAAATTATCTAATCGCATTTTTATTATAGGGACACACGTAGAATGTGGCTGGTATAATTTTCCTTATTTGTCAGGATATGCTTTTATTTTACCGATCTCACCGTCTCTTCGGTCATCTTTGTTCGATTTAAACACCGATGAGATACTGTTAAAGACCGTCAGCCCTGGACAAATTTTCATGCCAGCAAATGGGCTCGGTGGGCCCGGAGGTAATTGCAGAGTATCGATGTTATCGACTTTTGAAATAAATTTGCGATTTATTTAAATAATACATTATTAAGATCATGATTTTTATTATATAAATACTTTATAAATAAGTATGAATACTTATAATGCTATAATATCATACATATTGCCGCAAAAATACATTTTTTTCCCAACTGTTTTACCATCTCTTTGGATAATCAAACGCGGATAGTAACTATAAAAATGCAGTTTTAAATAAAATTAAATATTATCAAGATATAATACATATGAATTACAATGAACACGTCTAAAAAACATTAATCTATTAATAAATCATAAAATTAATGTTATATTATTGACTAATTGCATAAATTTTAGCAATTACTAAACTGCCACGCTAACTCCCGTAAAGCCCGTATCACTAAAGATTGAGATTGAGATTGGAATGGAATTTGATCAATTAAAACAAAGTTCACTAAATTTGAGATTGGTTTTCTTTCTTTTAATTGGTTAAATCCCAATTCAATCTCAATCTCAATCTTTAGTCTGATACG
>NW_012027002.1:1333545-1334786 GCF_000956235.1 Wasmannia auropunctata
TCGCTCGAATTGAATTATTTCAATGCCGAGTTTGACTTTCAAATAAAAGTGGAATGGAAAAGAAAAAATTAAAATGAAAGGGACGAAGCAATGTTTCTCGATCTGGGATCTGCGTAGGGAGAGAGATACCGGAAGGGCCGACCCCGGCCATTACGCAGTTGAGATCAAGTTTTAACATTACGGAGATAAAGCACAAGCACAGGCTGACCAATGCGGAGGCCGTGAATTGCTTGTTATTTAAAATTCAAAGGATACCAGAAGTCAACATTTCGAATGAAAGTTTTCGAAACTCGGTACACGTACGTTAGGAACCAGTACCATCGGCCATCGTTTCGCTTTCGAATGACGACGACAACGACAACGACGACGACAACTACGACTACGACGACGACGACTACGACGACTACGACTACTCGGGCGGGCTTGATGGCGCGGTCGCTGCGCGCAACAGTAGTCGGGGGGATAGAGAAGTGAGCGGGTAGTCGAAGCAAGGGAGACCGAAAGAGAGCTCGAGCACGCTCGTCTCGCGCGCCCGCGCCAAGCCGCGCGGTATCGCGCCACGCCGGTGCCGCGCCGGCGTGGCGGAGGCCCGGCCCGGCGTGGCAAGCGGCTTGGCGCGGCACGGCCGCGCGCCGCACTCGACGCGGGAGGGCGAACCGGAGTACGGAGGTGGTAGGTAATCACCCGGCGGCTCGCGTTATAGCGTCGTTACGCCGCAGCGCCGCTATCGTCGTCTCCTGCCATCCCCTTGCCGCCGCCACTCTCTTCCCACTGTGTCCTCTGCCGGTTTCTCGTACCGTTTTCTCCCTCCCTCGCTCTCCTTCCTTTCTCTCAGTCACTCTCACGGTCTCCGTTCATCTCTTGGGCTCCTCTCGCCTCTCGCGCCACCGTCTCTCGTTCTCTTACTACCCGCTTCGACCTAGCCTCTTCCGCAGCGACGACGGTAGCGGTAGCAAGCTCGAGTCTCGAACCGCGGGCGACGTGGCTGCCTTTCATATACCGGTATACGGAATACGGTTATCCCCCTATCCCTCTCTCCTACCCCCTTGGCCGCGTCTCCGCGCCATCCAGCGTCCCATCGCCTCCGACATCCAACTCCGCTCCCGGCACCCTCGCCTTCTCACCCTTCCGCCGGTACTCCCGCGCCATGCCGTCGCCTTCGCCACCGTCGAGGCCGAGTTTAATTATTTCATATCGCCGTACACGGATCAACGCCGCCGCCGCCGACGCCGCCGCCGCTG
>NW_012027002.1:1334836-1348343 GCF_000956235.1 Wasmannia auropunctata
CAATCATAAGATTGATTTATTCGGCAGCCATTTATAATAGCGATAAATCAATCTTATGATTGGCCATTTGCAAGTCCAATCAGGACTCGTAACACCGGTCGCGCTTCTCTGATAATCTAGGACTCTAGCTTTAGGATGTCTGTTGGTGATTTAAGTGTCAATCGATCAATCCTAGTCAATTCAGCTTGCGATTGGTCAAAGTCAATGAAGTAATCAAGTAATCAGCCGGTTAAGCTAACCGAAGACGGTGAGAGCCCTATAATTAATTGTTGATTAATCGGAGTTTATTCCCTGCAATTAAATCTTCTTATACATCTCGACACCGATCCGCGTTGAAAGATAGAAAATTGTCGAGCGGGTCGGTCGACCATCATACGAAACGCGACGGGTTCGTGGTCGATCGAGCGATTGTATGTACGGTGGCTCCCGCACGAGTGAGGAGGAGGTAAGGGGAACTGTCGAGCAGCGTCGTCGGGACCGCCGTTTCTCGTCGAGAGACGCGTCATTTTACGTGTTACCGAGACACAATCAGCGGAAACGAGGCGTTAAAATCGGACCCACGGACGTAGCACAGTCGAGTGAGTAGCCCACGACGACGTCGTCACCGCTGCTGGCCCGCGACCAGCGGCCGCCGTCGCCGTCGCCGAGGGTGGTCCGCGCGCGAATTCGCGCTGATAACCACAAATCGGAGCGTGTTAAATCGATCAGCGAATTCGCGGGGGGGCCTCGGCGACAATCGACCGCGAGGTCGCGGGCCGCGAGTGCCGATCCGCGGGGGAGCGAGTCGACGGGGCCGACGGGAACGGGGAATCGCGACCCGCCGTCGGCCCGATCGTATTTCTCCGCCAATCGGCATTAGATCGCGTCGGCGAAATAAATATGGAGGCGGTGTATGTACATACGAGCGATGCGCGCGTGTTTGGGCATGTGCGTGTATACATGTGTGCGCGAACGTTTGACGCTTGGAGAACCGATGAGAAAACGCAAAGCATGTGCTATGACGTTCTATATTTAGCCTAGTAATGAGAAATAACGAGGTCTGTACCGATGGATCGTATATGTAGAATAAATATACAATCTAGCAATAACTAGAGAGCTACACTATAAGAGAGGGTGTGTGAAAAACATTGCTGTGAATGTTTCCAAATATGTAGTTTATTATGCATTGTGCAATCTAATAGATAAGTGCAAAAAATTAAATTGCATGAATAGTCTTCTCAGTCCTTGGTTTAGTTGTGTTATTTATATCAAATTATTTACATTATATAATAATGTTCCTTTTATATTGCTGATCCTAGGTATGAGACGCAAGAGTGAAAGGAACAAAGCGAAAGGATCTCCAGAGAAGAAAGTTGAGAAACCAGTAAGGAAGTCAACGCGTAGGCGTGGCAGGAGATCGCCTTCTACTTCGTCCGAACAGGACGCTTTTGTCGAGGATGCGGCTAAAAGTGCCGTTCCGCCCAAGGAGCCCGAGAAGGAGACAAGCGTGCAAACGCGTCTGCAGAGCAAGGAGTTGGAGCAGACGCTACACGGGCGCGAGGAGAAGGTCTCCTCTAGTGATATAAACATAAAGGTGGACTCACCCGAGGACGAGGACAACGGTGGCTCGGTGTGGAAAGTGGCGAGAGCGGATGCGTCGCCCGGCGAGATACAGAAGCTGAAATTATGTCGGCAGCGCAACACGTCAGAACCGTCATCAGACACACCACCGTCGAGCAGGAAGGGTGTCAAGTCAAGTAGCAAGTGGCAAGAAAGTGGTGAGGGCGTTGCAGAGGAGGCTGACTCGGCGGACGAGCAACTGGTTTCTTGTACAAGAATGCTCAGTGGCGCTGAACAGCCGAACGATCCCTCCTCTTCATACCCAGGTCAGGACTCCAACGAAGAGGTAAGTGATAGCAAGGAGATCCTGCCTGAAACCACTTCGGCCAACTTGTTGTCTGACGATAAACCAAACATAGATCAGCATGGTGAAGCAAATGAGGCAAATTGCGCTGCCCAAATAGTTGATATCGAACCTGGTAAGCCGGGTAGCCCGACAACCACGCCGGTACCTAGCGCGAACGGTGAGGAGACCGTTACCGCTGCCATCGTTGAAGAAAATAAACCTGCGGAAGACAAGCCTGCGGAAGACAAGGACAAGCCTGCGGAAGACAAGCCTGCGGAAGACAAGCCTGCCGAAGACACATCTGCGGAAAACATACCTGAGGAAGACGTCGGTGAAAAGTCAACGGAGATAATTGTCAAAGAGACATTTGTCGAAGAGACATCTGTCAAAGATACACTTGGCGAAGAGACACTTGTCAAAGAGACACTTGTCAAAGAGACACTTGTCAAAGAGACACTTGTCACAGAGACATTTGTCAAAGAGACTAGCGTTGAAAATATTCGTAGAGATACGAGTAGCGAGGACGAGGAGGAGGAGGAGGACGATAAAGCGAAAGCGCCTCGTCCAGCGGACTCGTCATCCGATTCGAATGACGAATCGCGGTCTAAGAGAAGCAGAACGAGTAGCGACCGAACGTCGTCACGCGCGACTCGCAGAAAGCATCGAAACAAATACAGAGACTCGTCTAATTCCGATACACCCGATTCCGAAGACGAACCTATTGACAGAAAAGTCTCTGAGCCTTACGCGGAGGAGGAAGAGGAGGAGGAGGAAGAGGAAAAACAGAGTACAGAGTATTTGCAAGAGAATGATAAACAACAATCGGTGTCGCCGGAAAGAACTAACTCTCATTCGAATAATGTAGAAAAGATAGAGGTCGAGCATAGTGAAACTGTCGAAGATAAATCGGAAGAGAATACAACTGAAAAATTGGAACAGTCTGCACCGATTAGCACTCAGGTGGTCGCTCATAAACCTGTTAAAGTCAACTTGAAGAGATCATTGTAAGCATAAATATCCTTGTGCAATTAAGTATCAATGAGAGAATTTTATTTTAAAATTTACCTTGAAAATCACGTTAATCGTAGGATAACATAGCATTTCGACAAATTTTATGTGATTTTCACTATTTTTTAAAACATATATTACAACAAATTTATTGTAGTGCACAGTAAAAAAAAACACAGAAAATCACATAAAATTTGCCAAAATACTATGTTGTTTCATGATTAACATGATTTTCAGGGTTTTAAAAGGAAATTCTCTCCGTGTAAAAGCCGTGAAGTATAAGATACATATGATAATAGATATTATTGAAGGTTTTTAATGTTATATTTGCAAAATGATTAGATTTTCGAGTTATCTTCAATTTCATAGCTGAAATTAATCAAAAGTGTCTATCATAAGATTGAGCTATAATTTAATTACGCTATTTCTGTCTATTTTTTAGCTCAACAAGAATATTATCCGAAAAGAACGAAGTGAAAAGGGATGATGCCGATGCAAATATCGACGATTCCAGTAGTCAAAATAAGGTATAATAGTACATAATATTCTGCCAGAGTTACAGAAGGATATTTATATTCTTTTATTGATTTCGAATAATATGCATTTCAGGAAAATGGCAGCGAACAAGAACCAAAATGTGTGCCGAGGAAACGTCGATGGGGGACCGCGCTTTCTACGGACACCGCGCCCTCGTTTTCTGTTTCGACCGATTCGCTCAAGGTTTGTACTCCATTTGCATATTGCATTAGTATATTACTTTTCTATTCTTGAACGTCAAAATTCACTAATAATAATGCGACAGGCGTTGGTGCCGGGTGCGAAGCCATTATCCATCAACGAAGTTCGTCTCTCGAAGGACGACGACGAGGACAGAGATCGTCATAGGAGTAACGATAAACGGCACAATTCTAGCGACATTACAAATGATAAGGCGACGGATGAGAACTTGCAGAAAAATGGCGCTGCCAAAAAGGGCAATGGAAAAGTAGATAATCACATCGGTATGTGTACTTACAATTTGTTAGATAAAAATGAGTGAAATTTTAAACGTAATTGTTGAATCTTGTAATATTCGTATTTATATAATATTCTTATTATTTCTACATATTTACAATCTGCTAGATAAAAATGAGTGAAATTTGGACGTAATTGTTAAATCCTGTAATATTCGTATTTATATAATATTTCTATTATTTCTACGTAGCGACAAGGCGGAAGATATCAATCGTGAAGGAGATGCCGCACCTAAAATCGCCAAGTCCGCCAGCATCTAAACCTACCAATATCCTGTTGATCAAGAATCTAGTTCGCCCTTTCACACTAAATCAGATCAAGGAGCTCCTCTCGCGTACAGGCACCATCGTGGAGAACGGGTTCTGGATGGATCGAATTAAATCTAAATGCATCGTCGAGGTACGTTAATTTTATACACATAAAGAACGTCTCGTTATCATGGTGAATGCCGAGCCAAAATTTTTCACGATTATATTAATATATTACAGTATTCCAATGAGGATCAGGCCTTTGAGACAAGGCAGGCGCTTCACGGAATCTCTTGGCCTATGTCCAATCCAAAGAAGCTTCATGTGGAATATGCTACGAAGGAGGATATGGAGACCGCTCGGGAATCGTCCAAGGAACAACCGGTTGCGCGCAAAACCGAACCCCTTTCGTCGGATTCGTGGCAGCAGGATTGGAATCGCGACGAGAAGACTAATACGACTAAGGTAAAGATATGGAAGTTTTTTATTTAGATATTGGAGTGTTTTTTTTCGATCAATTTAAGATGTACATCTACGTATTAGGTGACCGTGGTGAGAGAGTGGGATCTAGGCAAGGAGGACGGCCAGCAACACATCAGGGAGAAGGAGCGTGAAAAGAAGGAACATGATAAAAAGCGACGAGTGAGGAGTCGTAGTCCAACGTTGGACGCGCATCTATCGGCACCGGCTCGCAAATTCAAGAAGAAGGAGGACGATCCGCCGCCGGCCAAGCTTCTAGATGATCTCTTTAGAAAAACGAAGGCGACACCTTGCATATACTGGTTACCGCTTACGAATGAACAAGTAAGTGAATTTAGAGAAAAAACTATATATTAGCATCTCGTCATTCTGAAATATTTATATTAGGAAGAGATTGTTAAAAGTAAAATACGCCAAGACACAAGAATTTACTTTTATCTTAATTATTCATTTTATCGATTTATCATGACTCAAATAATGCACGACTGTATGACTCAAACAAACAAGTGGAATGGCAATAAATGTTTTTTTTTTTAATGCGGAAACATTGCAGATAGTCGTGAAGGAAGAAATGCGACGGCAACATATGGCGGAACACGCGCGCAGATTGGAAGAGATGAGACGCGCCGACAGAAATAGAGACGGGCGACGTCGACGCAGCCCAAGAAAATAGAAATCAGCGTGTGATATCGTCGGCAACATAACATGTACCTTTCCTCCTCTGGTCCCTTCATCCTAAATTTAATTTTGCTCATGCCATTCAATTTTTTTAAATTCTGCATTATGTTTCTTGTTATTGATATATAATGTTTAGTGTTAAAAATATGTGGATTTTCTCCTTTCTTTGGAATCATTCAAAAACTTTTAAAAATTTACGATTCAACATCTGTTCACATTCTGATTTACTTTCTTTTTGCATTTTCTTTTGTGTTGTCATCTCTTCATTTCCCTTTGTCTCTTTATGTCTCTATCTCTCTATCTTCCCAGTCAGTTTAATTTCAGATACTATTCTATTGCACGACTATCAAATGTCCTCTCACAATTCCTTATTCCCTTTCCTCGTGTATCAGAATTTAACCATACTTCTTACAGGTCAACATTTATCTATCCCACAGAGAGCCGATAACTGTAGATCAGATGCGATAGTGGTTCTGTATTTCCGTCAACCGTTGATGGCAGATAGTCCCAATTCACTCTTTATGTCAAGTTGAAACGCAGCATCCACACGGAATAATGTTGCAACGTGGGAACTTCTTTGAAGAAAATAGACGAGACATATTATTGAATGTGGAATAGACTTGGCATTCCTGAAAAATATCGTTCATTTCTTCGCTCTTTTTCTTGTTTCCTTTGTTTTTTAAATGACTCGAACTCTGACACAAGTACGTTCGAATGGAGAAATGAAGCCGTATGACGATCTGAATGGAAAACACCGTCGTCCGAGACGCAGAAGAGCATTGCTACGAAGACATTATGTTGGACGCTACTGATGAATGAAAGACGAACTTTGTCTCTGCGTTAAATATTCTTCGTCATCTGTTTTGGTTGCCTCGAGCTCAACAATTGCCAGCCATTCGACAACTTTGATAGCGGCTACACGTTTGGAGGTGTCGCGTCAGTGTGTCTAACCATAATATAGAACTAGCAGGGCAAAGACATGTCTGTACATATAACCAATACTTCATGGTGACATGTAAAATTATTAATAAATCCTAAAAATGATAAGAACACGCTTTGTGTTAGCGTATACAGAGGTACATTTACCGCTCTTTTCTTTTTACAATATACCTATTGGAGAATTTGTTATTCACCTATGACGAAAAACTGAGATGGATAAAATACATTTATGCTTAAAATAAATAATCGCCTATGTTATTGTCATTATCTAATTTGCTGTTCACAATCAGTATAACCGCACTTAATAAATTCTTAGTGAAATACCGCGCGCGAAACAGAACGTTGATCGTTTAAATTTAATGCAAATACGCATATAAACTTATTCGATTTTATTTGTATCAATAACATTACCAACGCTAACATTGTAGGTACTTTAGTTTACAAAATCGGAGTACAGAATATGTGCATATTGACTGTCACGATTACGAGTACGCTGTTATTTATTTGGTAGACAGTGAAAAAGAAGAGAGACATAAAATTTAATAATAAAGTTAGTTCTCAATTTGTACATTTTATTACATATGTATTTATATAATTTTATTTCGGAAAACACGATGACATGTGCACTTCGCAATCAGAATCCAAATTGTACACTTCTCTATGTCGTTATGCATGCGCGCGCACGTTTTAATACTTTGTCTTATTAAAAATTCCTTTCGCAATAATCCCTTCGCAATAAACGAATGAATAAACAGTGGGTGCGTTCAGCAGACAGCAGATTAGTGAATCTTTAATATGATTGGTTCTCGCCTTTAGTTTTTCACTGGAGCTAAGTGTAGAAACCAATTATAATTTAAAAAATCATTAAACGCTCACTGATCTGCTTTGCTGAACACGCCCAATGATCAGCGATCGATTGATAATCTAATCAGAATGAATTTTATGACACATCGAAGATTTAATCTGAAACGCTAATCTGAGACGTATCGTGGCTGCATACCGCATAACGCTTTTGCGTAGGTCAAGCATTTTGAGAAAGCAAAGGGAAGATAAAACAAGATATTTACGCAGATTTTAGACAGACATCTAAAACATAAATCATTTAATATACATGATATATGTTAAGACGCTTATTCGAGAGAAAATATCTCTCGAAGAATGTCACAGTCGATAACCGTATCGACGTCCACCTTTCGAAAACTGTAAACCTTTCGCGTTAATAAAAAATAAACTATTATTTATGACGACATTTGCAACGATATATCTCAACAATAACGACGCAAAGAGTGCGCTATTATTTGCTTATTATTATCGTTACGGATTTTTCTCCCTTTTTTTTAACGCGAGTTTACACAATATCGACTATCGCTCGTTCTTGTTGCGATTAGTTTCACTCATACCACATTCATCATACAAGCATTGTTCTCGTCATCAGTTTTATTTAATCAACCTTCACAACACTATAAATCTTGCGCACGAACCAAAAACAGGCGAAGAAGCCGATGGAACCTGAAAGAAAATGATAGTAAGATTTCTTAAATACCGAAATATTTTAAAAAAAGTTTCGAGCGAAATACATATAACGAATAATACTCACCTGTTAAAAGGAAGAATAAGTAAACCATAATAAACGTATATCCGAAGTACAGGAACGTAGAAGTGGCACCTTCAATTTCTAACTTAGTGACGAAGAAATGTATACAATAAATTAACAAGTAGACAGCAGTAAAGCCGGATGTGAGGAAGCTGCGCCACCACCAGTGATAATCCTATAAAGAAATTTATGAAGAAATAATATCACGACGTTTAACAACATACACACACAAAAAAAACGTAAGTATGATTTCTTAGAAAAGCATGTATTTACCTCAGCACAAAGATGGAAATAACAGAGCAGAATTGTCGTTTCAGAACACGTGATGACGAGTATGAGAAAAACCAAGAAGAGAAATCCAAACATGTAGTACACTTGGCTCGACCTAAGTAAAAATGACACTCGTGAGAGCACTTATTAATAAGAATATTAATGTGCAACACTTACCAGAGGGAATTAAGTATGAAGAACAATTGTATAAATATGCAACCGAATGGCAGGACACCACCCATGATGACTCCGGGCACTGGTTGCGTGTAGAAATTCTGCTCTGGTATCTGCCGAGGAATCTGATTCGTTCGTACCGGATGCTCCAAAGCCTGCGGCATTATTCCAATTATAGATATATCGTAATGAAATAATATTGATTTATAATTACCCTTTTCTTGAAGCCAAAGTAAGCGCCGATAAACGTTAACGGTACGGACACTCCGAACCACAATGCCAGAAGAGCGATTAGAGTGCTGAAAGGTACTGCGGCCGAGCTTCCGTTCGCCCAAAATATCAGATTCATTATAAAGAATAAACTGAATACGATTCTGAAAAAGTAAAATACAATTTTTATACGGCAAATTTACATCGCGAATATAAAATGACATTTGTAGAAATTAATTCACTTTTAATACAGCAGAATCGATAGATCAGATTCGGGCTCAAAAAATAATAAGTCTTACCCGGGACTAAACATGGACGTGAGTAACACGTTGGACTTCCATTTCTCTCCACCGAAACTCTTGTATATTCGTGCGCCCGCATATCCCGCAGTGGTTCCCAGACAAACATACAATACCATCGCGCAAGTCATTAGTGCACCTCTATTAGCAGGCGAAAGGAAACCCAGACAAGCGAATGCTGTAACATTGAATATATATATATATATATATATATATATATATATATATATATACAATGACATTTATAATTTGAAATAAAAAACAATGAATTTATTAACGTTTATATTCAATTAATCTTAAATAAAGCATTCTTAAATTAAATTTAATAAATTTGATGAGAGAGAAAGAAAGGAAGAAAAAAGGGAGGGAGAAAAAAAGAAAGGTTTACCTAATGTAACCAATGTCATGAAAAACACTTGAACACCGGATCCTAGCAGAACCGAAAGCAGCATCCCTTTACGCGGAGGGCGGAACACATCACCGTGTACCAATTTCCATCCAAATTCCTCTTGTGCATCTTCTCCTGATTCTATCTGGAAGTAGGCCTGCGTTATCGCAACACAGACAAATGGATATCACAATCTTGTAAAAGTGAAGAAAACATTAGTTACCTTCACCTTTTCATGAAATATGTTATATTGTTTTAAAAAAAGCTTGACTTTCCACGAACAAATAAATTTGTTTTACATTATTCAAAGCATCTTTTTAATATAAGGTTAGTATTTTAAGTTAGTTTTTTTTTAATCTCTAAGACACATCAATTAATAATAACTCCTCAATATTTCTTCTTAGAATTTCATTAAATTTTATCTAGAAGTTTTTAGTAATTTTATAAATAGTTTTAAAAAGGCCTTTTCAGCTTCGCCATAATCGAATGAAAAAGATATAAATTGCAATTTTTTGGAGTTACTTTTAATATCATGTGACGCAGTTGTTGAATATCGTAAAATTATCAGAAATGTTGATAAGAATCGACTTAGTTATACGTTTGTCTGGTAAGAAAATAAAAAGATGTGCACAGTACTGAATTACATGCAGCTGTTAAATTACGTAACGCAACAAATAAAGTATATAGATACCTGGTTATATCGCGCGATGTCTTTGTGCAGAGTGCGAAGCATTATCATAGCTACCATGCCAGAGAGGAATAGAACGATTATCAGTGAATTAAGAATACTGAACCATTGAATGTTCGAATGTGGCATTGATTCCAAGATGTAATCCCACCTGGACGACCATTTGATTGTGTTATTTCTCTGGAATAATAAACATAATAATAAATTTTTACATATAATAAGAAATAATAAAATATTCGTTGAGATATTCTGTATTTGTGTCTTTCATACAAAAAAAAACTAATAAAACGAAATGAATGCGTCCACTACGCGCATGCCTGTGATGCTCTAGTAATAATAAACAATGATTAAATTCTACCATGTTAAAATATTTTTCATATTATTGTATACTCCTGAAAACTTACCACAAATTTAATAGAATACGTATATGTCACTTGGAACGTCTGTCCAGATAAGAGCTCATTGGATGGTATTTCTAATGGTATTTGACTTTCACAATCAACAGGATTATGCTTAATACTGTGAGGCACTACTTTCACAGCTATTAAAACCACATTTGTACAATTATTACAATTTAATATTAATTGTAGTTTATTAATTTGTAAAATTAAAAACTAGCAAAAACCAATTTTGATCAACAAATACTCACATATGATACGACCACCGTTTTCCTTAAAGGACGATCCCCATTCCTCCGAACCACCACTATGATAAGTTATCGTAAGATTCACGTGATTAAACAAATAAAATGTTTTCAGTTTATTGTACGGACCCTAGCAACACACGCGAAAAAAGATAACCATTTGATAAATTAAATTTTATATTTTTACAATTTTGAAACATAATTCGATAATTCATTCTCACATGTATAGTACAAGTATCTTGCTGAGATCTGGATTCTTTTGAATAACAGCCCATGGGAAAGCCAGTGCTACAATATTGTCGCTCATCCTCTAACTGATAACACCACGTTACCGGCATATTATCTAACAAAAATGAAATACATAAACAGAGTTATTAGCAAGTCATTACAAAGTTATTCTAAGAATAATAAAACAATTGTGTAATTGCAAAACTAATTTTTTAAGCATTAAATTATTCATGCAATATCTTTCTTCATAAAGCCAATTATAATAGAAATAGCAGAATAAATATTAAGATTACATTCGGGAAATATGCTATTAGCGCTATTGTGTCATTCTATCCTTATTTTACATCTAAATTTACATCTAATGAGCAATGGAGATAAAACAGCTGATAGCTTCCCAAGGCGATCAAATGATAAGTATTATTGTTATTAGGGCACAAATATATTTTTTGTATTTCAAAACGTGAGAGTTTGTTATAACTTGAAAATTTATCTCTAAGGTATATTAAACTCTCGTGCCCTTATAAACTATCTATATGTCAAAATAAATATTTACACTGACAATGTATTTGATACTTATATTCGTTTATTACAAAAAACGTCACTTAGATCTTTCAAATTTTTAAATTACCATTCATCTCTTCCTTCAAGTTTTGGATTATATAAATTAGGAGTTACAATATTGAGATAGATGTACTACTAATGATATAATGCTAGAAATTATAGTGATAGAAAATATTTAAAAAAAAAATACTTTTCAATGATATTTTTCAAGCAATTGGTTGATACATTTGATACTCACCAACTATCCAATGATGTTGATAATTGACTGCTATTCCTTTCCTCAATAACTGTAATTTCTTCTCTGAATTTTCGTCACCTGCTGTGTACTGTTTCACGCAAAGAGTGGCACACTTGACATCTTTCATGAATTCCAACTAAAAGTGAAGTAAAATGTTAATTTTAACTTTTAAGAATTCAAGTTCCATAAAAAAAAAAATGTTAAACTTAGATCTTTGTATCTACCTTATATGGAGATGGACGTATGCGTTCTCCAAAAACGACCTGTCCCAAATTCTCAACTGGGGACTGTCCATCCTCCACCGTGCAAAAGTCAAAACTAGATTGTAGAAATAGAATAATTAAAAAATTATCACCAAAATTATATAAGTATTGTAATATATTACAATAAAGTAATAATATATACAATACTTTGAAGAATATAAGATGTTGAATGTTTTGATATATTACTTACTGACTATATTCGTAAGGTATGACATATTTCTCCGTATTTAAACGATTCACATATAGTTTGACATCCGACTGAAACAGAGTTTCATTACTAGCAACAATACTAAAAACATATCAAATCATACGTATAATTCTGTTTGATAGTATACATAGCGACATGTACATATAGACTTTTATTATACCAGAAGAAATAACTAATTATAGATGTATATGTAATTAGTTATTTTTTCTTACACATATATATGTATATGTATATGTATATATATATATATATATATGTTTCTTTTTCTGGCATAACATATATATATATATATATAAACTACGTAATGCATATAAAATTTACATAAAATCCACGTAATATTGTACAACATCAGTGCATCAAAAAAAGAATACACCGTCAAAGTGACAAACTCAGAAAATGACGTTCGTATTACGTGTGTAAATATACGCAGCGACGAATTTATACGCGGAGTCCAGGCCTTCGAAGTAAAATAAAGATGCATAATTTAGCCCCCGAGAAAGGCATAAAAGGACGTGAGACGTACGAAACGTGTCCAAGCGCGTAGAATTTACGACGTATTTATCGACGTCCCGTCGGTCATAACCAACCAACCAACCGACCGACCGACCGACGGATCGCCTTCGTTATTCCTCACGCTTATACGTACCTTGCACGTTGACGTTGTCTCCCCGACCTTGCAATAATTTACGGGCGCCAGGCCGGGCAGGTAGAAGGCCGCGACACCGTGGAACGCGTACAACGCGTAGAAGATCGCCGTCGTCGTTATCATCGCCGTGGCGGTCGCAGTCACCGGGTCTCCCTAGAAGCGTCGTCTGTCGTACCGCTCGCGTCACCTCCGTGAAACGTACTTGTCCTACATGAAAGCACCCGATCGCATGATACACCGCGCACGTCTCCGCAGATCACTCTCGCTCTCTCGCTGCGTGGGATTGCGCGAAACGTCGTCGCGAGACAGGAACGCGTATCACATCTCGAGCGGCTCGAGCGCTGCCATGACACGTCATGAAGTGCGCGACTGTGCGCGACGACGAGTCCCTCGGTGACTAATGGTCACCCGTCCCTCACCCCGCATTCGCCCCTTTCATTCCACCCCCCCTCGTAAACGTGCATTTCGTTTTTAAACTTCGCGCCGATTCGCGTGAAAGGACACGTTATGTTGGTTCACAGACGAGAAACCGACAGCCTTACGGGAATTAGCGCGGCAGTTTAGTAATTGGCTTAAAATTTAAGCAATTAGTCAATAATATAACATTAATTTTATGATTTACTAATAGATCAATGTTTTTTTAGACGTGTACATTGTAATTCATATGTATTATATCTTGCTAATAGTTATAATTTTATTTAAAACTGCATTTTTATAGTTACCATCCGCGTTTGATTATCCAAAGAGATGATAAAACAGTTGGAAAAAAAATGTAATTTTGCGGCAATATGTATGATATTATAGCATTATAAGTATTCATACTTATTTATAAAGCATTTATATAA
>NW_012027002.1:1348363-1368171 GCF_000956235.1 Wasmannia auropunctata
CCGGGCCCACCGGGCCCATTTGCAGGCACGAAAATTTTCCCAGGGCTAGGGCTATCGGTCTTTAAGAGTGTCTCGTCGGTGATTGGTTTAAAGCTCCTAATAAATAAGAAATTATATATAATTATTTAAAACGCGTTATCTACCTTAAATATATACATATATTAATATATTTAATAAATATAATATATATATAACATAAATATAAATATAATATAATATAATATATATATATATTAATATATTTAATTTATATTTAATATATATTAATATATTTATTCATAATTCTTTTACGCGAATGATTCAGATGGTTGGAATTTTTTTTGTATATGTATGATATACACGATATACATATACATACATATTCTTCATCACTTTATGGATATAGCACGGACACGCACTATATTTTATCGACAATGTCTGATGTAGCCCTGACTCGAACCAAATCTATCCTCTCTGCCTATGATTTTATCGGCAGTGCATGAGGATTCAGCCTTATATTCAGTGGCTCCAACCAATCACATTCCACGTTCATTGAATGGCTGCAGTGCTGAGAGCATCCCTAGTAATTTCTTACTTTATGTTCAATTCAAATCTCTATCATGATCCTCGGTGGTACGTGAATTGAACGGAACGCAGGTACTCGCCACCAGCTGAGGACGGTTTGGAACAGCTGTAATTTTTCGAGTTAAGCCACATTTATATACGCGTTCACGGAAAGAAAAAGAACGGAGGAGATGAACAGTGCAATTATGTAAATCGTTTGCTCGCGCTTCTGAATTCTTCAATCATGCACCCATGTACCTCAACAATGCATCCTGCCATGGTGATGCGGTGACATTGACAGCGTCGTTGCGGCTTGGTGCAAATGTCGTTATAGTCATGGTAATGCGCATAAATATAAATAAAATCTGCGACGTCGGCAGATAGATAACGTAATTAACAGGACAGCCTCGCTGACATCGTTGGTCCAGCGATGCTCATAATCGGCATCCCTTAACGACTGCATTCCCTCGTGTCTAATTCGTACCATGATGGGAATATTGTACGAGAAAAGGCCGCTGAAGAGGCCGAGGCTAGGACCCCCGGACGTCTACCCCCAAGAACTGAAGCAGAAGGAGGACGAGCTCTCGCTTACAAATGTGAAGCACGGCTTCATGGCTACTACAACTCAGTTAACGGACGAGTCTGGAACGGGCAGAAACTATAATGTTACTGCTGCCAAGGTCGGCGCGTACTTCAACGCGATCCTCGCCAAGAAGGAGGAGCTCGCGACGATGCCCGATACCGGTAGGAAGAGGCAGCAGATCAATCCCAAGGACAATTTCTGGCCGGTAACAGCTAGGACGAAGAATGGTATTGAAGCGTGGTTCAAGGATCTCTCGGGCAGCAAGCCGTTAGTCGCTCTTGCGAAGAAGGCGCCGAACTTCAATAAAAAGGAAGAGATCTTCATGATGCTCTGCGAGTACCAAGTGCCGATGCTCAGGGCAGCTTGGTTCATCAAGCTCAGCTCTGCTTATACAGTCGCAGTCTCCGAAGCCAAAATAAAGAAGCGTCAGCTGCCTGATCCAACTACAGGTAAGCTAATTCTATATTTCATGTTACAAAACTGTCGTTGATAAAATTGAGAAAAGTATACAAAAAAATAAGTATCAAGATTCTTTTATTTGAGCTATTAACATAAGTTTAACATATTTTTATCATACTATTTTATTATATTGTTTTTTTATTATAATTAAAATCTGTACTTTTTATTTTTAAGAATATTAAAAATGTGGTTTTTATTTTGACAGAATGGACAGGCACTCTTATAAAATTTTTAAAAGATCAGTTATCTAAACTACAAGAATACTATCATATGGGTAATCATGCGGCAAATGCTATTAACAGTAATAGTACGACAAGTTCCTGCAACAGTAATGGGACTACTGGCACAAGCAACAGTAGCAACAGCAGCAGCAACAATAACAGTGTTACTGCCACTACTACTATTACTACTACTGCTACTACTACTACTACAACTACTACTACTACTACTACTACAACTACTACAACTACTAGTAATAATAATAACAATAATAGTAATAATAGTGCGAGCAATAACACGAGCAACGGCTCTGTCAATAATCAACCACCTACGCCTACTTCGAGTAGTCAATCTGCGACAGGCAGTACAATGAATGAGGAGCATAAATTGGCGCTTAAGCAATGGCATTACTGTGTGCAATTGGCTAAATATATGTTTGAAGAAGGCTTGCTGGACAGACAAGAGTTGCTACAATGGATTCTAGAATTGTTGGATAAGATTAGATCCTCTCCCTCGGAAGATGGCATATTGAAGCTTCTGTTGCCATTAGCTCTGCAATATTTAGAAGAATTCATACAATCTGAATTACTAGCCAGACGATTGGCATATTTATGCTGTCGCAAATTGGCACACATGTGTAATAACGTTGAGGGCAGCAACAATCCGCAGAGTCCGTCCATTACTAAGAACGAAGTTAATGGTAGCAAGGACACTACTGCTGCTGTCCAAGGGCAATTAAATCTCTTGACAGTTGCTTTTAATGATTATTTAACTTGTGCACATCACAGAGATGTAATTTACAGTTTAGCTACTATAATACAGGTATGAAATAGTCATATCATTCTTTGTGTATGCTGTTATTATATTGTCTGTGAGAATTTATTAACAGCATTAATTTATTGAATTTTTTAGGTTATAACATTAGAGTGTCCCACGGCATTGGTCTGGAACAGCGTTGGTGAGGGTAAAGCTCCATCAGTCTTGAATGGATCACCTTTGGATTACTTACCGTGTCCTCCTGGAGCCTTGCCGTGCCCACCCGCGAGTTCTGGCAATCCTACAATGAAACAGCTGAGAGTCGCGCAAGAAAATATAAGAGCTCGATCTCAGGCAGCGGAAGGTAGATGGTCGTGCGACAAGTGGCAGCAAAGCAGCGCTGGAACGACGACGACCAAAGTGCTAGCCGCATTGGACGCCCTTGACCGGCACAGTTTCGATAAGATGGACGCTTCCAATTCGCTCGACACCCTGTATGCAAAAATCTTTACACCACCACCGAAAGATAATTCCAGCGAACGTGACACCAAAACGGAATATAATCCACAACAGGATTCGGCGGTAGTTGAGATTCTGTGCGAATGGGCTGTGAGTGCCGAACGTTGGGGGGAACACAGGGCGATGGCGGTTGCTAAACTTCTCGAAAAGAGACAGAGTGAAGCCACTGGCGAGACGAACGATAACGATGATAAGGACAGTACGTGTAGTAACGGAAGTCCGCCTGTGCTTCCGATCTTTCAACCGCTGCTTATGAAATTCTTAGATGTGGACGCACCGGTACTCGATAACACTTCGACTCAATCTAAGGCTCAATTTACAAACTTAGTTCATCTGTTCTCAGAATTGATAAGGCATGATGTTTTCTCACATGATGCATATATGTGCACTCTCATCTCAAGGGGTGATCTTATACAAGGTAGATATTCACTTATTTAAAAATTATTTAATTATTTTAATCACTTGTAAAATAAATAATTGTAACTGAATCGTATGGATTTATTTTTCAAAATTAAAGGATGTATCGCATATTCTAAATATATTTAATATAATAATTTAATTGACGCTACAATATATTAATATGTTGAAAGTAAATCACAGAGACGAAACGATTAACAATAAATGATTTGTTTTCTATATTGATTAAAATATTATAAAAATTGTAATCAGTTTCTCTAACTAATTATGAAATTATTTTATTTTAATTAGGTCCGGTAGCTAGCAAACCCGGAACACCAAGTAACAGAGAACCAATCGATGAAGATAGTCTCTTCCCGGGTATAGATTTGAAGCCGACTAAATTGGAAGTGTCAGATCATGGGCGTACCATGGATTATGATGATAGTAAAATTGATGACGATTTGGATAAGTTATTGCAGCACATTAAAGAAGATCAACAAAATAGCATGGATGCACCGGATAGTCCCAAAGAGGATGCATTGACTGGTCATGGAGGTCATGAAAGTCTCGATTCAAAAATGCCATCGAGTCATAGCAGACATTTATTGTACACTACTCATTTTCCGCTACCACAAGTAATTTTTTAATTATATCTTTCTATAAAATGATTTAAACGAATTCTAAGTGGTATTCATATACCTATATCTTTAACACTATAACACTTTTGACATAAATTATTTTATAAATTTGTTGAAATCATTAAATGTAAATTATTTACATTTTTCAATATTAATATTGTTAAATTTTTCTGCACATAAACATTATTTGATCTACTGATATATGTTTACAGGACGAGACATGCAGTCAGCATGATTGTAATCAGCGACACGTATTACTTTATGGCGTTGGACGTATCAGAGATGAGGCCAGACATGTTGTTAAAAAAATGACGAAAGAAGTGTGTAAATTATTTGGGAAGAAATTCAGTATTGATGTTGCCGAAGGGGGCAAAGTGAAGAAACATTCTCGAAGTGAATTTAATTTTGAAGCTGTCACTATGAAATTCCAAAATCTAAGTTATTTCGATCAACACGTTGTAACATGGCAATGTGCAACGCAAGTTATAGAAATGTTGAATACATTTGCACTAGCTGGTTCGTCTTATTTACCAGTTCACGAGCATGTAGCCTTCCTCTTCGATCTGATGGAACTAGCATTAAACATATATGGCCTAATTGACGTTTGCATACAAATCCTGAAAGAGCTACCAGAGGTGGAGGCACAATTGACAGCTAGAAACAGTCAGTTAGTTCGAAGTTATACCACAAATCTGAGTTTATATGTAGTCGGCGTATTAAGAAGATATCACTGTTGTTTATTATGTAAGTATAAATTGTAATTTCATACATGTGTATGCATACATATATTTAAAGAGTTTACACATACATTACACATAAAAATGATTGTGTTACAGTGTCTCCCGAGCAGACGACAGCGGTATTTGATTTACTCTGCAAAGTAGTGAAACATGTGTCAAATCCGAGCGACTGTAGCTCCGCCGAACGATGCGTACTAGCGCATTTATACGACTTATATTCAACGTGTTCTCTTTTGAAGACGAAATCACACGGGGTGGAGGCGTTTAGTAATGCATATCCGAAAATTCGAGCTGCTCTCTACAGCACATTGCAGCCAACGCCGTCGAGTCACGTTTACAATTCGCAATTTATGGTGGATGTGTTTACCAGTCCACGGAGAGGCGGAAAAATTGAACCGCAATGGGCGAGGCAGTTAAATGAGACGCCGGCCAATCGATATAGTTTTGTTTGCAACGCGATTGTGGCGGTTTGCAGCGAAACGGATAACGATAAACTGAACGATATTGCTATAACTTGCGCGGAATTAACTGCTTGTTGCAATGCTCTCAATGCCGAGTGGTTGGGAGTACTTATGGCGCTTTGTTGTTCCTCCAATAGTTCCGCTTTCTACATCGACGTGTTAAATCAAGTTGATGTACAAGACTTAAGTATACACAATTCTCTTGCTATATTCACATCGATTTTGATTGGTAAGTAGGATACCTTTTGCATTTATTAGATGTCATATTTGTTAATTTATTAACAGCTTATTTTGTTTACAGCAAGGCATTGTTTCTCTTTGGAAGATTTTGTTGTGCATATAGCACTACCATCGTTGGTGAAAACTTGTAACGATGGTCGCGGGGACATTGATATCGAAGTTGAAGCAGGTGCACGTTTAACTTGTCACTTATTACTGCGACTCTTCAAAACCGTCGAATGCCCGCAGCCGGCTTTGTATTCGGTCAGTACGAGTCCTCATCCGCTTCCCAGTGGAAATTCAAGGGGTTACAGCATAAAATTGAGTTGCGATAGGCACTTATTGGCAGCTGCACACAATAATATAAGAGTAGGACCAGTACTCGCGGTGCTGAAGGCTATATTAGTTGTGGGGGATGCTACCGCCACTAAACAACCCCCGAAGAAAGTCGATATACCCCTGAGCCATTCCAGTAAAGGCGGTGGCCCGGCCAGTGTTGGAGTCGGAGTTGGAGTGAGCAGTAGCGGGCCTGGTGAACTGTCAATCAGCCATATTTTGGGAACTAGCGATATTTTAGGAGGCGGCGATGATCTTGGCCTCGACCTGGCCATGTCTTCATCCAGTAGTAGCGCCGGCATGACGACGGAAAATGTCAAGGGATTTTCTGATTTTGCTCATCACGTTTTACGTCAGATCTGCAGCCAGGAATGGGTATTGGAGAGATGCTTACAAAATCCGGAAGAGCTTTGTCATCAGGACATGCTGTTGGATAATATGCTGACGCCACGACAAGCCCAAAAATTATTACACATGATCTGCTATCCTGAAACACCAACCGAAGCTTTTATCGATCAGAAGACGCATATTACGAATATTTTGGAAAATCTGGAACAATGGAGTCTAAGAATGTCCTGGTTAGATTTACAGCTTATGTACAAGCAATTCTCGCCAGGCTCCAGTGAACTTTCTCAATGGTTGGACACAGTTGCAAAAGCTGCAATAGACGTTTTTCAGTTGAACAATACGTTGAGTAATAAACCTGACAAAAGGTCAGGCTCTATATGGCTAGTCGCTCCGTTAGTTTCCAAATTGCCGAGTGCGGTGCAAGGCAGAGTTTTAAAAGTGGCGGGGCAGGTATTAGAATCGGGCAATTGGTCGAAAACAGCAGGCCGCGAGAGAGGTAGATCCAAATCGCCTTCACTGTTCAATCACCAACCATTTCTGTCGCTTGTGTTGACATGCTTGAAAGGTCAGGATGATCAAAGAGAGGGTTTACTCACATCCCTACATTCGCAACTTTCACAATTTTTAAATACCAGTAAAGAGGAGAAGCACATCGGCTCCGAAGATCCTAAAACTAGGGAAGTATTACAGGACGCGTTGCAGTTAAGATTCAGTCTTGTCGGTGGTGTGTTCGACACGATACAAAGGAATACGACTGCCACGACGGATTGGGCGATTCTGCTAGTTCAATTGGTCAGCTACGGTGTTATAGACTTGAATAATAATGCAGAATTATTTACAACCGTTATAGATATGCTAGCAACGCTAATCCACTCCACATTAGTATCAGATTCGCAGTCCGAGAAAGACGAAAACAAGAAACACTACCAAAATCTAATGAAAAAATTGAAAAAAGAGCTAGGCGATAGAAATTCTTCGAGCATTCGCTTTGTAAGGCAACTTCTGCCGTTACCGAAGTTGACTATGGAAGTTATTACATGCGAACCCGTTGGATGTTTGACTGACACCAAAGGCAACAAAATTGCTGGATTCGACAGCATCGACAAGAAACAGGTACATTTAGATTCTTGGTTTTTTTTTAGAAGTATTTTTTTTCTACTTATAGGAATTTCTTTTTATTATTGCAAAAGGACAATGTTAAAAAAAATATTATTTATATAAAAACGAAGCACAAAGAACAATTATTAATAATACTTTATGAGAATTTACATAAAAATTACACAAATTTACACAAAAAAAGAGAGTGTAATTTACTTTTTCTTTTTTACATCTTTTTATATTAGCATATTGAATCAATAAGATCATTAAAACATGTTTCTTGATATCTGACATAAATATGCAACATGCAAAGTGTATAATGTGTACTTAAAATTAGGGACTGCAAGTGTGCGACTCTCAAAGGGTGTCGGCATGGGAACTCTTGGAAGGTCATAAAAATCCTGCTCCGCTTTCCTGGGCTTGGTTCAGAGCTGTCCGATTGGAACGCAAACCGCTGACATATCAAAATGCGCACAAACTGTTGCGTTATCACACGCACAGTCAAAATCGTCCAGCCAGCCATTATTTGGATCCACCTCCATTACCGCCGGAAGATCTGGAGCCGGACAAGAAAGAATCGGAACCAGGCAAAGCGGACACTCCAATGAGCATCGATTCACCAGGTCGAGTCGGCGGCAGTATCGGTAACACCGGTGTTGGTAATGCAAATACTAATGGCAAAGGAAAAGCTATGAAAAATAAAAGGCATAACAGACGAGCGAAAGGCGCCGCTACGCCTACAACACCTATCTCGCAGCAAATGCAGGTGAGTTTAATCTACTGCGTAATAATCTACTATGAAAAAACAAAGAGTTATCATTATTATGTTTTTCTTTTTATTTTTTAATTATAGCAACCACCATCTCAATTGCAACAAATGGCATTCAATAATCAACAAGCTCCTGTTGCGCAACAGCCTGGAATGTTTACTGGGCAACCCCCACAACCTCAGCAGCAATGGTACAGTAATCAGCAAACTCACACACCGCAGCAGCAGTACGGATACAGTCAACAATTGCCGCCTGCACCGGTCGGTGGACCGCGCTACGAGAGACCGGGGATGAATAATCAGTCCAAACAGGCTCTGTCGAATATGTTACGTTTACGATTACCGTCCAATCAATTCATGGGCTCGCAACAACAGCCACCAAACGCCACGCCGGTTGCCGGACCAGGCGCGTTCCAAGGAATGCAGAGGCAGTTCATCAGGCAACAATTGAGAGCGCAGCATGGAGCACCCGGTATAAATCCACAACAAGGCATGTTTGCGGCACAGCAACAGCAGCAGCAGCAACAACAGCAACAGCAAGGGATATATGCTGGACTTCAACAAGGTACAAATTTAAAATAAGATATCTCATGATATTATCAAGAATTGTATTTAGTAGAAAGAAATAGTGTCGTGATTGTTATTTATTTTTTTTTTCAAATTTCTTTTAGTAATCTTTTATTTTTAATAGTCTTACTAAATTATTAGATTAATTTTTTAACGTTTTTTAAAATTACTTTATAATAAACATGATTAATAAACATGTTGCGAAATATTAAGTAAGCATGATTTGATATAAAAACAATACAATAATGATCATGTGTTAAATACTAATGTTTTTTATCGAATGCAATCAATGTCCGGCAAAACAGCAGTTTTGTTTGGGTGTTTGAATTTATTTTTCACTGCAGGTATGAATCAAAATTATGCGGGATATGGAGGACAACAAATGATACAGCAGCAACAGCAGCAGCAGCAACAGAGACGCCGCAGCAAACACAGCAGCAGCAGCAGCAGCAGCAGCAGCAGCAGCAGCAGCAGCAGCAGTTGCTTCAACAACAGCAGCAGCAGCAACAAGGCATCTTGAACCAACAACAAAATATGATGTTCCCTAATCAACAGCAAATGATGGGTCCGCAAAGGGGACAGGAGTATATGCCGCAACAAAGAATGCAGCCTGGCGCTGCGAGGCCGCCATATTTACAGGTGTGTTGAAGTATATGTTCTTAATATCTAATGTTATATATATAATGAAATTATAATGAAATAAAATAATTAATTCAAATTGTGGTTCAACTCTATGCATTTGCAATCTTCAACAAATGTACAATACATTATACAAGTAGACCATATTTGAGCTGATATGTTTATTTAACTGGCTAATGATACTTTTTATATAAGTTTAATACTATAGCAACATTATTTTTAGCATATATAAGCATAATAATTGCAAGATTAATTTTGTAAGATTTAATGAATGTACTAAAAATCTGTTTTGTTCATTTAGGCGCCAAATGTAACAATGAACGCAATGGGACCACTGGGAGGAGGTGTTCAGAATCAACCTGCTCCTCCGTACCGACAATCCGCTGGAAAACCAGGTGCAGTAGGCGTGGCAGGAGTAGGTACAGCCAATGTCAGCTTGCAGCAAAATCAGTTCCAACAGGTATATTCTTATTATATATATATATGTTTATATTATAGATATTGTAATATCTATAATAAATTGTATATATATTGCAGAAGCGCGATATCTGTAAAGAATTTGTGGAGTATCGTTATTAATTATCTTTATTTTTATTAGCAACAAGCGATAAATCAGCGTATGAGGCAACAGATGATAGCTATGCAACAGCAGCAACAACAAGCACAGCAGCAGCAGCAGCAGGCTGCTCAACAGCAGCAACAGCAGCAACAAGGTGCTGCTGGTGGCCAGCAACCAACGCCTCAACTTGTGACGCACTTACAGAGGCACTTGAGTCAACCACCACAACATTCCTACCAGCATCAACCACCACCTTATTAAAACAGAAAAATTGGATTTATTTAATATTCGCTCAGACACATTATTGCAACATAGAAATGAAAACATATTTATTGAATTCCAAACTTTATGCTGTTGAATAAGTAAAGTCAGAAACACAGACTTTTACACAATGTTGCATAAGTCATAAAGCATAAGAGAATCAATCAATCTGAGACCCATTTTGATTAATTTAATTGACGATTAGTTCATTGGAATTGATTAATAGCATTTCGCTTAACGACAGATGCGATTTGATTGGATCTGTTGTTAAGCAAAATTCATTAATCAAAACTAATCGGAATTGATCCAAGTGATTTTCAAAGTATAAAATGAAGGATTCTCTGTTTGGTTGATTCTCTTATGTCTTATGTTATGCAACATTATGCAAAAGTCTGTGCAACCCTAAATAAGATTTACAACAGAACAAAAGTTCTCAAGAAAGATTTTTTATTCTATAATTTTTTATCAGTCAATATTTTATATATTTGACTAGGTACTACTATATTTCTGGATACAATGAACATAAGAAAATTGTGATCTAATTTTCACATTAAATTGAGTGTCATGATTTTTACTAATTAGATGTTTTAGTAATTGTAATTGCGACATATCGACAACACTTTAGTTCATCAGGCACAAAAAAAGAGAATGCTTTACAATATAGATTTTTTATGTCAAGAATCAAGTTTTAATGATCTTATTGATTCAATATGCGAATATAAAAAGATGTAAAAAAGAAAAAGTAAATTATAACACTTTTTTTTAAATGTAAATTCTCATAAAGTATTATTAATAATTGTTCTTTGTGCTTTGTTTTTGTATAAATAATATTTGTAATATATTTGATAACATAAAACAATCGAAGTAAAAGGAAGATTATTTCTAAGTTTATTCTTTCAGATAAAGAAGGAGATATTTTCTAGTGTTGAAGTGTTGTCTTATAAAGATATGTTCATTGCCACAAATTATTCACGCAGCGAATTACAAATATTGTAGCGATACTAACAAAACGAAGCACAGGAATGTAATCTATTACTTTTTATTAAGTAGTCTCTAAAGTATTAACGATAATGACGGATATATAATATATAGTATATGTATAAGTTCAGGCATACTATAATTTATATTATAAAGTAAATTTATTGTGTTATTGTTATCTGACTATTTAAACGGTATTTATATATACATATATATATATATACACACATCATATTTTTTACATAGAATTATATATTAACATTGATCATGTACATTAGAAGTAAAAATAAATGTATTTAATAAATGCATTCAATAATAATTATAAAATATGACTTATAGAAATCATATAGATTTGAACAAACTGCGTGGAGGAAGGGGATAAAATAAAAATAAATGATCAAGTTTCGAATTTAATTTCTAGCATGTGTTTTGATGTTTTTTTTTTTATTATTTTCAATCATCGAAAACACATGAATGATTATCACATTTATTTTATACACGACTTCTAACATACATATTAAAATATTTTTATTTTATTTATATATAATAAATTTATAAAAATTATTTGTAAATAATACTTTACGTTATAAACAATAATACTGTTGCAATTCTCTCATATGATTAACATTAGTCTAAAAATTATTAAGCAGGATGTCGACCTTTGTTGAGAAAAATACAGGCACAGGAATTGTGATTAATGACTGTCGTCTGGTTCTTCGTTGTTTCGAACCTCATCTTCATTTTGTCTTTTTTTTTCTCTCTCTCGATCCATGCGTTCTTTAGCATGTGCCAACCAAATTTTTATAGGATTACTAATCTGTTCATCCTTTACAAATTCGTGTGCATTTCTTATCACACCTGCAAAAACAACAAAATTTTTAAATGTCTTCCTTACTTCTTAGTTAAAATATCTTTATTTTTGAACAAGTAATATTACATGATTTAAATTAATAAGTATATAACACTTTTATGATTAAATATGATTAATAAATAAATGGCACAAACATATTTTTCAAATTTGGAAAGAAATTTAGCATTTAATAATATTAATAAAAAACAAGAAAAATTTATTTAATATTTAACTTACTTAAAATAACTTTGCACAAGCTCAATTTAGAAAAATGTTCTTTTCCTTTGGCACCATGCCAACTAAACAGCACTGCAACTTCATTAGATAGAATTTGTTTCATTAAACATAAACAGGACTGCTTCACGTCATGTCTTGTTAATCTTTGCAATTGCTTAATCTGAAATAATTAAAAAATATTAATATTTATGTTCTAAATATGAGCAATCAAAAGCTGTTAAATTAAAGACGTCACTGAGACGTCCCTAATTAATGTGTCAATTTAAGATCTGCAATTCTTGAACTGCACTACTTGTCCTTTTAAAAAAAAATTTTTTAAATATAGAAGTAGTTGTACTTACCATTTCATTCCGATAATGTTCATTATCAAGCTTATTTTCCATAATTTGTAAATCATCTCTGTTTCTCAAAGGTAAATCTTGGAAAACATCTATCTTCTGCTCTTCTTCTATCTGTACTGATGTCGCATGAGATATCTTATTCAAAATCTGTTTTTGCTGTTTTGCGATATAATTTATTTTAATTTCCAGATGTTGGAATTTTTTAAGAACATAGCGTTCGAAATCAGATCCTACAACAAATTCAATAAATACACATATTTCTAAAGTTGTATGATAAAAACATAAATAAAATTAGCAATGTTGTTTTATATTGTTATATTAAAACATAATTTTAATCACTTTTCTCGATTTTATAATTCTAAACTTTCCGTTCTAAAAAGCATTGTTTATAATTATTTGCATACTAACTTCCTTCATAATTTATAGTCCGACCTATTAATCTTACTTGGGAAGGAGGAATATTTTCATCATTAGCAATAAAACGTTCATCAATGTTCAGTGGATCGGCTTGGTTTTCAGTGGAGTTTACATCTAAAAATAATAAGAAAAACAATGCCATCAATAATATTTCAAAACAATTTTCACAAATTAATGTGTTTATAATGCATTGTAAATCGAAAAGTTATAAAAAATATATTACCACTTATTCTTTAAATAAAATTTCAATTTTATGCATCCTGCATATTCAATATTGATTTAATTTACTACATTGAAAGTGTTGTAATACAGAATATGTTACATAATAAATTATATTTTTTAATATAATTAAGTAAAATAAAATGTAATAATACAAATCATAAAATAAAGCAATACAAAACTTATATATTATTTTATAATTGGATCGATCTTGTGTAATTGTCATGTATTTATAATAGAAAATAAGTTTTTACTCACCTAAATCACCCTCTTCTATTGCACCACAGAAATTGTAAGATCCAGTAACGTCATCTCGTGATGTCTTTGTATCGATTATTTCAGCATTCTCCAGGACTGTAATTATAAAGCTTTTTGTGATATTTCGTTTCGTGATGAATCGTTTTAAACCCTTATTTACTCTGTTAATCAGAGTTGAGCATTATTCAAAAAACTGGTTAGTAAGATTATTATTAATTGATTTACATTTACAATTATGTAATAAAAATAAAATATATACTACGATAAAATACGAATCAATATATATCTTACGATTACGTCTACATGCATACATACGTACATTCATGCACACTTTATTTTTATACTAACCTCGGTTATCTAAATCCAAACTAATTGAATGACTGGTAAAACTTTGTGAGACTATATTTTTAGTATTCAGACATTTAGTCTTCATAGTGGTACCTTGTGGTGATTGTGAATCTGAATGTAATAAACATATATTACTATTTACATAAAATTTTAATTTAATGTATCTTACATATCCAATATTAATTTAATTTGTCATATAAAACGTGTGAGAGTAGAGAGAGAGAGAGAGAGAGAGAGAGAGAGAGAATATATGTCACATAATAAATTTAATTAAAATCCTAAACCTGGTATAACTGTACGGATGTCTTGACGTCTGGGTGTTTTTAAAAACGTTCGTGCATCCAAAGAGAATGTAGAAAAGCAACGATGATGCTTCCGTAACAGTAACAGCAACGCTTTTAAAGGAGTATGTGTTATTTGATGCTCTACAGCCCAAAATGTAATTTCATCTTGAAAATCGTTTACATGTTCAGATGCCACATTTAATTCATCGTTCAATTCATTACGAGAAACGTTAAAAGATGATTGTAATGATTCCGACTCGTTGTCACATTGACTATTTTCATATTGTACAAAGTCGACATCGTCAAAGTCCATTTTCTCAATATCTATTGTAGAATCAATTCTGTCATTATTTCTATCATTAATCACATTTGCTGTGCATGTACTGTCATTACGCGACAACGAAGTATTCTGAAATATTTTTGCAGATATAATATCCGCCTCTTGTGCTGCTAATCTTCTAAGATGTCGCTTGGATACATATAAGATATCTTTTCTTTGACGTTTTCGGTCCATATCAAATGTTATATCTCTACGAAAAGATTTATGACAGATTAAATAATATTATATTATGTACTAGGATTGCCACAGAAAATAAAATCTTTTCCAGATGACAGCAGACAACTTTTTATGATCAATATGTAATCTTAAACCTCAACGTTTAGGAGCAGAAATCGCAGGAAAAGTAGCACATATTATTAAAAGCAACACAATGCAGAAAAAATTTTTTCAATATTATATAATACATATGTACGCAGAAGATGAAAGCAAGTTTAAAATAATGGAAATAATCGTCGATCGGAATTTTAAGAGTAAAGTTAAAATTTCAGGTCCTTTTTTTATCTTTCCATAATTTTTCCAGGTTTTCCTTGAGCAATTTAAATTTTCACTTTTCCCGATTCTCCTGCTTTTATAGATCTGTGGCAACCCTGATTATACTTGTAATATTATTTGCAAATTAAATCGATAACAGTGTATAACTGAATATGAAACATAAAATATAATATGAAGCATTCATTTTTTTTAAATCTCAACTAAATTTTAAGCATAAAAGATCGAGATAAATCAATTTGTTTAACAAAAATTATAGTTGGATGTACAAATTATTCTTTCATAAATCAAACTTAAAATAAAAATATGTATCAAAGATTAATAGTGTAATATAATATAATGTAATTGTATGCACTTTAAACGTATAGTAAAAAGTAAAAAAAAAGTTAAATAGCGTGCGAATTTTTTATAAGAGTTTATTATAAATCATGAGATTAAACTGAATACTTTAAGAGTATATAAGTGAAAAAATTTTTTAAATTATTTTTTATATTTCTAATACAAATTTTATTTCTTATTATTACACAAAATTATTACATTAAATACTTTTAATAGATCATTTTCATACGCAATACATAAATCCTTTACTTACGCCTAAAATAATAATTAAAAAACTCAAAAATTATAAAACAGGACATTTTTTTAAATAAAAGAGATGAATGTTAAAAAAACAAGTGTTTTAAGAAATTCAATTTACAATGCAAAATTACATATTTCATATTATAATCTATATTGTCATACAATTATATGTAATAAATAATAAATATGTACTGATATTTTATATATATATTGGTCCACTGTGTGAAATAATAGTTGAAAATCAATCAATTTGTAGGAACGATTATTTTGAAATAATACAAATCGATTAAAAAGGGCTACTATGAATTATCAGAACTAGTTGCACAAAATTATGATATCATTTTATTCATTCCGTTGAATTTTTACACAACAAATCCTGCGTGACTCACAGTAGCCCTTTTAATCGATTTGTATTATTTTAAAATTAAGAGATATTTTAAATTGTAATTTTGTTCGATTATTTTAATGTCACTCCTCAATAGTAATTATTCTGCATACAATAGATTATAATTTAAAGTGTGCTATAGCTAAAAATTCTATTACATGAAAATATTAAAAATTGTTTACTAAAAACATCAACATACATATGATAATATTTTCCAACAATAAGAAATCAATTTATACCTGATAATTATAATACATTATACTGAAATTTTATAACAGAATATATTTCTGTGTAAAGTCATATAGAATGGAATGCTGAATAATTTTCATACATACCTTGTAAACACAACTGTTGCAACAAATCACTAATTATTATTATTAGTGTATAAGCACGTGCGTGATCCGGAATATAACGTAGAAAATGATCAGTCTGTAGCCCCAAGTAAACCACTAGTCCATATATTCTAGTTTATTTGATAAACTGGCAAAGCTAATAATCCTGTGAATTAAAATAAATTTTATATGTAATTATAGTCTTGAAACATTAAGTACATTTCTTTTTCTGTGTGTAATTTTACTTGTAATTAATTGTAAGAATCACTATTATAATAAGTTATTTTGTAATTTATTACAAAATGTCCTATTATAATGGTAATTCTTGTTATATTTTTTATACATATCTTTTGAATACAACTGTTCAACTGAACAAATCACTTCTATAGGGGTATGTACACAAGTGTACACACGCCTATAGAATTGTACTGTATAATAGCCTCCCTTAAAATTGTGTTCTTTTTCAATTTATTTCTTACATTGTGCAAAAACTAGCAAACCATTGCATAGTAAATGGAGAAAACGAGAAATAGAATGTTTTAAAAATAAATTTTTCAATCTAATATTTTGTATAAACAAACAGATTTTTATAAATGTACCCCAGATAGCATGCACACAGCCCAAAAGAATTTATTAGTATATTCAGTTTTATGTCATCAATTCTGAATTCATTTTCAAGTGTAAAAAGAATCCCTTTTAGAAAAATAATTCTTTTTGCGTCAGAAAATGAATTCAGAATTGGTGACATGTAACTGAGTTCTTTTTTCACTCTCTGTGTTATCTGGGATGTTAATAGCTCTATACATTGTAAATCTGTTCTTCTGTAAGAAGAAATAAAATAATTTTATATATATATATATATATATATATATATATATATAATTATTTTGCATACAGTTCGAGGTTAGATTATCCTTAGATTTAGGTAGCAAAATCTATATAGTATAAATGTAAAGCATTAAATAATAAAAATATACAAAAGCAACTCTATATATATATATATATATATATATACATACATGTGTTTTATATATATATATATATATATATATATATATAATATACATATATATTATATAAAATTATCTGATTTTCTTTAATGTAGATGAAAAATATTATAAAAATTAAACATAGAAATATTTTCTACATTTTTGTGTATCATTTTATATAAGTTAGTTTAAGTAAGGAAGAGGATTACCTTGGATGAAACTTTCTTTTACAATCTACACGTTACGTCGTATGGCCATAACCAACAAGAAATGCGTGCGCATCACTTTCGTATGTTGAGTTGATTCTGAGATTGTACGCGCGTGAAGGAAAACGGAATGATACTGTACCGACTGTACAATATCGATATTACTGTATTGACCTCAGTACGTTACAGATATAATTATATATTTAAAAACGTTTATGTAAAAAAAAACTACCATTTAAGTAAGAAAAACATTCTTAATCTTAATCTTGTAGTTAAATTAATGTTCAAAATACATCAAGAATCATCAGCATTCTAAAGATGTCGTGGTATCTTTATAGCCTGTTCCTAGATATACATTTTGAACATTTCTACTGTGGGTATATAGAGACTGCTTTATGATTTAATTCTTTTATATTGTATATATTATACAATTTACAATAGTCTACATAATTTACAAGTCTAGATTGCTACGTAGCAAAAAGACCATGTAAACATCATGTAGATTTTCACGTAAATAGATCCGTGTAGACGTAATCTTGAAATATACCGCACAACCCTGCCAATTATAATAGTGAATATGATCTAATTATTGGACAAAACGATACAAATTTTAAATATTTAACTTTTGATGTTGATATTATAAGCTTTTGAACAGGAGGTCGACGGGATAAAAAAACCGGGATATTCCTTATAAAAATTTAATACTGAAGAATCAAATAATTACTTACTTTAAGTATTGAAAGTACTAACAAAAGCAGTGCTTTTAATACTCAAATAAATATAATTATTTGGCTTTTTATTAAATTTGTGTAAAAGATACATGGCCACTTTCAATGAAAATCATCTACGGAGATACCATTACTCGATAATCGCTTTATCCCTATAGATAATAGTTTTATTTACCCATATATAGATTTATGGTTTTTTAATAGTTCTTTATCTGCAATGATGATAATATCGTGAAAGTTATGTTTCGAATTATCGAGCGAATAACAGTTTTGGTTGTTATTTTCATATCTTTACAAAAGGTGGCGATAGCGTTAGCTTTTCTACTACGCACACAATGTATAACAATCGTACATACATATACATATAATATATAATAATCGATTGAATTTATACTTTACACTTTAGAGATAATCCTATTTAACTATTATAAATGAGATGAGTTATTGTATAATATTATCACTTATTTGTGTAAAGACATCATATTGATGATGTATGCATGCGCATAATTTCTATAATATTTATTAGAATAAAATTATTGCACAATTAGGACGTGTATTCAGAATATTTAAAAAGTGGATAATATATAGCAGAATCATCATTACTTATTTGATATGATATATACCTTATTTACGATGAGGAAACAAACATATTTTATTATTTTGTATAAAATTAAATTGAATTCTAAAAATATGAATTATTAACAGGACATATTCGATTAATCTGCAGTAAATTTTTTACTCGAAACAACAAATTTTTAGACTCGGATGTCTACAAAGTTGCATAATATCTGTTTAAAAATTAATAGAGAAATAATTTTGGCGATTAATACGATAAATATTAAATTAATAATGTAACATTGTTTTTTAATTTATTTAATAGACTCTATTAATAATAACTTGCTTTTAATTAATAGACTTAATTTAATTTTAATAAATTGATTAAAATATTTGAAGAGCAATTTAACAATATATTGGATTTAACATTTACAATGCAATATTATTTATTTCTTTCAAAATTTCTCTAATTAATGATTTATTAGTATTTAATTTTTTATTAAACAGCTCTCTTTTATCTCCACAGCTTTCTAACAATTTAATGTAAATAAAATAGCAATAACAAAGAACCAATCTCAAATCTTAAAAGCTATTCCATAGCTATAATCATAATTTACTATTTTTGGAATACGTATAAATTATAAAAGATTGCGAAGCAATCTCTCGAATAAAAATATCTGATATTTATACGTACATGCCATAGTGTTTTCAATAACTGCTTCACAAGCACAATTTCGTATAAGTATTTCCCAATTTTTTTCCCGTATGAAGGGGCAGTTTAGATCCTCTATTAAATTATGAAAGATACTCTTTCCAATTTTTCCCAATGTTTTCACCAATGTTTCAATATTTTACGTATCGAATAAAGGCGATACCGTTAAAAGGCGGACTTAGGTTGCGGTACCTTCGTTTTAGTTACCCATGGCGAAATAAGCGCAAGCCTTTATGCCAAAAACCGTGAACGGCAATCCTGTAAATGCGATTGGCCGTTGATGCCAGCCCGACCTAGATGGTATCTGATTGGAGCTCGTAGCTCTCGGTTTCTGTAGAGTCCTAGATTATCAGAGAAGCGCGACCGGTGTTACGAGTCCTGATTGGACACGCAAATGGCCAATCATAAGATTGATTTATCGCTATTATAAATGGCTGACGAATAAATC
>NW_012027002.1:1368191-1511778 GCF_000956235.1 Wasmannia auropunctata
GCTTCTCTGATAATCTAGGACTCTAGGTTTCTGCAGTTTCCGCGGACGCTTCGGTTCGGAAATCGCAGACGAGACCGCAAGAGCACGGAACGTCGTGGGCAAACTTGGAGGCTGCTCGCGAAACCTGATAAGCCGGGCGCAATATTTTTCTTAGATGCATCTAGGACGTGTATGGCTTGAAATCCTATTTCTGTCTCGGCGCTCCGATTTTTATATTTCGTGCGATGGAATGCGACTCGGGATGTATTTGATATGCTATTTAATAGGTTTGTTGTCTTTCATTCTTTATTCTCCTTCTGGAAAAATGATAGAAATAATAAAGCTAACGTCAATATTTTTGACAGAGAATAAACAGGTTGACGTTGAAATTGTACATATTTAATTTTTTGTGTGTCAGAGAGAGATGATGAATCGTCATTTATTTGGCGCTCCCCTTAAGCGAGAGAGAGAGAGAGAGAGAGAGAATTGTCGAGTAACAAATAAAATCTAATGTTAATATTGTTCATTTAGAGTTTTTTATTTTGGTACATCAACACAGTTAAATTTGTTTTTGGTATTATTACATTTTCAACAGAGAGTTAATAATATTGATTTCTTTAATGTTACTTTCTAAGTGCAATTTCTCTAAGGGAGTTAATACAGTTGATATTAACAGAATTAATAATAAAATAGAAAATGCAAAAGCAAAATATAAAGACAAAGAATTTATCTATAAATATCAATCCCCTAGAATGTAGGCTAAATATAAATTGAAAAACTACGTTTATAATTCTCTGTCAATTTCGACACATCGCGTTAATACATGTTATTTGCCATCATTAATATTAACAGATCAATGAAGCAGAAAGTTTGATAAAGACACAAAATTACGTGCTACAAAAAAAATTTCTTGGATTACTTAATTGATATTAACGAGTCTTTGGCCGGCTTCTGAAATCGAGTAATTCTCAGAAATGTACGGTTGATGCTAACTATACTTAACTATACTTAACTATACGTCCAGGCGGAAGCCTGTGGCCATCTGACTTACTTAACCCAATTGTTCGATCTAGTCTCGGGGCTTATCCGGAAGTAAGAAGCTTTCGACTAGTTGTACGAGTTTATCAAGTTACGCTCAAAATTAATCAGTAGCAAAATTTCGCGCGTTTTCTTTTTGAAATTCAAAAATTATTTTTCTTTTCACGCTTAATAGGCATAACTTTTATTTTATTATAAATTTTTATTATAAATTTGCAACAATTTGATTTTTTCGCATTTCTGTAATAATATTTTAACTCTTTTATTTAGTTGGAATCTAGATAACAAAAAGGTTACTATCCTACCATAGTACATATGTAGCTTCTGCTGATCTCTTAAAGAATGTCAAATAATTGAAATTGGGATATACGTAGTGTTTTCCTCGAGATATCTCTCGATATCTTTCGTGGTTACGTTCGTCGCGGTTACGTGCCACATTTTCCAACATCTTTCCCACGTCTCTATATCGCGATACTATCGCAAAAAAAAAAAAAACGTTTCGTTCCGGGTATTTCGGAAAAAAGATGTCACGGGAAAAGCGGCGGATAAGCGACGGTGGAGGCGGTTACGGAAAGCATCTTAACGAAATTCCGCCCGCACTTGGATGCATGGCCTGGCAAAGTGACACTCCTCCGACGAGTAATCGAGTTATTCGACGTCTTACCGAACCCTCTTCTCGTCCTGCCACCTCCTACGATCGCTTGCCAGCGCCCGCTCGCCGATTTGCTGATTACTCCGCGAGCTAAAAAAGAATTCGACGAGGAAGGGAGGACAAACGAACGCGAGCTGAAACAAGCAAATTTTTCTATAATTTGCCTAGTGTCGTTACTCTTTCCGTCGCTTCTAAATTGTAATTATTGTCAGACCATTACCAATAGGTATTACCTATATATTGTACTTAGGATAAACAATTTTTTGTCAATATTTTACTTATTCACTGAATAAACACTTATTCAGGTGTTTTTACAAGAAATAACAATATTGTACGACAGGGACAAATTTTTTATTTTTCTGGGTGTGAAGTATTTCATCCAGATGAAGGAGAGGGGGGGGGGGGAGAGGGAGATAGAATTTCACATCCACAAGAGCTCTAAGTGTAGAAAGCTCTATACCCTTCACAAGGAAGTCTTCGTTCTTGCCGTGCGAGCTTTTCTCAAGAATTAAATATTATATTGAACAGCGAGATACGTGTATAATAAATTTAGACTGGTATTAAAATAAACTTCATCTGACAATGGTTTATATAAATCGCAAACACAAATATGACGAATATATCAAATTTTAATTTGATTCTTACTTTCTAAAAGTGAATTAGTGGAATCATCACTGATTTTTAGTGTACATCATTTTCCAATGGCATATATTTTGAACTGTGATAAACAGTGACTATTTTAATGTTATTTTAGTGATAATATATTAATTCAAACAGTGAATATCACTGAAAGACAATGTTTTACTGTTTAAACAGTTTTGAGAACTAAAATTCACTGTTTTTCAGTAATATCCACTGTTTAAATTAATATATTATTACTGAAAAAACAATGAAATATATCGATTATCACAGTTCTAAGTGTGCCACTGGAAAATGATATACAAATCAGTGATGATTCCACTGATTTTCAGTGCAGTATATCATTTTCCAGTAACATACTTTAAAGTGTAATAAACAGTGACTATTTCAATGTTGTTTCAGTGATAATAATTGTTTAGTGATATTCACTGATTCAAACAGTAAAAGATAGTGAATTTCAGATAGTAAATTCTCAAAATTGTTTGACAGTGAAACATTGTCTTTTAGTGATACTTATTGCTTGAATCAGTATATTACCACTAAAAAAAATTGAAATATTCACTGTTTATTACAGTTCTAAGTATGCCACTAGAAAATAATGTACACTGATACAGTGATAATTCCATTGATTCACTTTTAAAGACTAAAATTTATTTATTAAACCGCAACAGCTCACGATTAATTATTTGCAATTAGTTAAATTCTTCAGCATATAAATACTCAGAAACATTGGCGTTAATAAATCTTCTCTCTTTTCTGTTTAATTGCATCATAATTATAGAAAAAATCTCGAAGAAATTACTTTTAGCGGCAACAAATTAAGGGTCGAGAAATCATGTCTTGCAGAAAGCCTCCACGATGGTCCTTCTCATGTTCACGCGGTAGTATATTAATTATTTGTGATGCTTATCGGCGACGTGGGCGAGACATGTCTTATCTTCGTCATTGGGGATGGCTCCACTAATTGGACAAATCTTTTCACCAATCGCATGGCCGAGCCATTAGTGGAGCCGTGTTATCAATTACGTTAGTGCTTTGTTATAGAAATGGAAATTTATCAAAACTTGGACGATTTAAATACAATATAAAACACAATAATTTAGATATTATAAATACAAATATAATACAATAACACAGTAAAAACAATTTTAGAATTAATCTAACATCTAAGAATAATTTTTCACAAATAAATGAGGAAGGTCTTTATCGGTTGCATGAGATGGTTCTTAATGCCTAATAATATTTTTGCTTGAATTTACATATATTTTCCAGTTTATGCAAACTGCGCACCAATTATTTATCGATCTTGAAATGCAGCTTCCAACTGAAGCTAGAGTTGTAATATCATGAATTAAATTATCAGGCAATTTAATTATATTAATGCTAATGAGCAATCTTTAAATTCCTATTAAAAAATTTATCGCGGAAAATTTATTAGTCATATATTTTTTACACTTTCAATTTTAGCTTCAATATTTGATAATTTCTGGATATAACAAAATATTCAGTCTCCGCTTTACACACGTCCAAATTCATATCCCAGCGCAAAAAGATTCTTTCATAAGGAAAAATCCGGTAGTCGCCGAACGGCGAAGACGAAAATTCGACGCAACACGAGTGACGATGACGTTGGCGTCCGGTGTGCCCCATTTCCGAGGTGCGCAGCACCCGGCTTGAAGATATTCGGATTGGATATTCGCGTTGTTTTTAACAATTGCGGAATCCGCAGGATCGCCAGAGACGCGATGGGTGGAGGAGAAGGAAGAGGAGGATAGAAAGACGAGGACAGGGGGGGACACGGGTTGTAGGAGGAGCGGTTGGCTTTGCAATGCGGCTCGGCCAATATTTCAAACGGCCAGACATTCGGAAAGAATTGACAAGGTACGCGCGGCGTTCTCTCCTTTCGCAAAACAACCCTTTCGTCCGCGGGCCAGGCTGGCGTCGCGGCGCATCCCCCGGCAGAGAACGAGGGGGAGGAGAGGGGGGGGAGGGGGTCGAGCGACGGAGGAGCCCCGCCGGCGGCCATCTTGTTGTTTGTGCAACCGCCGTCGGCCGTCACACTCGCACCCATCGCACCGGCGCCACCCTCTATCGTGTCCCATTGGCGCGTTTAATCGCCAACAACCGGCTAACGTCGAAAAGCGGATTAATCCTTAAGGATAATTGGAAGGGAATCGTCCCGACTGCATTTATGCGGAAAAATAAGGGGCGGAGGGGGAGAGCGTGTGTGGGCGAGAGAGAAAAGCGAGTCACTGGTAACGCGCCAAGTTTCGCCCTTCGCGTGTTTTTATGTCTCTAAACGCGCGAGTGCAAATACAGAGACAATAAGAATCGGCAAGATAGGCTGATTCTACCGGATAGAATCAAAATGAGTTTTCAATTTCGGTCCCAACTTTTTGACAAAGTTGCGTAATATTTCGACGTCGTTGTAACGCGATAGTGAATTAAAGATAGCAGTAAACTTTTATTTCGATTAATAAATTGCAATTTTTTTTAAAGAATTGAACATAATAATCTAAAATGAATTGCAGCAACAAAATAAGTCACATGTTCCATTGGTCGGATTTCGGCTTTCGGGCGTCGAAGATTAATATGCATCTCCTCTATCCGTGCATCCTCTCGTCCGTGAGAAGGAAGGGGTGAAGCGACTGCATTTTGCAGGAGCAATACTCGCGTTTTGATCGCGCAATGCGAAAAAATATTTTCGCGCCACGCCAGAATTGTTTTCGTGACCGCGCGCGGATTTAACGTTAAATGTCCCCGGGCGTGAAAGCGCTCGCTTTTAACGCCGTCGAGTGTATAGCCTGCAATTCGTAAATCCCAGCCGCGTCGATTTGAATCGCCCGGTAGCGCGATGGAGGACGCCGATAGAGCCTCCAATAGAAGGCGAGGGGTCAATAACCCGGGTGTACCCACAGCTTTTTCCATAGCCGCGAAATGGATGTGGAGGCTCGTTGCGGGCGGCAGCCGAAATGCGCAAGTATTCCTTCGGCGGAGATGATCGAGTTTCGCCGCAATTGAAATTGATATTGATATTTTTTTGCGCGCCGCTGTCGCCGCTACGGCGCGACGCGTGCGAATAACGCTCGTGAGAAAAATCGAAATATTTGCGTTGGAAACGCGTCGTTAAACGCGTTCGGAAGTCAAAAATATTCAATATTCCTATATACATTTCTCTACGTCTGATGAATTACTTTACCGCTCGTGCGATCGTGCAGTGAATTTTTGAAAGTTAAATTATTAACTTTCCAGCTTTTTTCCCGCACACGCTGATGTAGCATTATTATCAACATGATTAATTTTTTTTACAACAATCTAATATTTTTACATAAATCTATTTGTAATGAAGGATTTTATAGATGAGTAATATTTCTAATAACTGTATTTTTAATTAACAACATCTCATTTTTGGAAAACGTAACGTTTTTACAGCATTAACTTTTAATTAATAGCTTTCTATCTGACAATACCGATACACAGTTGTGCGAGGTAAAATATGTGCGCACGGTTGCACCCAGCCATCTGACGCTCGATTTTGAAATATTATAAAGTCTTATCGACTCGTTTTGGCCGAGCAACGAGTAAATTTAATAATACAACTGAAACCGGGAGAGAAGGACTATTTCGGAAAATTCCAATAGTGAATCGGGTAGAGCTGTATTATTAGAACTGGCGGGATTTAGTAAAGCGGCATCTTGACTCGGAGCACTTTCATATTTAGTGATCGACTTCCTCGACAGCACTGGCACGTGTTACATAATATGATATCGGGATATCGACTAACACATATCACGAATTGTGAGAAATTTAAGTTGAACATACGTTTAAATTACAAAAAATAACGCGCACAAAAAAATTAAAAATTTAAATTATCATAATTAAATTATTGCTAGACTCTCATATTGTATGCATGAAATTGTAAAACGACGGAAAACGGCGCTACCTCCTTTCGTAACAAAGGGAATAGGATTACGTTTCTGTTCTGATTGGGAGTGAGACAGCGTAAAAAACGTGTCCCACGACTCCGTCATTCGGTTGTTCGCCGATCGCTGAAATGGAACGGGAAAATTTACCTTTATAACAGTGTAGACGAAAATCTTTCTCTTTCTCTCGTAAACTCACAGAAGTCCGATACCGTGCGATAGTCCGGAACTCGTAGAAACGAATGCGGAAACTGGACGCGGAAGAAGAAAAGGAAACACTCGCTCTCTTGGGGTCACGAGTGAGAGACGACGGGGAAGAAAGAGGGACGCGAGGCGGAAGGGTTGGGAATGTCGCGAGAGTGGGCCCCCGATACGGCGCTTTGAAACTTTTCCACTTTAACAATTATGAGCCGGAATTGAATACAGCTTGGTCCGATTGTGAGTCCGCTCGATTTGCTGTCCTTATCGCTATCGGCCGCCCCCATAAATAACGCACGCGATCTCTCGGAGTTTGGAACGCGATAGTGCTCTCTCCGATCGAGGCTCGATCAGGAGGTCGCGGCTGGGTTCTTCCTTCCTTACTCGATGTCTACCCAGCGCGCTGCTGGTACGTCCCGTTGCATTTATGAAATTTAATACGGACGAGCAGCATTGAAATTGAAAAGATTGTTTAAGTAGATTGTCGGTAGATTGAAAAGATGGTCGAGGCATTGACCGTAATGCGCCGATAATGCGAAGTACGCGCGCTTCGGAAATAAGAATAGCAAATGTATAACGAATAAAACTGATATTGAACGGCTGATAATAGATCATGAGATAGATCCAATGACTCACAGATGTAAGATAAGTGTAGTATCAGAATAGGATATAATGGCGTAGAATATAGGATACAATAGAACGAAATTGGCAAAGAACAATTGAAATACGTAGATCGTGAATGTAGATTACAAAAGCAAATCAATATAATATAGAACGAGAACAAAATTGCGAATATTAAGAGAAAAACTGTTAATTTAATTTTCTTTAATATTGCAGGCATTGTCGTTAGGACAATCAAAAAATTATTATAATTAAAATTTACAAATAATCGTTTGATAAATTAATTAAAAGTTTCTAATTACCGTAGTGATTCTCAAAAGTTATAAGGATTAACTGCTCATGGTGTGATTTAAATTTGGTGGATATTTTACGTCGGTAAGGGTGAAGTTACGTGCGCCGGTCAGCTCGAAAGTCACGGACCCCGAAAACGGCGGTGAAACGAATTCGAAAATTGCATTTGAAAGTTGCCGAAGGTTCCGTCAAGTCTCGCCGAGCGAGTTCGAGGCTGAAGTTCGGGCCTGCAGCTTGTTTGTTTGCGACAGGGAGAAGACCGAAGTTAGAAGGAGGAACAGCGAGGAATCGCTACGAAGTCACGCGGGGTGGACGAAAGGAGAGACAGAGAGGGGCGCGAGAGGGAAGAGTGAAAAAGGGGGAAAAGGCGAGGGGAGCCCTTCTAACTGATGCAAAAACGTCGGGAATCGTCGCAAAAGTTAAACAAACGACAGTGGCAGTCGTCCGTTTCCGCTCCACGCTCGCCACGAGGAAAGTTTCTTTCAAACTGCTTTTTTGCCGTTCCACATTGCGGCATAATCGTTCCAATTCAACATTATCGCCGTGGAGAGTTAAACAAAAGCGGTGCTTCACCGCGTTCAATCCTTTCAACGCGCTTGCGAGAGTAGATTAATCCTCAAAATTAGACGCACGAAACGAAAGTCAAAACCGTTATTATCTGACGATGAAAACAAATTCAATTGTGGGAAATTCAATTGTCGCGGTAAATTTGCTTCGCTCGACTCCAAATTTGTCTAAAAAATAAATCTCGTCGACGAGAATTAACGGCTGCCATCCTCGCGTAAAATGAGATCAAGTGATATTATATATGCAAGCAAAAAATTATGCGCCGTCGCACGGGCGCGTTTTGCATTTTTCCTCCCCCTCCGAGTCTTTGATCCGACGTTCCGAAGCAAATCCGCGAGACCTAATAAAGCCGCATTTTTGGCGAGCGCACATCGCGCCGTCCCGTCCCGTTCTAGCGGCCAAGCCCGAAAAGCTCCTGATAGTGGCTTAGCCAGGATCCGCCAGTCAGTCGACGGATTAAGGTATCTCTCGGCGGCCGCGCGTAATCTCTCCCCGCCACCGGACATTTTCGCCACCCAAATCGTTTATCGTCTCCACGCTCCCGTTACGTTGACCGTTTGAACGCACTATCGTATAACGGCGCACGCTTCCGCGTCGTCATATTTCTCTCCTTTATCCCACCTATCCCCCGGCAAAACAGGCTCTTTCGTGCACGAAATTACTCATACGCCGAAATGCACCGATTTTCGATTTTTTTCCTGTTCTTTTTTTCTATCCGTATCAAGAGATTTATTCTATCAGTGTCGATTGCTTTCACTGTTGATAACATATGTGCACAAGTACACCCACATATGCTATATCTACGGAGTTACGGATTTAAAACATATTTAATTCCAAATAATACAACTGAAGCGATGAGTGAGAAAGATCCACATCAAGTTGAAAAAAAATTATGATTTTATTTTATATAATATTTGTGAAGAGATAATATCATTCGTGGTTAATGAGATTTTAATTAGATTTCATAAAATGGAGAATAAAAGTTTCATACACACACGCGTTTCAGAAAAGCTTTTTAACATTTATATGTTTTTCTTTACCGCTTGAATTTTATCGATCTTGGTTTTTGAGATATACAATATTCATATAATAACTTTACAAAAGTACATTAAACATCTCTAGAATTTTGAGAGATTTGAAACGTATTATATGTGAAGTAGTGCAAACAGATTCAATTACTTTTATCTTCATCCTTAATTTGCCTTGATTGTATATAAATCAACGAATTTCGATCGCGACGTACGCGTCATTCGGTATCTCCATCCCTGCTTGGATATGTGAAACCATATATATCTCGCGATATTCTTCGATACTTCCTATACTCGGTATGTACATATAGAAGACCAGCGGTTTGACATTAACGTGGTAGGACCTTTACTTAAAAGGGACCTGCGGGTGTATCGCGTCGCCGCGACATTTCCGGCATGAGAACGCAACTTTTCCCGACGGCGCGATTATGTATCGACGATATTCGACGACGCCTGGCGTCGGAGTTGTTTTATGGCGCGTCTCCGCGTTCTCGGCTTATCCACGAGGACGTTCCTCTTCTTCGTCCACGTCGGCAAGACTGAAGGATGGAGAGGATGCGCATGGTGGCGGGGGAGGGGGAAGGGTGGCGGGGCAGGGGGAGGGGAGGAGAAGGGCAGAAAGGATGTATCGGGAGTGATGTCGCGGAGGGATGAGTCCGGCTGCTTCTTGCCGAGTTGACGATAAACTTTCGTACAAGTTAAATACGAGCGGGATGAAGATGCATTACCCGAGCGCGCGTCCCTCGCTGGCTCTGGTGGACGCCACTAAATTGAAGGAAGATTCGGTCCCGGAAAACTGAAAGGAAGCGAACGGACGAAACGAGTTTCGCGATTTCTTTGTGCGGCGACGACTCAAAGAGATTTGCTCTCGCCTCGTTGTAGTCGCGAAAATCTTTTCTCTCGAATCCCGAGGCTGATCGTGACGCTTTCACCTTTATTCTATTTATGGTTGAATCATCAATCCTCCTCGCCGCGCGCATCCTTCATAATAATGAGACTATAAAAGACACACAAAATCTCTTATTCGACATTGAGACATGGAGAAGTTTGCAAGATGTTTTCGCACACAAAATAAATTTCTTTTTTATGGTTTTGCGTAAATATTTTTTAAACAGCAATATATGAAATTGATGCAAAAGTCTTTTTTATATACAATAAAAAATAAATAATGCTAACTTTATTTTCTCTATAATCTCATATATAGGTGCACATATATTTTTTTTCTAGTTCAAATTATAATACTCAATCGCAGGAATATCAAAGCTGATAAATTTTGACATTTCTGCGAAGAATTAGATGTAAATAATATATGAATAAATTTTATGAGACTTATTTTTAACTCTCATCAGTGTCACACACACACATATAGAAACTATAGAAATTATTTCGTGCTTTTCAAGCTCAATTCAAAGGAAAACGTTTAAACTGCAAATGCTTTCATTTCTATTGTAAATGCAAATTTATTATTAAAATATACATAGGAGAGTGAGGCAATCTTTTAACATTTAAGTCAACCTTAAAAATAGAACAATAGCTTTTAACGAGCTAAACGAAAAGCCGTATTCCATTTTCGGATGTAATTCACGAAAACGCTGACGTAACTTACACCAGAATTATAACAAGGTCGGGCAACGCGAGATTGCCTTTGTTTCCGGAAAAGGATAAACGTCACGTCCTATTATTCCTATCCTCATAATTAGTTGAACGGATATTGTACCGGGGATTTAGTATATGTCTTTATCCGGTTTGTTTTATTTATTTTATAATAACGCATATTTGTATATCATTAAAACGTATTTACAGCTGTTCAATTATTGTAATTACGTGAGCAATAATTATATTAACGTAATTATATATGAGTGCTTTTACACTTAAATTATGCCTTATTTTTTCGTAAAAATATCTTCAATAAGTATATCGCGTGTTTGATTTCACTTCTTTCGTCTTTATGTCTCAATATCCAAGTGCAGGTAGATTAATAAGTTATAATCAGTTTTGGCTATATTGATTAGCATTTTAACAGAATACTGCAACTTTTATGCTAGTCAAATCGTGAGCTTACGTCGATAAGTTGCCGCGGTTCGGCGGAGCGAATTAAAAATCAGGATACATCGGCGGACGTGACGATGGGGTCTCTCTTGAGGCCTCCGATTCCCCTGTGGCCACCACGTCCTACTCGGCGATTGTTCGGCGACGGTGGTTGCGACGCAGCGTGTATTAGCCGGCGCGCGAGATGCAGGTCTGGGAAGGCCTGAAGGGCCTGAGTTGGCAATAGTGAAGAGCACCCACTCGTTGCGACACTCGTGAGCGGCCTCATTGTCTCTCAAGAGAGTCTCCTCCAGCTTCATCCTTCTCCTGCACCCTCCCACCCTCACACCCCACGACGGTCTCCTCCTACAGTCCCTTCTCATCCTCGCGGCTTATTCTGCCTGCGCCTTTACGACAGCGCCTGCCTTCCCTCTCGCCCTTCCCTCTCACACTACCCGCGGTGTCCCCTTTTCTTTGACATCGTCCGTCCGATCCGACGAGCAACCCTCTCGGGACACGACGTCGGTACGGTAGGTCCCGTTTTTGCACCGCGCGAGTGTGAGGGTCGAGCGGAGGTCGGGAAACACGAAGAGAGGCAGTCTTGTCCTGTCTTAGCTTGTCTCACCTTGTCTTGTCTTAACAAGCTTATGCAGCACTCTCCAACTGCATCGGTCTCTAGTCGACATCCTCGTCTCTGGAAAGATGCTGCGGAATGACGAAATATCTAACTTTATATTCTATTAAATAGATTTCTATATAGAAACTGTATATACGGATTATTATTATTAATATTATTATTATTATTATTAAAATATAATTTCTCATGCTTCTATTTATTAAGTTTTCATCGCAATCTATGATAAATTTGTTACTTGTTCATTGATGAACTGATCAATCGTTTTATATAAGAAGTGCGGGAAAATGAGAAATTATTTTCGTGCATATTAATTGACAAGTGATCGTCAAATGAAATCATCACAGTTTAATAAGACAGATTAGATAGAATTTCATGAAAAATGTTATACATGTACTTTTGCACACTCTCTTATACGCTTATAATAATTATTTCAAAATATCTCGAGTTTTTCTTTAAATAATTTCTAATTTTATCATCTCGCACGAATGAAGTCGAGGTCAGTGGATTAAATACACCCATAGATGTTGATTCGTAGATTCAGCGCGGTTCTGCGGGGGATTCATTCGCGTACGCTTTATCGGTTCATTATACGCAAGATCGATGGCATCTACGAGGCCGTAACATTTTTCGGATAAGACCGGTCTCTAACCCTCCGTCGCTTTCTTGGTCGTTGTTTGTACGTGCGTGTGCGCGCCCCGCAGACCCGTCTTATCTTAGCGTTTCCGGTCCAGCGAGCCGGAAATGCGTAATAGAGGGAGTAGACGAGTAGACGTGAGGGACCAGCAGGGCGAAACGAGAGAAAGAACGCGAGCACGTGCGGAAAATGGAGAGAGAAAACACGCGCGAATATCGCGTCTGATATAACGAGCGCCCTCATTCTCTTTCTCCGTTTCTCTCTCATTCTCTTTTTCTCTTTGACTTCCGTAAACTAATCCCGTTCAAAATCCCAAAGTCCCTTTCGAAAATTATAAACCAAGCTTCTCTCTCTCTCTCTCTCTCTCTCTCTCTCTCTGTTTCGGCATTATTATACAACCTTTCGCAATCTCATACGTTCTGTCATGCGTATTTAAATAAGAGTATGGGAAATGCTTTGCCAACCAATTTGAAAAGCGAAAACGCGTGGTCATTTATTTATTCGAAAATAAAATCCGAAACGCAGAGAAATATTTGTTTAGCGGATTTCTGTGTACTAAGCAATCGAGGTTTGTTTTAAGTGAAATAAACATAAAATGAAATTTTTGCGAATGAAATTAATTTATTAATCTTTTGTGTATGTTGAGGAATTCTTCAATTTCGCGATAAAAGTCCGTATTCTCCATTTATACAATCTATATAATATATATATGATGGAATCTTTCAGTTGCTATTATATTCACGCCTGCAGTAAATTAAATTCGTGATACCCTCAGCATCTTTGTTTGAAACTTGAACATTATTTAATTGGAGCACTATGCTCTTCGCGAGAAGAAGAGAACTTTTTACCGTTGACAAGCAAGGATCAGAAATTGAAGACGGTAGAGTCAAATTTCTGCGCGAAGAAAATGATTTGACCGTCTCGCGGAGCGTGATCCTGGGAATTAAAGGTGCAAGGAGACAGCACAGAATCTCCTTAAGCCCCTGCTTCGTATAAATTAGTCCTGAAGCCTTCACACTCGTCGGATTACGGGGATTATCCGGATCATAGGGAATCCGCGGTCCAATTAATCTGAATGGGACTTTGGAATAAACTCGGTATGAAGAAGCAATCGCGACGGCTATTCAGATTGCGAACAAAGCTGAAAATTTATTTACCCAATTGCTTGTTACGTTTAATTGTTTGAACAAGACTGAGAGAGTGGCAATTTGCATTTGCACTCGAAATTTTTCAATGATCGAAAAAATTTCGAAAAAGTTTGGATTTCGCATTAAAAATTGTTGAACTTTTCGGGTCTAAAATATATATAAAAGTTTGGATTTCGCATTAAAAATTGTTGAACTTTTCGGGTCTAAAATATATATATATACATATATATCTATATATATATATGTATATATATATATATATATATAATATAATATAATATAATATAATTTATAATTTATAATAAAATATAATATAATTTAAATTCACTTGAATTTAGATGTAGCAAAATAAAATTAGACAATTTTTTTTTAGATCTATGAGATTCAATTGTTATATACAACTGTCGAACTGTCGCGTATGATGATATATGTCATTTGTTTTATGCAAATTGATTGAACTATTTAAATATTTAAAATTTGACTACGCAAATTGTTTAAATTTGAAAATACTAATATATACGTAACACGAAAATTTCTAATAGAAAATGGGAACGAAAAAAATAATTTAATCGTGCGTATAATACAGTTACAATCAAGAGAGGATTAGCGGCTTGTTAGTATATTATTACAAAAATGTAATAATACAAAGAGAGGCAGAGGGCCGCGGCGATCTCGATAGAGAGATGTCCGTAGCTTCACATCGGCGAATTCGAGCACCATCGAAGTCGACGAAACGCCTGACGTTGCAGTCGCTTCGCGAGTTCGCCGTAGCGTGAAGTACATCAGGATACGCTTTCGCCTTTCGCCCCCGTTCCTTTAGCCCCCTTTCGTCTCACCCTTTTTACTCCGTCACCGTTGACGACTCGTGGAAAACGCCACCGCGTCCCGCGTCCGCCGCCCCCGCTGGCAACGGGTATGAATATCGTCAGCTCTTTTTCACCCTCGTCGAACATATTTCAACGACAGTAGGCGTCGAGAGAGAGTCGACTGATGCTTCGGCACAATTCCGAATACGCCGCGGGGTGGCTCAATCGCTCGTTCACTTCGATTGGGATTCCACCACTTCCGGGGAGAGAACGCGAAGCTGCCAAAGGACGGAGTGGGCGATATAAGGGTTTGGACGGTCGTGAAGTTCGTTTCATTCCTTGTGGTGCATTCCCTCTAAAGCTTACATATAGACGCATGAAAATAAATCTAGCTTTAAATTTGGTCTTTTCACTAAAATCTTAAGCAAAAAAAAAAAACTTTTCATTATTACACATTTATTTAAGCTAAAATTTATTTCAGCTACTACACATTTATTTAAATATGTTATATAAATTTAATTCAGTTTATAAAAGCGGCATAGAAGATTTTATATTTTAAAATTATATTTTTACGTTTGTGAAAAGTTTTCAATGAGAAGATATCTGAAGCAATAATAAGCATCATAAAATGTAAATCCTCCATTATAATTATACAGTCCAAAAGAAGGATTATGAAAGTAAAATAGTCAGTTTATCTTTTCTCCAGTCGAAGGAAAATTTTATAACATTGGCTTAATGTCTTTTGGCTTAGTACTTCTTTTGCTTACTTTATCCAATTTAACCATTTGAGTTTACGGGAGCTATATGGGTTAATTATCTGTTGTAGCCGACAGAGATTCTATATTGCTAGTTTACAGAGCTAATTAGCTTGTGTTACTAGCTTTCATTTAACTCGACTGTCAATTTAGGTAGCGTTTACTTCGCTCAATTGTTTAACTAAAATCAATGGAGATGTAACATGCAAATAAATACAGTAGAGATTGCGAAGCACAATGATAGAAATTACATAATCTACGTAAGCAATTATAAACTGCTTCAAAATCTGAGATAAATAAGCTTTTTAATTAAAAAATATGTTACTGAAAATATTAGTGCACTAAAAAAAGTGCTTTTCAATTTAAATGAACTTAAATATTATTTTCTGTAAAAATGCTTATTAAAAAACGAAAGAAAGAATACAAAAACCTCTTAACAAAATGCCTCCGTATTAAAGAGTAAAAAAAATATTTAATGAGAAGAAGTTTTAATCATATAGGTATAAAAGAGAAATTCTCAAGTTTATATTAAAAGAGTACCGAGGAGCGCATCTATCATCTACGAAATCGACAAATCATTGACTCGTGTTATCGATACCTCATGAAACTATCGTCGCCGATACTTTCCATCCGAAAAAAAATGGAATATTATCCTTACGGAATTCGTACGGTGGAACCGAATTCCCTCGAGTCGTTCTCCAGAGAAATGGGTCGAAATTCGTTGAAGTACCAAAAAATATATCGCCTGGATGTTGCCGGGAAGATCGCGAAGAAGAGCTCCGGAACGTCCGTGAGATCGTCGTCGCCCCTCGAGAACGATTTATAAGCCAGCCGTTCCGACGAGCTCGCCCGGCACTCTCGTCTCCTTTCGGAGCAGCCCGGCTCCCTTTTTGCGGCTTTGAGGCTCCCGATTCTTTACGCCGCGCCTCATTTTAAGGATGAATTTGCGCGAAACTTCTTCCACGAGCTCCGCGTCTCGCAGCCCCTTCATCGTCCCGACGCCGAGAGAAATTGCGGCGGGAAGCGAAGAGAAGCGGCTTCGTCTTATCGAGATTGAATTTTATTCCTTCACGGTGCATGTTATTAATGTAGAGAAGAAATTGTTTTATAAAGATTTTTCATTGTGTTACGTCTCGACACTTCTTTTTCTACACATACGAGTAATGTACTGAGATTCAGCAGGTTTTATATCCTTTTTTGCTGTTGCCTTTCTTATGATTATTTATTTCTAATATATATTTTTTTTAATTAAACAAACAATTTCTCTGAAGAAAGTAATAGATGTACTGCTAAAACATAATAATTTTTATATTTTATTATTAAGATCTATTTTATTTTGTTTAAAATATGTTGTAATAATGTAATACTGTTATTAATTTTTAACTACAAATGTGGACTAAATTTATAAATCATAAAGTTCTTTATTCTAAATAAGTACTATAAATGTTCTTATCTATTTTTTGAGTAATAACGTAATCACAATGTATACGAATTATATTCATTAAATGTAATACTTAGAATTTTAATTATGAAAAGTCTATTAAGTGTATCATGATCGTAACTGAAGTATAAAATATAAAATGCATATCACTATCATTTCTTTTTCTTTTGCAATAAGGAAATTTGCTAGAACTATGTCAGAATTATTACGTGAAAGTTTTTTAATCAATAACTTTCTTGAAAATAAATTTTAGAGATTTTAAGAAATAAAAATTTTAACTAATAATTAATTTAGAAAAAAGATCGAGAAATTTATTATTTTTATTTTATAAATTTATGGAAATCATTAAGATGCTATCTGCTGATAGAAATACGAAAGTGTATAGCGTATAAGACGTTTAGTTCTTTCTTGTGCTCAGAGATGGTAGCACATGTGTTTGCGGAGCTTCTATCTGTTATACATATCTGGCAGGATAGATTTTTGAACCTAAGGCTAATTCTTATTTTTTTAATAAAAAAATTCTATTTAATATATAAAAATTTTTATAAAAGGTATACAATGTTGTTGAATTCTATCATCGCGTTATATTCGAATTTAGTTCTTTCTTAATAAAAACTTAATCTTAAACAAAATAATAGAATAGAGATAATAACAAATAATCAGTTAAAAAATATTACAAGACTCATCTTTTAGCTATAAATAAAAGTTATATTATTATTTAATTAGTAAATCTTTTTTGCACAAGATTTATATTTTTATTCAAGCTGATATATTTGCATTTAAAATGCAATATTTAAAATTAATGACAAAAGGAAGATTCCAATATGACCCAATTACTAATGAACAGCTTTTAATAAATAGCAGTTGTGTTTTTTAATTTACAATAATTACAAATTAATTAAGCGTTTTTAAAATATGGCTTTTTATGATTTTGTAATTAAGAGAAAATATAATAATCATTTATTCATAAATTGCGTTCGTTTGCTGATACAATATCTTTCGATCTATTTGAAAATTCGTGTTTTTTTTTTTAATCGACATTACGGTTATCGTGCATTAGCTCTTATCATCAAAACATTTATTTCAACTTTATCAGCGAAGAAGGTGCCGTCTGATTGTGACGAAGTTTGGCAAAGACAGAACCTCAGGAATTTCAGTTTCGTAGGATCTCTCGCAGTCTAAGGGTCACGAAGTGGCTGTGTTCTGCGCGATAACCGTTTCTAATCTACTTTTCGCGTCTTCGTGGTACTCGGAGACACCTCTTTGCGTCGGTTAATGGAATTAAAGTTCGGTCTCAGAATACGATTTTACACACAGACCATGCTACACGATAAGACTAATTGATATGCTCTCGTAAATGAAGCGTTGCTCGCAAAGTCGACTCACTTAACCGGCGATCTTTTGAGTCTTCTGAAAGGGCGAGGGAAAATTTCGCCCGAACGGCTCTAAGGGTATCTCTTGCGTCAACAGTATCACATCTTCCGTTATCTAAACCTGGTATGTTGTCCTTTTCAAGTTGTAAGCTATGTAACGTAAATAAAGAACATAAAATTCACAGCTAGAGAAGATGTATTAAGTAAGTGTCTTAAGTTATTTTGCTTTAAATTAATATCCTGTTTAAAACATTATAATGTATATAACTTTGGTTATAATACAAAAAACATATACGTATATTATTCAAAAAATAAATGGATGATAGTTTATCTCTCGTGACTTTTCCGTGAGAAAGATATATAATCTTATATTAAATTTAATTACAGAATGCAAAATTATCTTTTATTATTTTGTGATTATTGTATTACTTAAACAGAGATAATGAAATATGAGTTTCGGAATAATGCGGAGGTCACAAAATGACAAATTATCATATTGTCTTCCATTATTTTGTAATACTTAAATTGATAAAGCAGGAAGTATGAGTTCTCAGAATAATGAGGAGGTTAAGCATTGTTAACCGATACTGTTACAAGCGGGTTTACATCAGTCATCACTGGAACTTGCAGAATGAAGGGAAACATTATGTCTCCTTCTGCGCGCTTCTATCTTAAGAAGAAACGCGGTCTTTGTGCTCGGAACGACGTTCGCTGTCACTCTCAGCTATTCACTCGCTACCGCGTGAGAGTTGCGAAGTTTGCGCGAAAGTTTCGCCAAAAGTCAGCAGGCCGAGTGACGCTCCGTAAGAAACTGCTGCTGAAGCTTGAGAGTGAATGGCATCGATTATTATACATAAGCAAGCTACGATCTGCGAAAATTTTCCACACGGAATTTCACTATAGTGCGAAACTCTGTTCGCAGTTGAAATTCGATTGAAGCTAAAAGTTTACCATGAGCTGTCTTTTGTGAATATGTAACAAAGAAGAATCTTCATATATATATTTTTACTTTTTTAAATCAAATTAATTCCCTTTTAATAAAGCTCAGCATATTTTACAAAATTTTTTAGTAAAATTTTATCAGAATTCCAATAAAATAAAAATTTTCGTAATTAGTTTCGTTTAATATCAAAATTATTGTATAACTATTGTATAATTATTATATAATTATTGTATAATTGTAAAATTATAATATAACTTCTGTGAACCTTACTTTTTAAGATAAAAAAAATCCATCAGGAATACTAGAAACGGTGCTGGTGCACGTACAAGAGTAAGGTATAATTTCTCGATGTTTCTTTGCAGTATATTAGAGTAAAAGAAAGTAGCAAAAAATTTTGATATACCTATTTTTTTTTTAATATGTACATGTTTTTCGGAAATGGGGGTGCTAGAGTCACGTGAAGTCACCACTCCCACTTTTAATATTCATTTCCTGCAAATGGATACCTAGGGGCAATAAATTCGCAACTAAAATAATGAATTTGCAATAAATCAGCTTTTAATTATGGTATAAAATCGAACTTTTTAGATGGGGATGCTAGGTATACAGAAGTTATAATATTATTACTCCATTAAAAATTCAAATTTAATTGATTTATATATCTTGTAAGTTCACGATAGAATTATAAGATTATTTCATTTTATTCTATATTAATACAGTTTCTGTGTCAAAAAAATAATTGCAAAAACAGAATTTTTATTAAGAGTCGATGATATAGATACATTTTTTTATTACATATATATTCTTGCGTTTTGCGTAATGGAATAGTTGCACTTTAAGACTGCACGATAAAATTATATTGTGAACAGGAAGGGTGTGACTATCCTTTAAGGTCTCGATGTTACTCTTGTAGGGAGAATAGCGTACGTGTGTAAGGTCGGAATGCGTTTTCTCCCTGTCGATAAATTGTCGGGATTCCTGTTATTCCCCTTTCGTCGAGAAGTTTTCATTCGGTGCGAGAAATGCAGGCAAAATATTTGTAAGCAAACTTCGCGGTACGACTCTTTTATTTCACTATGTTATGTTTACCCGAGTATACTTTTCTGTCATGATATTAAGAGTTTGGAGAAAAAATAAATTTCACGGAGATGTCATATTAATCGAATGTTAACGTAATATTCCAATGCAGAATGTGTTATTGTTAATGGTTTTCTTTTTGCGATTTTGCGGATTAGATAATGAAGTAAAATCCTGAATTAGGCTCACGATTTTCTTTTCTCCATATATACCTCGCTTTTTGGTTTGCACTTTTGGTCTTGCACTTTTGGCTTTGCACGTCTTTCTCTCCTATGATTATTCGCAAAATGAATTCCCCGTATGTTTTAACGCGTCGCCTCCATCGACGTGACCCTCCACGTCGCGCCGCTGGCCCACGTCGTTTAAACACCTGCGGGTATTTGTTCAGGACGAACGGCGGCGCGAGCTCGCTAATTGACCGGTTTCGACTTATTAGAGTGTCTGCGACGCATTTTAAAACTGGATTAACTGTGCTCTGCACTACTTCGACTGCGTAACCTCCGATGTTCTCCTTCTCGAACTATCAGATAACTTCTCCGCCTAATGATATCGTCAAATTTACCTTCGTTTGCACGAAAATCGAGGAAGAAACTGGATTCGCTTATAATTAGAAGCCGGTAAGCTTACATGAATGCTCCCGTGTTAAAATTTCCTTCTAGCTGATCAAAGGTGTAAATTGCCGATTGTTTGACTCACTTTATATAATCCGTTACTTATTTGTGAAAACTATTTGTAAAAACGTATAGAGATTTAATAGAAATTGAAAATTGTTTAACGGGGAATAATTTTTAAAAATCATTTTCCTTGACATTCAAAAGTGCAAATGTTAATTAGAAAATATAATTAACGAATTATAGACGTGCCATGTTGCTTCAAAGAAAAAATCCAGTATACGATATCAAATTGTTATTATATTAGTCACATTTAAAGCGACAGATGCGTCTTTCGCGAAGCAGCAGTTAAATCGCAAGATAATTCACCGATGAGCGTGAGAGGATTAACTATCCGCCAAAATCTCGTCTCCCGCGCGTCTCCCCGCAATATTTCGCGTTCCGAAACACCTCCGCCGCCGTGTCGTGCAGTCCTTTGTCGACATGGAAGCGCCTGAGGCCGGTCGGGGCCGCGTGTGTACACACAACAGAGAGAACGAGCGAGCGTGGGGTGCCCCTCAATCAGACGTCGAATCGGGGCGCGTGTCGCGCGAACGAAATCCATCGATCAACTCAATTAACTAATTGCCCCGCGGCACCCTCCCCCGTTTACTCCCCCGTTGTTTCTCCCTTCTCATCGTATTGTAGCCCTTCCCTTATTCGTAACCACCGCCGTGAGGAAGCCAAGCGAATTTCGTCGAATTTCACCATACGTGCTCTCTTCTCCTACGTCCTCCGCGTTTTCCGCTCCGATCACGCCTTGCCGAGCTTAAAAAAATACTATGACTACCGGTAGTTTATTGGTCAACAGCGATTCGCACCGACGGACTTTTCCTGTTGCGTTATTCCGAGGCGGATATGGAAAGCGATTGAAGCTCGTTTTGTTTGCCTATATACGTTCGTTACATGTTTCACTGCTCGTTCCTTTTTGGCGCGTTACGAGGTTGACGTAAAATGCACGACGGAAGTTCTATTGCGGAGCAAATTGTAAAGTGTTGCATAATAAAAAAAATCTAAAGTCCATTTTACAGACAGTTTATAATTTGCGGCAGAATTCGACGCAATATTATAAACAAATTATTATGAGCATATACACACTGAATGCACTCCAAATCCAAGTGTGTAAATCTGTAGTAACATTTTACGCATTCATATTTTTACATTTTATCTGTGTTTTACACAGTTAAATGCATATTTTTACACGGTTAATTTTACAATAATATGTGTAACCGTGTAAAAGATATGTGAAAGCGTGTAAAAAATATGCATTTAACTGTGTAAAACACAGATAAAATGTGTAAAAATGTGTAAAACACGCGTATAAATGCGTAAAATGTGACTACAGATTTACACACTTGGATTTGGAATGTGTACCTACCTTGTAATATAAAAATCTTTTTGCGCGATTAGAATTATATTTAGACTAATTAGAATATATCCAATTTTTAGATTTAATTATAATACGTGTCAAATTATTAAAAAAGCTTAAGTAAGTTAATAGATTGAATGATGCTTAAGAGGGGTTTCACCTTTGCCGATCGTAAAATTAGCTCTTGTTTTATAAATTTTTTAAAGGAAATTTATTATATACAGTAAAACGCGTTTCTTGCATAAATTTATCTATTATTTGGATAGCAAAAAAAATATTTTTTATTTATATAAAAATGTATTTTAATGGCTCCAAGTGGCGATTGAATGAGGCATGTTTTTCGAGCTGACGGAAGTAATTACGAAAAAATGAATTAAAACATTGACTTGATTCTTTTTTCCTCTTGATCCTAATACTTTAACACATGACGTGAATTAAAATGATGTCAACTGCCTAAAATTTGTAAAAATGGTAGCATTTGAAAACAAAATTTTTTTTGCCTTTAAAATTTTTAAAATTTGTATTAATAACAAATTCAATGTTTGTTTTAAAATCATGATATTAGTTCACGTTATGCGTTAAAGTATTAAAATCAAAAGGAAAAAAGAATCAAGTCGATATCTTAATTCGTTTTTTCGTAATTACTTCCGTCAGCTCGAAAAACATGCCACATTGAATCGCCACTTGGAGACACTAAAATACATTCTTATATAAATAAAAAATATTTTTTTGCTGTTCAAATAATATATCAGTGCAAAAATCCGCGTTTTACTGTATAGATTTCTTTTAAAAAATTCATGAAACAAGGGCTAATTTTATGGCTGGCAAAGGTGAAACTCCCCTTAAGGCCTCAAAATAGACGAGTACAATCCTGAATATATAGAACTATAAACAATGATGATTATATTTTATATAAAGATTAAAATGTTTTTATATAAAGATCAATTCTGAATTAGAGAATTTATCAGAGAAAAAAGCTGATGAGATACATGTTAATTTTATCACTTATTTAGTTACTGAATTTAATTGATATATTTTTTAATGTGCGCGGACGTTAAAAATAATCTTTTATATAAAATAAGGCATTTTGAATTTGATTTTATAAATTTGCCGATAGTGTTGACGTAACTGTCTGTATAGCAAAATGCTATGCGCAAAGCAAAGTATGACGAGGCGTGGGAAGTCGATAAAAATTTGATCGACGTCCTTACGGTCTGCTTACGACACTATCATCTTCATGGCATCCTTTATTTCGTACTCACGAACACGTGAATACCTCAAAATCGCTTTTTTTGGCTCGGGGCGACATGAAGCTTGTCAGCACGGGAGAAATATGATTTTATCTCAAGCGAATAACGCGTCTAAGATGATGATAAAGATATCATCTGAAATTTAATTTTTTTTTAATTTTGCAATTTTCAGTATAGAATAGCTCTACAATTACGCCTTAAATTTTTTCGGGAAGAAAATCGACATTTAAATTGACTGACGTTAAGTTCAAATTTATCTTAAAATTTAAAAAGGAGAAATGCAGCTGTACATGCAAATTTTAAATTACGTGCCGTTAAATTACTTCTCATTTTCGAATTTATTTATCATTCTTATTTGGATTTATTTGATTTGCAAATGCAAATGTTTGAGGGATAATCACGCGATTGGCGCGACACATCTTGATATTTCAAGATACGTGCATGTGCACTATGTGCCATGTGACGAGTATGCCACGGAATTATGATTCTCTCTCTCTTTCTCTTCCTCACTCTCTTCTTCGTATTATGCAAATCCGTTGCGGCGAGCGCGATCACGGACCTTTGGCCGAAGGATGCACTACAGCCGGGCGATGTCATGGCTTAGGACGATTCTGTATGAGCTACCGCGAGGTCACTTCGGGGACGGCGTAAATCCCCGAATAGTGATTGGCAAGTTCCCGACGATCCCGTGGGATATATCATCAGGAACAGACGGTCACGACTTCAGCCCGAGAAATCCTTCGTGACTACTTATTGTGAATACCGATTTCTCACGAGTCGTCTGCTCCTCCGTTCGCCAGAACTCACCAGAATTTTGTATATTCGACGAAAGCTCTTATTGATTTAGAAATTTGGAATATCTAGAAATTGCAAAGATTGTAGAAATTTATCAGTCTATATAATTATTTTTATAGATGTATAATATCTTCTATTTCAGCGTTATTGAAAGATTATATATTAAATACATTAAGATATTCTCTTATATTCTCTATATACACAGGTAGGGATATCACAAATTAAATATTTTTAAAATAATTAAGTCGAAGGGCTAATCAGCCAAGTTAAGTCTTAATGCTAGTTTTTTTTTACGATTTTACAATTTAGTTATATAAATATTAATAAGATAAAAAAGACATCTGTTTAAATCGTTATTGGATCATCCTCAATGTCGCAAATTATATAAAACGTAGTAGAATTACATAATCTTCTAACTATTAATAACGAATTGGAAACGAATGCTGGGAAATATATCGAAACATAAATTTTTTCTTGTTTTTTTTAAATTTAGAAAAATGAGTTAGTTCAATATTACCCTATTGTATTATACTAAATCTTTCAATGTTTACATTTTTAATAATAACCGCGAAAATAAAACTCTTTTATAACATAATAGAAATTTTACTTCCAATTAAGATGATTATCATCAAACTAATTTTATTTGATATTTTTGAGTATATCTTGTTTTGTCCCTTATTCTTGCTTAACGTTTAGATAAGCATAGATAGACAATAGTAATGAGAGAAAGAACGTTTCTACGTGAGTATGAGAATCTCGTGCGAGATCATCAGTTATTGTTCTGCGGATAAGATTGTGGGAAGAAATATTGTACTAGAATGGTATAATGCAACTGACAACCTGCTACCTTAGAAGAACATGTGTGCACATATAGTCTATTTTCTACGTCAGAATGTTGCACCAGTTACAATCACTGAGAGTGCAACGAGAGATTATTGAATAAGTAATTGAATTAATAATTGATGTTTGATAATTGAACAATTACTCCAATATTAACGGCACGTTGTAATATTGAGATTGCTCTTCAGATTATATATTATCTCAATACAATGAAGTCAATTATATAGGATATCTCAAAACTATTCTTTCATTGACTGATTCTATGAAACATTATAAGATGAAAATTTTTATTTTACAAAAATGTCGAGAGTATAATAATTTTTAAATAGTTTAAAAAACGTTTAAAGTTGACCAATCACAGTTTGCGGAAAATTGGCGCGCTCGGACATTACAGAATAATGAAAGTGTTCTTGTACAGATTGACTTGTTTTTTAAGTATTAATATAATTTTGCAATGATAAGAAAATTACATTTAGGTTTTGATTTGTTTGTTTGTGACTGTTTATTTTAATAGTTTAATTAATTTAATAATTGAATTAAATTAATTTAATAATTTAGAGCTGGTGTTGGCGTCAAAATTGGAGCTGGAGATGCAACTTTAACCGCAAAATTCCTTTTTGCAATTTTAGCTCCAAATTTCTCAAAATTGTTATGTAATAGAATACTTTTTAAGGATCATATTCAGCGCTTAAAAAGTTACGAGAAACAATTACCCTCATTCTTGTGCTCGAAAAGATGTCATTTTTATTGGACAGTATAATTAAAAAATGTAGTCTTTTATTAAACCTTTTCAATTTATATTTAAGAAATAATAATTATGTATTACGAAAAGTTTAGAAGATTTCATTACAAAAAATAAAGATATTTAACAGAATAAATTTGATACTGGCTTAAAATCTTTAATTTATGAAAATATTTGCGCAATTTAATATAATATAATAATATAAAATGTTATTATATTTGATTCAGTAACACTAAAGTTTTTTTTGCGTTAAATATCTTTAAATAACATTTTTATGTTATGTTATCATTTATTTTCTCTAGTTAAATCTTTTATATATTTATTTTATTTTATTGGAATATATACGATTGTTCACATCTTTAAAAATTTCTGGAAATATAACCCGAAATATCACATAATTTTTTAGTATACTTGATTTTACAATTATGTTGCAAAACTATATTATATTCATAATATTTTTAATATCAAAGTATAGTAATTTAATGTCCTTCACAGTTCAAGATATATTTGATATTTTGTAATAATATTGAGCTGTTATTATTATGTGTAGTTTAAATTAAACAATAATATATAAGCAGACAAAGACAAAGCTCAGAAGTTATTTCTATACATTGTATGCAAAATTGTATTAATACTTAAAAAGTCAATGTACAACGGCACGGTTTATTGTGCAATGTATATGTATCATGCCTAAATGCCACAATTTCTTATAAACTGATTGGTCAACTTTAAATTCTCATTTAAAAACTATAAAATAAAGCTATTAAGTCTCGACATTTTTGTTTAAGAATTTTCGTATTGCAATGTTTGCAATACGACAAGAGTCTGCTAGTTGAGGAGTATCCGATAATTTTGGGACACTCTGTATAGTCGCTAATTTTCGTTTGCAATATTTTGAATCATTCTTCCGCTTGCGTAAATTATTTCTATTATTGTATATGAATTGGTTAATTTGCCTTCAAATCGCATAGGATGTATATCGGCGTAAAGCTCTGATCGATAAACTGACCATCGACGATGCACATATCGCTGCTCCGGATTTGTGCCGTGAATAATTTGTGTAATCATATAATTAATTGGCTACGGCCATTAAGTACGAAATTCTAAGAAGCGTAATAAGTGTAATAAAAACAATAACGTGAGGTACATATAATACGACTCGTGTCAATATTATGTGTTAAATTACCACTTCCACATATCGCGATGCATATAGTCCCTCGCTGTTGAATACAGCAATAGATCAATACAGAATGCAAAAATCGTTTATACGAACTGCGTTAATTTAATTAGTTCTGCAAATATGATAATTGCCAGGCGTTGCTCGACGTGACATGTTCATTAACACGCTTGAAACATTAGTATATAAATTTTCGCGTGCATCGTACTAAATATATCTTTTAATCTAATTTACATACTTTTCTTCTCGGTCAAATCTTTTTTCTATCTTTTTAACGCAACAAGTTCAATTTTTCCTTTAACGGATAAAATAAAGCGTTTATAAATATTCATGTAATAGAAAAGAAAATATAAAATATCATGTAGGGTCCAATGATTCAAAATATATGGAGTTCTAAAGTGTTATTAGTAGAATAGTTATTTTCTGTCTTTGCATATTTCAATGGTGGCTTTATGTAATACTTATGATAATAAGTAGTAATGATAATAACTTATGATAATAAGTTTTTGTCAAAGTTTACTTAAAATTAATTAGAATGAAATGTTATTAATTTTAACAATTTATATTTTTAACGTTTACTCTACTAAAATGTTTTTTATGCGCGCGCGCGCGCGCACGTGTGTGTGTGTGTGTGTGTGTGTAGTATACAGTATCAACTTCATTAAGCCACTGCCGTCAGTCTTGCCAAAGAAAAATGTTGATTGCAAATTATAGCGAGCGATCGTATTATACAAAGCGTTGATAAATCGTACGATCGCGTAGAAAATTCGATTAGGTCAACGTCAAATCGAAAGGCAAACGACCGGGAATGATTTGTTGCACAAACGAACTGCTCGTTCGACGGTTCTATTAAAACTAGTGGAAACGCGCGGTCCGATAAACTTTAGAAGGAAGCAAAAATTCTCTGCCGGCGAGGTTTCAACCGATCAAATCGATAATCACCGGTACTGCATTGAAAGGCAAATTAATAGTCGACAGGGGATGAGATGTGCGCGAACGAGGGAAACGGGGCAACTATTAACCCCTTGCTTTCCATACTGGCAGTAGGTCGACAGTTACTTCCGCTTGTTTTTCTGTGTAATTGGATAGAACGATAGAACATGATGCATGCATAGAAGTTCGTATAAATCAGCGCAGTTGAAAGAGGACGTCTTATATTTTCTTTCGTGTACGTACGCGCGCGCGCGTGTATGTATGTGTGTGTTTGTTGTACGTATGCATGATCTTAAATATCTTGTGAATAACAGCGAACGAATACGATTGCTGTTTAAATCCATCACTTTGCAAAATAACATTTTAATTTTTCTCTTTTTAGTGATGGTTCTTTTTTAAATATTCTTTTCTGGATAATGTAAAAATTGTAAAAAAAAGAAGTAATCACGCAAGAGAAAGGCATAATTAAAGAGCGAGCAAATTTTTCGCAATACCTGTCCCCGTTGTTCGCGCGAGGGTTACGTTTTCGGCCGTGGGTCACGCGGAGGCGAGGAAGTGGAGCAAGTAGTGTAGGCGCGCGGGTGGTCGGACTTTTTCGCGCGAGGATCACCCTCGCCCTCTCACTCGCACGTTCTCGCGCGCGCTAGCGAAGTTTAATGTTTAGCTCGCTTATCCGCGAGCGAGCGAGCGAGCGAGCGAGCAGGCGAACAGGCCGCGATCGGAGGCGGGTACGCGGTCGTGGCGTTCCCCTCTCCGCTTCGCGGCTAGCGGCGTCGAGTGGGGACGGCGCAGGCGCGGTGCCTTCTCCGACCCCCCGCCGCTGGAGTGCCGAGGTTCCCCGCCGCCGCCACTACCACCGCCACCGCCGCCGATGCTGCCGCCGCCGCCGCACCGCCGCCGCTGCCGCCGCCGCCGCCGCCGCCGCCGCATGCCCCTCTCCCCCCAACCCCCCTTCCCCCCGCCCCGCGCCGAGAGCGCAGTGTCGCGTCGAACCTCTCGCAGAGCGCGTCGCACGTCCGAGTACCGGCCGCCGCCCGTCATCAGTAGTCGCCGTACCGCGCAGCCACGTAACCTCTCACCTTCTTAGTTTTTAGTAGTCGGTAGTGTGAGGAGAGTGCGGAGAGAGAAAGAGAGCGAGAGAGAGAGAGAGAGAGAGAAGGAGAAAGTAATTGGCGAAGGGAGACCAAGGGAAGAGAAGTAATACCGGAGTCAAAAGAGCGAGCGAGAGGTCGACAGCCTTTTTCCCTCGTGTATACTCTATTAGTCGTCGTCGTCATCGTCCTCGTACTCATCCTCCTCGTCGTTGTCGTCGTCATCCTTGCCATCGTCATTGTCGTCGTCGTTGTCACCGTTGTCATCGTGGCGCGACAAAGCGCGGGGTATATATCCTGATCCACAACCCGTTTCGCATACACTCCTTCGCCGTCAATAATCGCGCTTTCGTCTAGTAGTGCCGCGCGATTATCAGCGAACGCACCATCCCTCCATAATCCGGAGTGACCGAAAGGTAGATAGAGCGAGAGAGACAGAGAGACAGAGAGAGAGAGAAAGAGGAAGACGCCAGAAGGAGCGTAATCGAGCGTGAGCGAGCGAGAGAGAGAGGCTTTGAAACCGTAGTTGGAGCACCGGCACAACTGGAGCAAGTTCGGAGCGAGGGAAGTCTCGCGCGTGTCGTGACACCACCCCCTTCGTACGTCACGAGCTCCGCCGCGACGACGCTCGCCGCTACCGTCGGCGACGAGATTACCGTCGCGAGCACCCGAGGACACCGTCCGCAGCGATTGCAGCAACAGCAGCAGCAGCATCATTGTCCACGACAGCACTAGACAACAGCACCGCTACTCCGCTACGCGAGCGAACTCGCCGACCGCCGTCGCTGCCACCCCGGGCACGCGAGAGCCTAGCGACGACGACGACGAGTAATCGTGCGCCGCGCGCTGCTATGGAGTCCCAGAACCAGGAGATCGTAGCGAGCGGTTCGCCCGCCGAGGTGCCCAACGATCCAGGGTACGAAAGCGAAATGAGCGAACCAGAAAGGTGCGAGAGGCTGTCACCGTCCACCACGTGAACGGCAGCCTCCGTTTACAACTCCCGGGCAACCACGAAACGTTCCACTACATCGACCATCAACGATCGACCACACGAGAGAGAGAGCGGGAGGGAGAGCGAGTGCGAGAGAGAGAGAGAGAGAGAGAATGAGCGAGAGAAAGAGAGCGAGCGTAAGGGAGGACGTATGTATGCGTGAATGCGTGGGAGAATGTGAAAGGAGAAAGAGGGGGTGGGGAACGACGGGCGGGAAAATGGAGCGCTTTCGTTCTCAGTGCGTTGATACTATGCCGCGCGGCGATCGCTCGTCCTTGGAAAAAGCTTGTGTTTCTGTTATCCTGCTCTCCGTGTCAGTGTTCTGGTTTAACGTCGGTCGCTTCCCGAAAAAAAAAAAAAAAAAACGGATGGATCGCGCCACTTTGCCATGATTTCGAAACCGATCTCCGCCGTCCGGCGACGCGAATGCACCGTCGTCGAATCGCACGCGACGGAAAGCACGCATGGTGTTTATGTTTGCCGGGCGCGTGAATATGCGTGCCTCTCCTCGGACCGGTGGCGCCTTCTTTCAGCGCTTGGTACACCACCACCCCCCCTCTCCCCGCCCCCCCGTCGACGGGGTAGGTGGATGGGAACCAGGGGTGGGAGAGAGAGTCGGATGAATGGAAAGAAGGAGGGAGGGAGAGGAGATGCCGCCACCTTCGAATCTTGCCCGTCAGCCGACACATTTCGCAGACTCTCGCGAAAGAACGCGAAATACTGGAATACCACACGTGAATACACCACGCCTCGTGCGATGGCCACGTGGTGGACCGATTCTTCTCGGGGCGAAATTACGCGTGGTCTTGTCACGTGATTGCCCGAAATGGAGCACGGGTCCGGGGGTGCTCCGCGTAAATGACGTGTAGTGTTGTCGAATTGGATTTTAACACATTTTCACGCGATTAGTAGTTGGATTAGTTTAATGTCAAGTATATTTTTGATTTTTACATACTTGAAACTTGACGAGGAATCGGTTTAGCGTCGGTTGTGGTTAACGAATTGATTACATCCTTGACTAAAACGAATCAAAAGTGGGGTATCCGATCGATTCTGTTCGTTCGATTGTACGTGTCCGGTTTGTTGATGACATATGTATTGTTTGATACTTGACAGTCTTGTACGGTTTCGGTTGTGACTAACAAATTAATTAGGTCACGTCTTTTGTTTATGATGATTGTGAAATAACAAAATTGATTAGCATTAGTTCGACCGCACTGTGATCGATGTAACGCTTATCCGATGAGATCTTTAATGCCCGGAGAACGTTTCGCTTAGATTGTTCGTGGCTGATGGATTGATTAAATTATGCTACTAACCATTACTAGCGCAAGATACGAAATTGATACAATATTCGCTAAATCGCTCGATTTAATACTCACCCAACCGGCGTTTGACCTGTTTGAACTGTACCTTCAATTATACTGACAATCATGATGAGTATGGTGAGGTATTCGTCTTCGAAAATTTTATTACGTGTTGTCATCGATTGTTCCGGTTACTCTTTATATCACAGGAAATCATGAATTTTAGATTCTGACTACAGTATATTTTGCCATTGCAATATCTGGTTGCTAATTTCGTCCCCGATGATATTGAGGAAATGGCAGTAATGCTTATGTTCTCCTGAGTAACTCCAGACAAGGCACACATTCAGAAATGTATTTGTAAGAAATTATAAATATATATTCGAATTTAGTAATTACTCCGACTTGGTTAAATATTTCTTTGATAACTGAAACACATTTGATACGATTCCTTTAACGAATTAGGAAGTATATTAGCAAAAATTTTAATTTTATACTAAAAGATTAATTTTGAAACAAATTGTAAACTTACAATACAAGAAAAATGACTTTAATCGCTATTATATAGTGGTGATTCAATACAGTCTTTGATTCGTGACTTAATGTTGTATAAATACTTTAATAAAGTTTGTATATTTGCTTTTCAAATCTAATCAATATAAAATGTACTTTAAAGTACGAATATATCTTGAGATAATTTAAATGACAATTATACAGTATTGTTTGAAACTCTACATGATTAAATGTTTGAAGCACATTTACAATATGAGATCTTTAATATCTCTTCTCTTTTGTGTGTAAATGTAGATACATGTATAAATATAAGTATATGATTTAGTATCTGACAAGAGATCTTTGAACGAGTTTTTTTTGACATGTCTGACGCTTTAAATAGTATTCAATGATATTCAATGATAAAATGTCGATATATGTGTATATTTTACGTTGCTTATATCGACAGATAAATGAATTTAGATAAACTTCTTTCAATGAATTTAATAACTGAATGATAACATCTCACAATAATTTTTCTCTAAAAAGATACCGCTCTCATTGGAGAATTGAAAGGTTAAGTGACACTGACGTTAACGATAAGTGATATCGAGAATATGTATAATTGTCACGTCAAGATTATCCGCGGCATATATACCGGTTCCAGATTTAATTCTCGCGATGATCGCGAGCTTTAGAGGAAACGGTAGCCTACTTTGATTTTTCCAATTGGGAAGCTCTAGATGGATAGACGGATAGAGGTAGAGAGATGCAGTGGAGTAGGCACGGGGGGGGGGAAGTGGCGGCGGGAGGGGCGAGCGAGCGCGCGTGGGAGGAAGATAGCTATACCGTGGCTCGGAAAATCGATGTTCAAATGCGCCACCACGTGATTACGTCTACCAAGCGGGAGCGTTATCTCACCGTGTAATAATGCGAGGCGCGATTATTTGCGACGACGATGATGAAGAGTGGAGCAGTAGGAGTGGGGATCGCTCCTCATCCGTGAGGATGTGGAAGGAGGGAGGGGGGGGGGAGAGCGGACGAGATCATGAATGAAAAGGATGGGAGGTCGTTTCCTTATCGACGCAACGCTGACGGATACTTAAGCCGGCTAATTAATGACGCGTACGTGGATCGATTATGGTCACTGCCTGTCGTGCGAGAAGCGCGCAATTCGCTTCCTCGGGAGATTACGCTAGCCGGTCTTATCCGGAGCGGTCTTCCGGATCGACCTTGTTTATTGACGCGGAGCGGTTCGCGTCACTCATTTCTGCGGTCTATCTAAAAAGCTCAGGTGTCGTCGGTTTTTTTTTTAATCGCTTGATAACCTTGATAGCTAGAAGTTTTCATCTAGAGCTCTTTATGACATCGGAATCCTTGTAAAGCCGTTTTAGTAAATGCATGTCGCTCACTCTCAGTATATAGATAGCCGACATTCACGCGGATCGTTCATCGATCTGTAAAACAGATAACACGCAGATTTTCCGCTTTGGGATAGTTGATTGATAAGCGGCACGTGTTCGAACTAGTGACTGTTTCTCGATGGAGAGGTTTCGAGCGACCGTAATTAATATTATCGTCACGCGGTTCCCTGCAGGATTTTTTTCTTTCTGCTTAATTCAGAGAGAGAGCTAAGGACTTAAGTTGTAAAACTTTCCGAGGGAATCTACAGATGCGAGAATTCCCAATATCAATTCGGTTTCTTTATCACAATAATTCATAAAGTATCGAAATAATGATTATTAGTGAGCAGGCTGAATTCTTCGTCCAGAGAACATCGTATATCGCTTACATCTAATTGCATGTACTATGTACATTTGTTATCTTTTCCGTTAATTCCGTAGTGATAGTGGATTTCGAGAGATAAGATACACATCGCGCGGTTTTTTTCTGACGGCGCAAATTCGAGATTGACGGGATCTGCATGGGGAAGGATGGGGCACGGGGAAGTAACGAATTGGTTGGCTGATCGATCGACATGGATCGATCGTGTGATTCGATGTGTGCAACTGCGTGTGAAAAGGAAAGGGAAGTGAAACGGAGGTGCCGGTCCGAGAAGAAGTCGCGTGTCTCGCGACTCCGTTCCGCGATCCGGAAGATCCGGTCTTCGGGCGCGTCACGACGAGAAACGTTGTTCGCGAAGAAAAAAAGGAAAAAGGAAAAAGAAAACGTGTGTTGTTCGATTGTTGATGTGTGGTGACACCTGCCGCCAAGGACGGGAGACTGCGCAGGGGGTTGCAAAATAGTACCGGAAGTTACCCTCTGCCGGCAGTCTCCCCGCGTCCGCTTCCTCTTCCGCCGACGACCCGCGACTTGGACACGGCGAGCCTGATGGAATCGTCTTTCTTTTCTAGGAAAATGTTCATCGGCGGCCTATCTTGGCAGACCAGTCCAGGTATGTGGCAAAGAAAATTTAAAAAATACTTAATATAGCGTAATCGAACCGCATTGACAATCGTTTGCGATGGATGCCAACGGCGGCGGCATCCATCCGGTCGGGGAAGTCCCGCTCGCGGGAACGTCAGTCTGACCATCGCGGGCATTATCCCCTTCCGCGCGTCTTCACGGTTATTATTTACTGATTTATATGTCCGACATGCGTTTTCTCTCACGAGGTTGCTAGGCACTGTCGAGGTGTATCATTATCAAGAAGTTGAAAAGCGGCTTTTTTACGGGTGGAAGGGGGGAGGGGAATGTCATTATTAACGGGAATCTAACGGACGACTGAATTCTTCTTTAACGAAGTTTGATGCTATTATATTATATTGCGCATTTTATTTCCATTGTTAAACATTAATCGGCGGTTAAGCCGGTTAATTAAAATTCTTATTGAAGTAAAAGCTTAACAATACCTTTTTATATAGGTAAAGCAAAAATTGTATTACGAAATATCATTTTGAAAAAGTTAAAGAGGACCGGTGCCATTTGCAAAAGCAAACTCGGAGAAAATGTAATAGAAGCGATAAATTTTGACAGCGATTTGAAAATTGTCGTGATTGACAGTTTTATAGTTTGATACGTTTCCTTATTCCGTGGCGGAAAATATTGTCGAAAAATGTCACTTATAAAAAGTTAAGGAAAGTACGTCTTTGAAAACTTCGGAAAATATACAATTTTTGTATTTTCTACTGTTTTACAACTTGACGTATTTCCTTATTTTGTGACAGAGAACGTTACTATACATCATCTCTGAAAAGTACCTTTTTATGTAAGAAGAGAAATATCATACGTGAAAAATGGCAGAACTTAATGTCAAGTTTTGCGCGTTGTATGACGCCGTATCTATATATTTTTATAAGTTTATACAACGCCTTGTGTAAAGGCTAAAAGATTACCTCCGTTAACACATATTTGTGATCCTCAAACAGCGATACATAAAAATCTTCGTATTATCTATAGCTTTATACTTTTTTTTTACGCGAAGCATCTGTGCAAAAGCACGTTTAAAAGGGATGTCTCTTAGATACCAAAGAAATGAGATATGAACGACAAGAGGGCTCGATAGAACTCGGTTTTACCTTGCATAAGATATATCGGGGAGTGAAAAGTATTGCATATGAGAAATTGATGGAAATTGATCGATTGAACTTTAGCTAACGTCACTTATAAATTTTTGCAAATTTATCAGGTCCGTTTGACGAATAAGTTACTGATAATGATTTGTTGACATACTTTGATGTTACAAACAATTAAATACAGACAGTTCTGTATTATATTTTTACGTTTCTTTTATTGTTAGCCAAGATAAATGGTTGAAAACCTTTAGGTTGTTGGAGAAGCAACACGAAAATGGCGAGGGGAAAACCTAAATTTTCCGGCAGACCTTAATTTTCTCCTTCTGTTTTCTAACATATACGATAAATAATGATACGTCGCAAAATGATACCGCGTAGAGGAAGCTCATTACGAAATGAACGAATGGAGACGCTCGGCAATGTGTGGCCGCACTTTACAGAATATTTATAGCGGTCATGCGTTCGTGGCTTTTTCGTGATATCTAATCAGGTCGGTTTGATGATGTCCGCGCACGTGTACTAATCTTATTTATTCTCGTCACGTTCGCGTTGTGTTTATTGAAGATGTTACCAAGGATCTCTCTCAGTAAGATGTTGCCATACTTATATTTATAATTATATATGACACGGAACTCTTTTTCATGTTAAAATATTAACTTAAAGATAATTAATCATTGATAACAAATATATTTATAATTCGTATAACGAAAAATATTTCTAGTAATGATACGTTACATATGAGATATAATTATTATTAACATTGTATATATCGATATTATTATTATTGTTGTTATAAATAATAATAATATTATAATATTATTTTTTTAACTTTTTATGTTTGAGATATGTAATTCATCATGTTACAGAATTTTAGATGTATATACAACATATAATACGTAATTTCGTTCATCGAAAAATACGTGTCGCTCGTTTTCGTACTGTTCTTTAGCAATGAGTTCGTTCCAAGGAGAGCTTCCTGCTGAAAGAATACGAGTAGCGAACTCATTAGCGTTATTTGCCGTTGTTGCGTAAGTCATGCCGCCATCTGAACCATCTCTCTTTCTCTCTCTCTCTCTTGTTTCTTGCTTGTTTCATGTTTCGCTTTCCGCGCTACAATTCGCTCTTTCTCTGCAAGCCATTTACAGGATGTAGACGAATAACTTTTATAAACTTTGAGGGCGCGCACAGGACGCCGGTACACGTAACTTTTCAAGCGAAACGTGGGGGCCCGCGAAACCCCATGTTGGGCGTTGTAAGGCGATAAAAGCTGCCGGTCTAACATGAATCAGCAGATCAACTTTCGTTTAATTTACACACCCGCCGCCATGTTTTGAAAAGGTTGTGTACTAAATTACATGAAAATGAGGTCAGTAACCAAAGCTCTCTCTATAACCAGATTTTACATCTTAGCGCAAAATCGAGCTCATATAGAGAATCCATGTTTCGTTTTCAAAGTTACTTGCATTGAATAAGTTGTTTGCGTATTATATACATTCATCAAGTTTGTAAATTATCCGTTTACATTCTACATAATTGGAAGACGAGCGTTTCACAGTTGAGGTTTCTGCCTTCCCTCTTGCTTTTCTCTCCTTTGTATTAAATATCTTGTTTAGTTTCTGGAATAAGGTCAATCGAGCTAGGCGCATTAGTTGTCTTGTCATTGCCTTATTGAATTATGCCTTGTGTGCCATGTTGAGAGATTTATATTGGATGTGATTTATATTAGAAAATATATTTTATGTATACATATACATATATAAAATTTTGTATGAATAACTTTTTAAATTGCTGTGTTTTGTACGTCACATTTCGATAAGTTCATATAATTTACGTGCAATAAAATAACTGATGAATTTTACACGCGATTTTCTATTTAATAATTATAATAAATGTTATTATAATTATTATACATATATAAGATATAAATTTCACAACGTTATAAATTCCACAATGTTTATTTAAACATTTTTAAGCTTTTTGAAACGACAATATTATAAACTATAAGACGGATGAATGTCTTTCAAGGATATTGAACAATTATTGCGATTTCACATAAGTGAAACTTTAATAAATCACGCACGATCTCTCTTGATATATACGTGAGAAATATGATACATAATAAGCGAAAGTGTGTATGTATATGTAAAATTTGCACGTTATTCTTTTTATCCCGAATCGACGGTATGAGATCCGGTTCAGAAAAACCAATAGCCGCTGGAATAATATTTTTCTTGGTATGTTTGAATGATACCGTGTGGTTCAGCTACGTATTTCATGGTATTATCCGATGCAAATAATTGTTTAAATTGTTTGAAAAATTGAATGCAAATTGAATATCTTTGTAAAATTAACTAATAATGATAATTGTGCAAGTTAAGCAGAAGGAATGTATATTCCCTATTCATATAATTTTCCTAACTGATCTATCTTAATTCATGAAAAAAGAAGTTTCTTATTTTATCCTTACTTTCCATGTAATAGCATTTTTTTATAAATTTATATGGTTGGATTTATCTTGTCTGTTACGTAATAGATTAATTCACAAATGATTCTAAACAATTCAGATATTATCCCATTTACTTTCGTGAAATGCAATCCTCTATTAATGTGCAATGTTCTTCCTCGATGATTGATTTTACCTCAAATTAGCAGAGATATTCACTCATGAGATAGATAAATCGGAGATATTACCGCGATTAATTAATTATATAACATAAACTCGTGATTATTATCGGAATAATTTAACCGCCGACGCATATATGTATGCATATTTTATTGCATGTCTTATTATATATCGGATGTTAAAATTAAAAATTAAGCACAACGTAAATTTCGGTCAAGAGCATTCTGAAATTCGCGGTTTCGCATGAGTGTTTCTCCTAACGAGCGCCACGGCATCTTCGGCGATCTAAACATTAGACTGACGCTTTGGGACTGGTCCAGAGGTTGTGGAAACAATGTACACACTACTCATGGCTTACAAGCATGCGTCAGTTTACGCCTGATTTTCGTCACTCTAGCCGAGAATTAATGTGCGAGGTTTATAACAGCCGCTGCGGCTAAGAAAGTGCGGCTTGAGTATAAACGCGCTTGTCGATACAGAGCAATTCATCATGTATCTCGTTAACTTTCTCAAATGTTTTACTAGCTACTTGATTAAAAGAATACATGTAATATATAAAGCATACAAAATATTTGCTTTTGTCTTATATATATATCCACGATTTCAATCGAATAAAATCGGATATAATTTTTTTTAATATAAGAAACATCAAGTAGATTTTTATTGTAAATGATGAAAAATCTATATAATGTTTCTTTATTTATAGATTTATTTATTTATAGACAATTTATAGATTTTTTCTAATCAATTAAATTCCAGAAATATATGTAAATAACAAAATTTCATTGTTCACTTGATTTTAAGCGGATAATATTTCAGAGACTAACAAGGATATTAAAGATACATATTGCAACATTTACAACATTACAAAATAATATTTAATTCAATTAACGCTCAGGCAAGTTGATTTTTTAATTGCTCAAAGAATTCATTGAATGAAATACGAATTTAAGAATGTTTTGATTCTCTCTATTATATTTCTCTCGTAATTCATTTACATTCACATTTAGCAAAACGGGATTGAAATTTATTTATAATAAATTTTCATCAAACAGTTTTTTGGAATAAAAAAAAAAGATGAATAGAGATTAGAGGTTAGTATCGTTCTTTTTGCCTTTTTGCGATTCACTATAATGGTATGCCAAACATGAGCGAGCACACTATCGACTCTCGCAGCAAATCGATTGCAAAGTGCGGACGAGCGAAACCTCTGACGTTTCCCTGTCGTCGTCGTCGTCGTCGTCGTCGTCCTCTTCGTCGTTGTCGTCGTCATCCTCGTTGTCGTCTTCGTTCTCTTCGTCGTCGTCGTCGTCGTCGTCGTTGTGGTTGTTTCCTCCGCTACCATCCGTTTCGTCGTCGTCGTCGTCGTGGTGTCTGATGCAATCGAGCGCAACAGACTCTACTCTCGACTCTCTCGCTATTTTTAAACGTAATTGCACCCGGCCGTTTTAATGGGCGACCAGGCATAGTGACGGAGATAGAGCCGCGAGCCGACACGGAAAAATAATGGCAAAAATTCGCCGACAAATTTCACCGGGCACGTTAACCCGCGAACTTCGGATGAGAAGACATTAAACTTAGCTACTGCCCTGTGGAAATAATGCTTTAGTAATTCAGAGTACGAAGCCTCCGATCGATCTTTCACCACTAAGTATCTATATTTTATGTGAACAGCGATGCATCTCTTTCATGCGAAATTTTCGCAAAAAATATCGTGGATTATTCCTTAGAAGGAGATTCTTACGTAAGTGAGACTGTAGCTTATAGTATATATTTGACCAGAGGATGCTCCCATTTAATTTGCAAGTGTCGCGAACGCATTTATTTCGGTTCCAAGAGATGACTGGATTGATTTTTAATTATCGTGAATTATGCATTTTGCGATAAGATCACAATAACAAAGTTCGTCACGCGCCGCTTCGCGTGCGCGCGAGCTTAATGCGGGGCGAAACGAGACCGTCGGTCGATTAGTCACAGAACACCGACGTCGTCATCCCTAAACAACGCCAATTAGTACCACTCTAGAGCGGATTATAAATAGTACGTTAGGTAGGTCTGGGTTGAATTGGACGAGCTTTAAGTTGCGTATTAACGCGGATGACGCATATTAGTATGGATGTGTGTCTCTCCCTGTATTCGACGTATTTTTAGGCTAATTTCAACAAGTGCGTAGTAACTCAATTGCGCCGGCGATATTGAATTTAATCGAATTAATGCTCAAGCATAATTATTTTTAAATTGCTCAAAGAATCCGTAAATGGATGAAAATGCGTGGAATTTAGGATGCTTCTGGTGCTATATTTCTCTCGTAATTTATTTACGAGCACATTTATTGCAATGCACGTTTGAACAAAATGGAATTTTGGAATTCATTTATAATAAATTTTTTAATTGTACATTTCGATATAATTATATTCAGCGAAGTTATGTATATGATATATTCAATTTGAATTATTTACATTATCTATTTTTGCGATTCATAAATATTGAACGATTTTATATTGTAGCAATAGTACTTTTAAATTGCACGACAGTTGTCAACAAACTGTGAGTGTGAAGTTTCATGGTTCTCTATAACTGGGAAAATTCAAAATATCGATGAACAAAATAAATATCCTCTCTTTTATTTTCCTGAAATATTAACGCAAGTCGTAGTTTGTTTTGATCAGGTGCACGGGCAAATGTTATTTCCGCTATATTTTACCAAAATATGCAGCTCGACGTGGTATGGCAAATTTCAGTCGGTGCATACGTGAATTGTCGCGGCATCGGAAATATGATTCACAGATGGATGTCGTTTACAATTTAGCGGGTGCTTTAATAAATATTTTTTCCCTCGCGGCGGTTTATCGTCACATTTCCCCGCCATTGTCTTCATCGCCAGATGCTTTTCCTATAAAGAATGTATATTGATATTACAAGTATAGACCTGAAGAATATTTAATTTTTTTATATATATATAGAGCTGTAATATATTATTTTGAAGCTTTATTTAACTATATTTGACTATATGATACAAGCCAATAATATAAAATAACTTTCTTTTTATATCGTTATTTTTATAAAATCTCTTTCTTATGAAAAGAACGATTTTGTTGGAAGATTCTAAAATTTAGGTGGATACAGAGCTGAAAATAATTTTACTGGATCACACACAATAAAAATTATTATGTTGAAAACTCGAACTGGTTGCTAGAATATTAAAATTTTTGCAGCATTGCTTAATATTGAGCAATTCCAACATAATTATTTTGATGTGTGATCAAACAACATTATTTTTAGATCTATATTTAAGTAGCTAAATTTTAGATATTTTAAAATCTCGTTCCTTCCGTTCAAAGCTAGATGAAAAAAGTAAAATAGAAAAAATGTTTGTTTTATATTCTTTTGATAATATAAGTTTACATAAATTGCTTCTATTAAACCGTTCTTTATTTTCCACATAAAATTGTTCACCGCACGAAGGAAAAAACAATTTTGCTGAAAAATCTAAAAATTTTGCTGGATGCAGATCTGAAAATAATTTTGTTGGACCAACAAAATAATTTTGTCGGAAATTCAAACTGGTTGTTAGAATATCAAAACGTTTTATTCTCAGCAATACTCATCATTTTTTAATTTTCAACAAAATTTTGATGATCCAACAAAATTATTTTCAGATCTGTATTCAGCAAAATTTTTAAATCTTCTAACAAAATCGTTCTTACCGTGCGTTGTTTTAACAAATTTTTACCAAGGGGATAAAAATTTAGTTGCGAAAGAAGTTGCGAATTTATTCTAAAAGTTCTGTAGACGAGAGAATCTATGTGTGCGTACCTACTCGAGAATTTCATGATTTAAATATTTAAAAATCCAAATAAGATCTAAATAATTTGAGAACTTGTAAAGTTTTATTTCATAACGTACAGCCTTATATATGTAGTTCCTGCTTCGTATGTTCCAAGATTTGGAAACTCGTTGATAAACTCCGATGTTAAAACGAGGGTTCTGCTTAGTTCGATTCTTACGATAGCGATCGAGAGAGAAATGACGGTAATTCCGGGATATCCTGTGTATCCTGCAACACTTCCGCGCATAAGAGGGAAGTTCGGAGGGAACGGACGGCTCGCGGCGGCGGCGGCGGCGAACGTGGTTTTGAATATGTATGCACCGGCAGTCGTTCGCACGGTCGACGAACACTCTTATCCGCGAGCATCTCGTTTTGCCGGCTCGCAGATCTCGAACAAGAGGCGCCTTGTGCCGATACGCGTACGTTCGAAAGAATCTCATAACAGTCGGTGCCTCTTCCCTTATCGGGCAAACCGTCGTCACGACCGTGGTTCTTTTTTTTCCCCTCTCCCGCTCATCCCGCTTTCTTGCCCCTTCCCGTCCCCCCCTTTTTGCCCTTTCCAACCTCGTATGCGTCGACGGAAGATAAGCCGAGGCTTCTCGGAGATAAAAAGAAAAGTGGTACATGCCGAATGTCGGAAATTGCGAAAAGATTCTTAAGCGAGACGAGATATAGCGCCGTATAGATCGACGATTCATAAAATCGCGTCGTGTCACGTTAAAAAAGATGTCAAACCGAATTAACGATAAAATCGCAGCGGGAAAGCCGTGAAATATCTCGGCTTTTGCGCACTGGCGCTTCGTGTTTATTGATACAAAGTATCGCGTAGTCGGCTTTGTGGATAGTAGTGATTAATTGTTGCTGAATATGTATAATATGTAATGTATAATGCGGCGTGTGTGGTCAATGTGCGGTGTAAATATATTTACGCCATGCGCTTCTCGCAGAGTTGACAAGTTAAGCGCCTGAAAGAGACATGCACGAATATTAGTTACTACAAAAATATTAGTAGGTAATTAATACAGAAATTCACATTTACATGATAATTAATATTATTACATTATAATATTAAACAGTTCTTAATGAATTTTATAAAATCGTAACGTATATGTAACAGTTAAAATATTCTTTTTATTTTATATATTAATATATTGCTTTTTATTTTAATTTTATTAACATATTGTTTTTTATACTGCTATATGTATTGCTTGTGGTGATCTTTGACCCTTGACCTATTCTGTTCTTTAAATAAGATCAGATAAGCTATAAATTATATGCTGCCACAGAGAAAATTATCGCATTATTTATTTTTTTTCAATTCTGAATTTATTGCTATGATATTACTTAAACGTCCTCTTCGCTTTTATAAATATTAACAAATTCTTTCTAACGCGATATATATATAGGAAAACTGGGACGAGTTGCGGACTTGACCTGCGTTACGATTTATGATAGCAATTCTTTGATTTGTTATCGGTCGTTTCGATCGAACACGGAAAATGGAATTTTAGAAGAGAAATAGCCTCGGGAAAAAATGTGTCATAAGCTTTAAAATAAGCCCTTTAAAAGAAACTAGCATCTAGAATATCGCTGTTCAAAGTTCAAAATAAAAAAATTATTTCTCCATAGTTTTAATTAACTTAATTTTTATTACTCTAATTGATATATATATGAACTTTTCAACTGATATAACCTTTTTCTCTTTATTATTATTACCAAATTTGTCTGATCCACTTCTCTCTCTCTCTCTCTCTCTCTCTCTCTCTCTCTCTTTCTCTTTCACACGTTTATGTATGTATTTGATGCCCTTCGTGCTGGAATTAATGTAATGCACCGTGGAGTGCGCATCGTTTGAATTACATTGCCACTGATGCCGCTTAATAATGCCACGATTTATCTCAAATAGCGCGTGATAATCTTCGCAAGTTGATATTTACAATACATTTCGTTTCGCAAAATTGAAACGCTTGCATTCAAGATACACCGTTATTACTTCGCACGCTCCAATTCGTTGCAGTGCCTTCGCCGAGTGCATCGGGCGTTTTAAGCCGCATTACGATTTGTCCGACGTTACTTAGCGCAATCGCGATTTCTCCCAGATTGTACGTGGCGGTTTTTTTACGATGCTTTCGTTTCGCGAAACTGAAATGCTTATATGCGAGATGTTCCGCAAGCATTTGCCATTTCTGCATTATGTTAACGTTAGGAGCCTTCGACAGCTGTGGCTGTTATAGCAGAACAACCTCTTATCTTGTATGAGAAAGAAATTAAGTTAAAATTGTTTTCTTCGATGATAAAAACATTTTGTGATTTTTATCTCGGAACTTACGTCATTATTATATTACTCAAAAGCTTACGGAAGTATTACACGCAATGTATCCAGATATGAAGTTTGCGGAACTCATGCTTGTTCGAAATGACTGAAAATTAGTCGTAACAAATTAGTATAAGTACAAAAAGGCGTAATCGGTGAAGCGCAATACCAGCGACGAAGAGTGAAGCGCACAGAGACGCGGATTCTCGCGTTGGGAGTTACGATTGCGGTTTTCCGCAATGGTTAATAATAGTATAGCGGCTACTTCTCTGCTATAATAGAGCGCAAGGGTTATTACCTTCGACATTTCCGTTTTGCGATACCGTGTATAGCGTTTACATATAACAGCTGCATCCAATGCCTCACATGCTCCGGATCGCAGTGGAATCCGTCCGCGATGACGGACGCGGAGTAGTGCATCGCGGAGTGCATCCAGCACATCGTTCCCACTGAGCCGTCTCCTCTCCTACCCCCTCTCTCACTCTCCCTCCCTCCCTTCCCCATCCCGCCGGCGCGGTCGTTCGCGCCAGATGCTTCGTCGTTTTCTCCTGTCGGACGCACGTGCTGCTCGTATCGTTTGTTCGGGCACCGGCCGTCGGAGACTGCAAGGTATAGGAGCAGGAGTGGAGGACGGGGGACGCGCGGGACGCGGGAGGATCGCGTTGATGCGAGCATAAATGTTTACGCTACGTGTCGCTCGATAATGTTCGTTATCGGCAGTCTTTGAGCCCAGCCCGGCGCGTTTCGCGCAGTTCGCCGAGTCTAGATGCGTTTTAAACTCGCACATCCCGCGCGGGGATGCGAGCGATCGTCCGTTCGCGCTCGGGAGCGCCGGCCGCCGCCGCTGCCGCCGCCACGCGCGACGTGCATCTCGAGATCGCGTTAAAATAGAATCACGACCACAACGACGGTTCTCACTTCATCCCGACGCTTCACTCACGATGCTTTAACTCTTTAATATTTCATAGTCTTGAAAGACCGAGATTTCACTTGCGGAACGATAGGATAAATGTTGGATGGAAGTGCAAAAATTATTGTAACGTCAATCAGTTTAATTATTTTGATACTATAATAAACTGGGACGAGAATATTTATCGACGACAAAAATATGTATAAAATACGAAAAAAAAGAAAAGAAAAAAAAATATTTCATAGGAGTCTTGAAAGACCGAGATTTCACTTGCGGGACGATAGTATAAATGCTGGATGGAAGTGCAAAAATTATTGTAACGTCAATCAGTTTAATTATTTTGATACTATAATATAATAAACTGGGACGAGAATATTTTTGTCGACGACAAAAATATGTATAAAATACGAAAAGAAAAGATCCTTAGATACTCTCTAAATTTTCTGAAGTGAATCTCACTCTAAAAGATTGAGAATACTGCCACTCGACCACTTGAATGGCAGTATTTTCACTCTTTTGGAGTGAGATTCACTCCAAAAGAGTGAAAAATCACTGCAGAAAATTTAGAGAGTAAAATCATAAAATCACTGAGATTTAATTTTAATAGTTATTAATTACGTTATTGAAAACTTACAGCGCCATGCATTTATTCTACTGACACAGTAACATAATTAATTCTTGATTGATTTTAATTAGATAGTTTATTATTAATGATATTGCAAAGAAATTTGTTAGATATTTTTATTTTTGATCCTAAATTTTGAATTTTTGCAATTTTCAATTTACTGTAGTTTTAAATGATTCGAGAGTACTTGCGATTTTTGATTTATTATTGATAATTTAATTTTATATTTGCGTAATCTTAGGCGGTTGAAATTCTATCATTAGCAGACGGTATTTTTAGAATTTAAAGATGACAAGAAATCCTTAAAAGTACCGACGTAACAAGATCTATTTAAGAAACCGATGTTTAATATTATCGCCACTTCTTTAAATCCCTTGATCTGATAAGCTGCTCGTTCAGACAGCTCCAAATAACAGCTCATTAAGCGTGCGACAAGCGGTGAAAGCCAAAGTACAGAATTAAAATTCATGTCATGTATCGTATTTCGTGGCGGCTAAGAGATTCAATTAAATGACTCGATGATAAGAAGTAGCGTCAAATTAATCAATTAGCGCATCACCTAAATAAGATATTCAACTTTAGTTGATGCAAACAAACGATGTCTTCTGATCAACTGCATTTTTTTTGTTTCAAAATTTTAATAAATATATATTACACAGATTATAAGTTTTATGTGCGCAGCATTAAAAAGTTTGTTCTAAATTCTAAAAAATACGACAAGCTATATCATTCTAATCTTTTTTTCTTCTTTCGATAAATCTTGCTTTCATGTTTAAAAAGACGATCAAATATGATTCAAAATATGTTTTTAATATTGCTATAAATGTTAATTTTAATCGTTGCCGATATCAATGCAACTCTCAATTTCGTATATACACCGCGCGCACATGGTTGGAATGTAAACTTTTTTGGGTAAAGGCAAGTTTTCGTAGCTTTAGGCCAGTGAGAGAAGGGTATGGTAGCTATAGTCGGTGGAGGATTGTGCAAATCAAAAAAGTCATTCACGAACACGTGAGCGGGGGCGATCCGTGTGCAGGAGCGCGGGTGGCTGCGCATCGCGAGGATTTCCTGTACGGCATCGGAGCCATAGTTTCCAACAATGGCAGTCATATTGCCTTGCCCCCGCATTTCCTCTCCGTCTCTCGCGCATCACGTACCTTCCCCGCTCGCGCTCGAATTCATTCAACGTTTCCAATTAAGGGGTTAGTCCACTTTGCGTCGGCAGTGAGGTGTGACTTTGCGCCGCGGATGCGCGCCGTTCTCGCACGTTCTAGAACTTCAGTCGACCGAAACGCCCGTCATTAAAGCCGCGCGATTACACGCGTTTTGACATGCGGGCGTTAAGGTGTGTGTTGCGCACAGATCTGAAAAAGCAAGAGTCTTGCGCAACACGAGAGGAAATCAAGAATCTAGCAGACCTCGATTACTTAAAAATCTAAAAGAAGATCCCTTTTCCCCGATATAAAAGCCACAGAATCCAATTTTAGAATAATGTAGACGGATTTTAGTACCGGAAAAGTGATACATTTAGATTAGATCTCAACATATATTTTGAGCTCTTACAACTTTAGAATTTTAGAACTCTAAATTGTGGGAAATTGTTGAATCTTTAATATTTAATTTCCATGAGGTATCTTTAGCCTTTTTAGGGGATTTTAAGAATTTCAGATGTCGAGATTTCTCAAGCTTCAGGTTACTTACATTTCAGAGTTGATATCCGTAAACTTTCGTTTTCTTAAAGCCTTCAGTTATTTGAACTTTAAATCCATCGGTGCATTACGTGCATTATAATCATATACGCTTTCACTTGCGGGCTCGACCGTATGTATCAACCTTTGCATTGAGACACCTGATATACACACAGTTATAATTACACGTAATGAATATATGTGCATATATTGATGTAATCATTATATGTGCTGCGTAAATCTGATTAGAGTTCGCGTTACGTAATGATTCGATTCGCTAAAGTGAAGGTTTTGTCCATGTGGATTAGAGGCGATTGCGCGCTCTAATCAGCTAGCGATTAACTACCTGACCATTCATCATTTCGCGTACCGTATCGTAAACCTTAATCAGTATTTATCTCTCTCTCTCTCTCTCTCTCTCTTATGCTAATTATACTTACTGTACATGGATGTCGTGCGTCAAAATTGTACGCTGTGTGGATTGTACGCTTTTCAAAAGCGACGTTTTACCTGCGATGGCTTAAGGCCAACGATGGGAAATGAAATTGAATGTTGTGAATTTAACATGTTTGTTTAATTCATTTAAGTATACATCACAGATGGATGTTAAAAGTGAATGTACATATTTATATACACGAGATATTTCGTAACTATATCCCGGAAATTAATTAGAGTCGCGAAAATCCTAATATGAAAATATTACGATAATTTTTGAGCTATGATTAATTGAAGTTGACCAATCATATAATTCTCAAGGGTGCGTAAAACTGCGCTTACTGATCCGTTATTGATTTTCATAATTCAAGCGATTTCTACCTCTTTATTTTTTGTTTGCGATGACCTTTTTTTTTTTTATCGGAACACAAATATTTTGCATAATTCTCTCGAAATACAGATCAATGTAGTATAGGAAGTAGGGACTGCAAGTTATTATTTTTGCGATATTTACACGGCCGGCAATTATTTATTTAATTTGATGTTTAAATTTGAATACATTTCGTATCGCGTTTCGAATTTTTCGCCAGTTTAAACGCGATTTGTCCGTCATATTTTCGGATTGTGAGTATTGAATAATACACGACGCACCGAAGCGTGAATAATTCACGGATAGAAAGACGTGATACGCACATCACGATTGTTCTCAATGATAGCTAATATCTCAGTATACAAGGGATATATATTCGATGTAAAACGTTAAATATTTCGAATTCGGCCGGCACATAACCTTGGGGCACACAACCTTGTTATTACGGTGCACGGTGGGTGTTTACGCAAAGCCGCCGCGCTATCATTTACTTACCAACTTCGGTAGATAGCCGAATCGTTCCGTATGTATCGTCGCGTCATTTCTCGAGACTCCGCGATCACTCCCCCACGATTGAGAATTAGTAATCATCATTAATGCGCGAAATTACTTAAATCTCGCGGATCGCTTGATCTGTAAGCTATGCGTATAATGGAAAACGATAATATCGAGCGTTTATAATACTAATAATGGCGCGTATTTTGACGGATTTTACGCGAAATGTACTGTGCGTATGATACCGAATTTTGCTTGTACATTTTCGAAACGGTCGCTTCATTGCGTATTAATTAGCCATTAACCCGAGTTTATTAGTCGTGTCGTATATGCGATGTTTATACAGTCGATAATTGTTTAACTTTCTTCATCGTACGTGATTCTGTTTGTTTGCGAGGCGCGTATATCGAGCAGATTGTAGCTTGTTACTTGCTCATAGCCGATCGCACTTTTTGTTCATTATTCTTCGATTATAATATAATAAAATGCGCATCGCATACGTATCGGCAGGGTTATGTAAAATATCGCGCGATCGTAAATAACCGTATTTCCGCGAATGTTACGTTGTGATTGCAATCAGATGGAATCTGAGAGGAGGAGGAGGAGACCCGGGAGGTATCCGAGCGAGCAATCGTGAAGTGAATAAATCATTTATTATCTTATAATATTTATCACGCGCAAAATTAATCGTCGCTTTACACATACAAGAATTATCTTCTAAACATTACGTTCCAAAACATTAAATATCTTGAGCATAGTCATAATTTGATTATATTTTCGCATTTTATACGTCAACACGTAGCAACTTTAAATTCTTTTAACGTATTAATATTTCATAGATGACGAAAAGCGGAATAAGATGTTTATACATTTTTTTTATATGTATACGAACATAAATTATTTGTAAAACGCGATGTAGGGAAATATTATTAATATCACGTTAATATCAGCAGCTAATTGTAAGTACAATATATAATATACGCAAGTACCCTGGTACATAAAAAACCAAAAGACAGAATCAGCTGAGCGGTAAAGATTAATATCTCTTAAGCTATTATAATTAACGGATAACAGATCGTTATGCGGGTAAGCGCAGTTATGAGTGAGCGCCACGCGATGTGCGTCTTTAGCTATTATAGTTTAGAAGTACTTTGCCATAAATGCAGCATAAAATGATATAATTATAAGTAAAAGTTTGCACAAGTATTTTTATATATCCCATATGCTTGCCATACCGTGTAATAAGAATATTTATTTATATTTGCAAATATTACGTGCAATTAAAATGTTAAAATATTTGTCTTATGAAGCAACATAATAAGATACGAAGTTTAAAAAGTTTAATTTTTATCAGATAATAAAATTAACTTTTCTTTATTCTTTTAGCTAGTAAAATAATGATATAATAATTATACACTTTTATGAAGAATTACAAAAAATTCAATTGATATAGTTCCGCGAATATCAGCGATCTTTCCTAGTGCAGAAAGCAAAAAGGAATTTGAACCGCGAGCGCAAGATGACGAAAATTCACCAAATTTCCTCGACAATATATACAGCGATCGCGAAAAATGTCGAGGCCGAGAGCCACTTCCGCAATGGGAGCGACACGGTGCGCGCGAGCTTATCGAGATCATCCGAAACGAGCTATTGTCAGCACGTGGTTAACCGTGACTATCTAAATTAGAATCGGTGTTGACGACATGTCGGCCTCCCTCGTAATCGGGCGCGTTGGCATTTGCGGTGAAGTTTTACGTCGTCTTTTACGTCCGCGTCTTTTTACGTGAAAAATTTCCGCGAGGCGGCTCATGCGAGAGAAGCGAAGGCGAAATTTACGCACCGCGGTTTACTCTCGATAATCATTTCAAGCGAAGCGTACACAGCGTGTTGAATAAACGAGCTTTTGTTTGAATATACGTCACTTAAAGTCTGAGGATAGCGTCATTTCCATGGAGATTCACAATCATGATTTTTTAATGATGATTCATAGTTGCGCGAGTTATAATTTATTGAGTGGCGTATTAAAAAATTATCGAGTCTTAAACTTGTTTCTTAGTGTAAAGAGATCATTTATGTTAATTCCGGATAATTTTCATGTGAAATGGAAGCGAGACTCGAGATTAGTCTCACTTCTCTTGTTGTTTAGCGCGAATTTTTTTTACGAGATTATAATCTCTTTCGATAACTTTTAAATATACCCAAACAATCTACGTAAGATTCTTTTCTTTCCTTAATTTGATTTCAAGCTTTAATCTTATTATCCAAAGTGAACTGTACGAATTCGCCTTAAAGTCATCTTCTTATAGGGCCCGCGAGAGTTTTCCGTGACGTGATAAAAGGCGGTCGGATGTAGATAGAGGCGGGTAAGGTGATAGGTTTTTACGCTGACTCGTCGCTGACACGAAGTGGCTTGAGTTACGTCGCAGTGGTAAAGATGATCGTCGAGAAGGAGGAACATGCTTTGACGCTTGGAAAATATCATGGAGCGAACGTGATGTATTTCGAATGCGAGTCATCTTTAGCCCATTGAGCTAAACATACCTACGACAAATATCGGACTGGTATTTATCGTATATTTTTAGAATTTTCAAACTACGCCTCATAAAACTGTATTGAGATTCCGATTTTAATGACAGGAATTTACTTGCGCCGTAAACAAACTCATCTTGTCTCTTTCCTCGCGCATGTAACGAAGACTTGATTTTATTGTACATTTTATACAATCGACTTTGTATTATTCACGAGATTTAATTTTACTTAGATATATATTTATAATAACAGACATAGTCTAGACACTTCTCTAGATTATTTATTTCTGATTTTGATGCGATAATTTCGTGTATCGACTCTTATAAAAAACGAATGGAGTTCATGTCTGCTATGATCAATTTAACATGTTGCTCTACAGCAATTAAATAATGATACAATAGACCAAAAGTAAAATGACCACGATGGAGAAAAATAAAACAATGATTCTCATTTTAATTTTGCATATAACATGGTGCAGCTGGGACGTATGTAAAGGGGTTAATAGGAAAAGATGGGAAAGTTACAGATAGTGGAAAATATAGAGAAATTGTAGAACATAGTGAGGAGAGAAAAGTTCTCTCTTACTTGGCACGGTATCACTTTACCCAGTTTAACATTTCAACATGTGAATGCGCCATCCCGTGCATGTAACCGCGAACAGTAACATCTTATGCCCCCGATACGTTCCGGGATTTATAACGATCGATTAATGTTTAGTTGCAAGTCGCCGGCATCGTCTCGAAAGTGGCGCGTTGTATTCCATATCTCTTTAACTTTTTAGCCGTCATATAGCGTGTTGTCCATAACGCGGATTATCTTTGGAGAATATTTTATCTCTTAGAAATACTCACCACTTTGGAAGTGATTCTTGTACGCTGAGAGAAAAGTGTATGATATTTACAACTATAATTGCATGGTAAAATTATGGTTAAGAGTTTCATTTTTATAGTTATTACTTCTATAATTTTAGTAATAATAATATATTTATAGTTCTATCAAACAAATATATAATTGGCGCCGAAAATGACTGTACATAGTATATAATTAAATTATAGTAATAGCAACCATTTTTTCTCTCAGTGTATATAATATTTCCTATTATTATGTAGCGCAGTAAACACTCTTAATCCAACAAATATAGCGATCTTGTTCTTTATTGTGATAAAAGACGATTATTAATTATACGACAAGTTAATTAGTATCTCACATTTCGCGCGAATTAAATTCTCGTTTCTATGCGCGTGTCGCGCGTGTTAACAATTTTTTTACGATAGAAAACGGGGAATATACAAGGCTACGTTAATATATCTAATCAACTCGTAAGTTTGCTACAAAAAGATAATGATTATCATACAAATAAGTCAATAAAAAAAAACTCAGTATCTTTTATACATATAGAAAAAAAAGACATCTTTTTTTTATCATTTAATATGCGTTTTCAATATATCTGACTATCATGACGTAAATCGAAGAATCATTGATCAGAGGAATGTATGCCGCGCACCAAAAAAAAAAAAGTTACGAGAGATAAGCGCACCAGGCAAGTAGTTCTTTTTTTTCGCATGTTTTCCCCGTTTTTATCGCAGGCGTAGATAGGAATATTTCTCTTCACGGAATCGCTCCCTCCGCCGTGGTTATGTGCTATAGGCTAGGTCAGGCGCTCTCTCTTTCCCTCTCTTTCTCGCTCTTCAGATAGAACGCTATAAGCGCGATGCAGGCACGTGCACGTGTGTACACGGAGCGGATAGACCACCCCGCTCGCCGTATCGAACCAGTTAGACGAACAACGGTTACTTCTTAATGGACTCACCATGCTCGTCCATTACCTAGCGTGACACGCTTGTATCCCTCCCCTCCCCCCTCTTCCCGACATGCACACGCACGCATCGTGCAGTTATGGGGCATACGTGACACCATTGTCACGCGGCTGTAACTACCCGCGAGGTCTCGTTGACAAACGCGACCCTTTTCGCGACACGCGGTTCTAACGCGAGAAAATTGGCGGAAACAGCAGGTCGTTTTTAACGCCTCAGCCTCGGATTTGTATTTCTATTTCACGTTTGTCATGAAATGCGGCAAGAGCTACAATTTCGAATTGCATTGTTTGTTTAATATGAAAATTTATATTGGGAGCTTTCCTGCAGCAAGAGACACGTATCGACACTGGAGTCATTCCGTCTTTGCCTCTCGCTGAATATCGAACAAAGCCAGAATCACTCTTCTGTCGATATGTGTCTCTCGTTGGAAAGCCACCATTATATATTACAGCGGATTCGGAACTTCGTGTTTATACTTAGCTCTAAATAGGTATGCAATGTGTATTCTTTATAGATTGCTGAATCTGAACGTGAGATCGCTTAGATTTTAGAATTTCATAAATTTAAATCAATGCTGCTATAGATTCTATATTGTATTTTTCATAAATCAGATATCACTCAGCTTTTCAAGTCTTGGAAGAAGAATCTAAATTCGGAAAACTTTTATAATACGAGAGAAAAATATTAGAATACAGATAATTACGTATCTTATGATTGGATACTACACCAAAGTTAGAATATAAGTTGAGAATTTCAGTAAATTTTTATTTTTATAATACGGAAACATTGGAACATACTAATAAATTTTATAGATTTTATGAGCGGTTATATAAATTAATTTTGTCATACAATGGAAATGTACTATATCAGACGTCTCTTATGATATTTACTACGACTCTTGGCCAAGCTCCTCTAAAAGAATGCCACTTTGCGGCGTTTACATAATTCGGCACGAAGCTCGGCATGCGTACGGAATCCGTCACGCGGTTCTCGCAAATTTGCGGCTGACCACGTGGGCGGCTGATATTTTCGGGCGCTTTCATGAACCACAGAGCAGAAATTTATGCGGACCACTGGGAATCGCGTTCGCGGAAGCGCGAGGGAAAGTGGAAGGAATACGACAGCTTTAATCCTCGGTCATTAGTGCGGCTTCCGCGATGCAGCTTGCGTGGGCCACTTTACCATGCATTAGGAGGCGAGGCGGTATTTTCAAAGAATATTCGCGAATTCTATTGAACTTTTTATATTTCGCAAAGGTAGATCACTTTGTTGCTAAGTAAAGCGTTTCTAAGGTTATACCTCTCTGCGATACTATTTGAAAAATAGATGAATCTGTTAAAATTAAACACTAAAAATAATTTGATTAATAATTAAATTCTCTCACCACTTTTTGAAATTTACCAAGATTTATTTAAAATCTATTCTAAATCTGTATTTATTTTCTCTTCTCTTACTATTGTAAAATAATATTATTTGTGTAAAACAATTTTTTGTTTGACGGAACGAATGATGTACGTTTCAAAGTTATCACCGCTGTTTTTGTTTCTCTATTTGATTAATATAGACTGGAATTTTCTAACGAAATTATAACTATTTCTTAGTTAACAATGGAAAATGAAAATTTTTATGAATGTTTTTAGAATATAAATAGAAGCTTATTCTGTAATTTTTCTTTATATTTTTGCGTTAATTACAATAAACTTTGCTTTAACAAAATGCTGAATAATCTCAATAATTAATTACATCTTCTTAATTAATAGATATTTTATATTGTATAATAAAATGTTATAAAAATGATGCCTAATTTTCTTTAAAAAAAAATTCGATTAAATTGATCAAAGAACTGATAATCGAGAAAGAGGAATATCGAGGAATAGTTCTGGAACACTTTGCGTATATTCACGAAGCGAACTTGGGAACAATGCAATAAATGTGCTATACGAGAAACAGCAGTAACTAAGAGTTAACGGAATGAAGATGCTTGCGCCAAGTAACATCCTTCCTACCTTTCAGTCCTCCGTCCCTCCCTTTTTCGTCGTGTCATTCCCGATCCCTTCCTACACTGCTTGCCCGTCGAACTAAGTAGATTACTCAACAAGTGGCTGCCAAACCTTGCACGGTCACCGATGGCTTTAGTTTTAGCACCATCTCTCGTCAATTTCGCGATGGAAATCGAAAAGCCGTTGAACTTCGAGTCTCCGTACATTTAATTAGTTTGCGATTATGATGGCATCTAAATCAAAGAGAAAACGGCGTGTATTAATAATTTTAATAACTTTAACACATCTGATTAGGGTGTTAAGGAGATGAATACATTCTAGAGCTTATTAGATAATTATGAAGAAGATGAATTTTATTCTTTCTAAATGTGACTAATTTGATTTCAAAAGCGCGATCGAAAGTTACAATTAAAACAGTAACTTTAATTAAAGCTGTTTTAATTGATAAAAATTAAATTTGTTCTATTCTTTTGACATTACTAGCGATCTAGATACGCTCGATTATCGCTCAATCGACGCCTTGATCTATTCTCCGAACACTTAATTGGTGATTAACTCGTTTATTGAAGGTAATAACTTGGTTGCTTGGGTTTTACAGAAGTTCTTCACTTCTATAATTCGGTCAACGGGAAGAGACTAAACGCGCGGAAAACGAGAAAATGCCTGTATATATAGACTCGATCAAGTGGGTTAGTAGAAAATCATTCTTTACATCGCGGTGGCCTAACAGTCGCGAACGCGCAGCGGAAGTTTCATCGTGAATATTACATACCACCGGCCGCAGACGGTAACGATTTCTTCCAGTCGAAGGGGACTGTTACAAACTAGGTAGGCCGCATTATCGGTCTTATAGACGGAGGGACAGACGCGAAATGTCGTCAGAGAACGATAGCGGTAGCACCATAATGTAAGAATATTAAATGCCACAATTCGACGAAGTAGTTTCGTTTAAATTCAAGAGCGTAATTTAATCCGAATTTAGTTTAGCTGAAAATCGATAGATTTCTTCTATGCTACCCGATAACACAGTTAGTGAAAGTGATATTATTCCATAACACATTGAATCCGATCTCTTCGAATTGAATTATATGTCGAGTAAAAAATATAATATCTTTTTATATCTTTTTTTATAATTTAATAATTTTATGATTTTTCGTTTCTTTAAAAGTATGGCGATATTATGTATCATTTGTTCGGTAATAAAGACGTAATTGTCTACGATTTTTGGGTGCACTGCGTATGAGTTTAAATAAATTTTTCCGTAAGAGAAGTTGGAGAAGAAGAGTAAAATTGCACAATTTAGTCTGCGTTTTCGTATATGCCGCGACATACCTTTCAAGGATTGAATTCCTAGCTCGGGTTTCGGACGGATTCCCAATTTATCATCCCGCCGTTATGCACATTACTGCACTTGTTATTCTTATATCATGGTATATACTCCTGCCGCTTTCTGAAACCAGTTTTTCTTTCTCTCCATCTTTCACCGGTTTCTCGGTTTCTTCCAACCGAGAGACTCGCCGGACTCGCCTTACTGCTCCTTTTTCTCCCGCCTGTTCTTTTCTTCTCCTTCCTCCCACAGTCTTTCGTCTTATTTCCCTTTGTCTTTACCTCTCTCTTTCTCTCTCTTTCTCTCCTTCTGGTGAACTAAACATCCTACGAACCTTGGAGGCCGCGGCTAAAGGTACCAAGTCGAAGGTACCGACGGCCTTGCGCGCCTTTTTGCCGTAAGTTCTTCCGGTACAGTCGCTACCAACATCGCATCACGTCTCCGCATCATAGCTTTCGAAATAAGTAGGTTCAAGCTACAAGTTGCTAATACAAGGAGACGAAGAGTCTGCTGAAAAGTGGAAGTCAAATATTAACTTAAATAAAACACTTTATATTTCAAAATCTTTTTGCAGATTTATAAATATGTGTCAAGGCTAATATAAGTACTTAAAAGACAACTATATATGTATCAACTATATTTTTACCAATATTTTCGTAAGTAGTTAAAGATTTCCGAAACAACAAGCAGTATTTTTGCAAGCATATGAAATTTGAATGTTTCTCTCTTGTGGTTTACAATGTTATTTTTTATATTATATATAAACTGATATTTGACTTCTATTTTTCAAACTATTGTATAATTATTGATATCTGTATCTTTTTTCATCGTAAAAACACACAGAGATAGAATTACGATGGCATAAAGCTTTAATGAGGCTAATATTTTGTTAGTTCACCGTCACATTAATTTAGATTCGATATCATAAAACGACACGATTTTTGTGCCCGCGCTTAAAAAATTCTGAGATATAATCGAACGGACGGAGATTATAGATTCTTTATTGGAAAAATAACAGTGTGCAAACTAAAATTATTTCGGTTCAAACTTATTCGAGCTTTCCAGAAATAATATGAAGCTATTTTGAGTTATATCAGAGCGACTGCTTGATGTAAAACCAGTATTGGAATGCACTGCGCGAATGCACTTACTTAGCCAGCCGCTAAAAATAAAATACGCAAACTTATTTCGAGACGCGGCCGTGTCCACGCTTGACGTATGCGACAGAACGCGTGTGGGTAACGCGCGCGTAATTACGCCCACGCAGACAGAAATCGATTAAAAAAAAAGAAAAAATGAAACCATCGAAAACGAATACATCGTGGCGTGCATGAAAAATGCCAAACCATAGAGAGCCTGATTGGAAACTTCGGTGAGCACAAAACATTCTAGGCCGTGCATTTTTGCAAATGAGAAATTGTAACGGTTCGAAGGATTGTCGTCAATCCACCTAGCTTGAATTATGTGATACGGAATATAAGCTATGATTAAAACGTACGGCGCTCTAGAATTATTACGCGTAAACAGACGAACGGAATTTTCAATTTTATTTATAGTTGTGATTTATTCGAAGTTTATGTAGGCTGATGAAAATCTCCTGAAGCGGATTGAGCTTCCTTGGGCGTAAATTAGCGACAAATAAGTCTCATGAATGATGAAAATGTCACACAAAGAGTTTATTAAAGATATAGAATTCTCTGAGAGTGTGGGACTTTTAAATATTTAATGTATTTAAAACAAATTAAAATCTGTAGATTTACAAGCGCGTATATACGCACGCGTTGTGATTACTTAGAATTTAATTTTCTGTAAACGTTACGTTTACGAAGTAGCGACCACTTGTTTCTTGTAAATTTATTGAGTGACCGCCAATTTACCGCTGCAGATACCGATGCAGGATCGCCGCGCACGCGCTCACGTACGTCATTACGCGTGCATCCTGCACTCGTCATACGCATTATTCCGCAGTAGTTTATACGATACCTACGTTGTCGTGTATGTACGTGTGTATGCGTGTCTCTCGCCCCGACACGCAACGCACGCACGAGACATTTCTCCCTACAAACCCCCCGCTTTTCCTTGTACCCCTTTCCTTCATATTTGTCTAATGGTACGTCCGCGTGTTTCGCGCTCTGCGACAGGGTGCGTATGCACGCGAATTCCCTTTGGTATGGTGGGGCTGAGGTGGGGAAAGGGACGGGCTATGGAAACTGAAGGGCTGTACGTCGCGGGGGCCGGGACGGGATTAGGGCGCATGTGTAAGCGACGTGTTAATGACATTACGTAATACCGAGCAAGCCAATCAATATGGCAGACACTGTGTGCACTCCGGTGCACGTCATGTCCCTCCGCGCGTTATTGCATCGGGCAACGTCAGTGCCGCATCCGAGTGCCGGAACGAGAGTGTCCACGTGCGACGGGACTCGTCGTTTCGCGACACGGTCGACCTTTCCGCGTGTGTATATATGTATATATATATATATATATATATATATATATATATATATATATATACATATATCTCACACATATATACATCTGCGGTCGAGATTTATGAGATTGTATAGATGAAGTTTCTTCAAGAGAAGAAATTCCGCGCGAAACCGGAAGCGCCGAACGGGAACGACTCGAGCCTCGTTTCGAGTTGTCAACGCATGTAGATTAACGTCCGAGCAGAGCGAGATGTTCAAGAATATACGCAAAGTACTTATTGAGAAATTTATGACGCTTTCACTTTATAATAAAAATAATTATTTTTTCAATCATACACGTTGGCGCACAATTAATTCTTGGACATGTTAGATTTTCACATACCCTACACACACACACACACACACACATTCTCAGATTTGATTCTTTTAATTTTTCTTAAATTTCTGGAAAGTTCATATATTAGAGTGATTTTTTAGAATTAAAATTAGACACGTGTCTCTCTTTCAGAATGGGAAAGTAAACTATCGTTTTCTCACATTGCGGGATCGAAATCCGCGAAATTTTAATTTACGATAATCGCGTATGAAAACGAGAATACGGAAAACGTCGGGATTTGTCACGAAAGTCGTAATTCGGTGCACGATTATGGCGATTACGAGGAGAACCTTCGAGGAAACGCAGAAATAATTGCAAACGAGGCATGTCCGGTGCAACGAAGTGACAGTCGCGGCAGGATGCAACGGTATGCACCGCTGCACGACCATGCGCATTGGACAGGACGAGGGGGAACGATCGCATGGCTGTGCGATCGATCATTGCGTGTTAGGGCTCGCTCCTATACATGACGAGGTGTCACGACATTCGCTGTCATGTCCAGAGCCGTAACTAAAGTTGAACCGCGTAACTAAAGTGGGAATAAATTCGCGCATTTGCCTTTACGAAAACTTGTGAGTCATTTGTTCCGCATAAATGATCATACGAGATAATTCACAATTTACGACATAGGCTCGCAAACAAATTTAATAATCTACTATAATTGCATTTAGCAAAATGCTCATATTCGATGTATTCTTTGCAATATATTTGCATCTGTAAATCGAAATTTTGTTGATATAAAATTCACTAAAAATTAACAGTTGTTTTCGTATCTCAATCCGTGAGAAACTCTTCAAGATTTGCAGCTTGGAATTTATCGGGTTTAGAAATTCCTCTCAAGGAAAACGTGCACTCGAAAGTGATCAAAGAGTCCGCGGTCAACCGTAACGATAGTAGTTCTGGGACGCTCTGTATATGGAAGTCTGTGCACCAGCCGTTGATTACTACTGCCGCAAAGTGGGTCTCTTCGTGTTGCGTTGCGCAGGATTGCGTGCTCGATCACGTGCTGCGGCTTACGCACACGCTTGTCATGCAACGTAGCGGGGAAACAAGTTCCCGCGGTTTCCAACGCCCACGGAGACGATCAGCTGATTCCCGTCGGGGCTTTTAAATCCACACGATTAGTATGCGTGTGCGTATTACGTACGTATGCAGAAAGTCTTACAATGGCCGCGTTGCGTAGGTGATTCCGAAGCTTTTCTTGGACATTCAATTATTATAATGTAATCAAGATGGCACATGGATTGAATACGCATTAGTTTGTTTTTACAATATAATTTTTCAACTACAAGTAACAAGAAATTCTGATAAAATAAACATAAGCCCTATACACTTTTAATTTTATAAATATTATGTGACTATTATGAACTTGTGCGATTTCTATTAACAATCTGTTATATACATGTGTATTGTTAATAGAGCGTTTTATTAGAATTCTACCGATTCTATTATTCAATATGACATCAAATCCATCATTTTTCTGTTAACGAAACATGTGACAAAAGCTTTGTATAATAAAATACGTTCTAAAGAGGCTTATATAACTGTCTGGTTTACATATGTGTCATTCTTTATTTTTAGCGATTCCATTAAGAATTCTATTTGTGACACCTATTAGGAATTACGATGTTTTGTTCGATAAAAATATATATATTCATGTTTTTTAGAATTGATAAACAACAAACGCGCAAACGTCAACTTTGACTTGATGTTTCTTTTAATGGATAGATAAGATATAGGTTGTTCGACGCGGAAAACTTTATATCACGCGCGCGAACGGTAGAAAGAGATGACGACATCGGTGCAAGGACGCTTTAAATTACCGTACTTCCTTTTTTTTAAAATAGATTACAAAAACAAGATCTTTGCGCGTGCATGTATGTGTGCGAGCATAGTCGTCTCGTGTGTCTACACCTCATGGATTACTTCGGTGTCAGCGAATGAAACGGGAAACGAAGTATTCCATTACGCTCCGTTCTTATGAATATCGTATAACTGCTCGCGCAGTTTACTCTTCGCAAGTTACGCCTTTCTTCCGTTCACGCGCGTTGTCAATTTGTCGAAGCCCCGGTGATACGCGGCGCTGGAACGCGTTCGCGCGAACGTGTATCTCGTCTCCTCGTCGTCGCGTGGTACAAAGTACAACAATAGCAGGCAGGATGAGTGTCTGCGAACGTGTCGCACAGGTGGAGATGATACATCCTTCTGTATCCGCGTCGCGTCGCGTCCGTCGAGGGTCGCGGCGCGACGGTAAGCGCGTCACGCGTGCATGCGTGCATGATCGATCGATCGTCGCGTGCTGTTGCGTCGCGCCGCGTGCGCGGTCACGTGTAGCGTCACGGGGAGAGAACCGCGACGTTATGAATCTTTCGAGAATCGTATATGGAATCGCGCGTGCATTATCAAGGTATGTAACACGTGTATAATGACACGTATAATGTGGTGGATTCGTCGTCGGTTTCTCGTGTATAAGGGTTGGAGCATGGACTTTTGCATAACGCTGCATAACGCATAAAACATAAAGCATAAGAAAATCAACAAATCAGAGTATGAAATGAAGGGCTCTGATTGGTTCTCGATTATATAGGACGGAATTTTATAGGCAGAAGTGTTCCACATTCTTACACGGAAAGAACGATTTTGTTGAAAGGTCTAAAATTTTTGCTAAAACAGATCTGAAAATAATTTTTTATTGAATCATCAAAATAATTTGTTGGAATGTTAAAACTGATAAGCATTGCTATAAAACGTTTTGATATTCTAGCAATTATTTTGACTTTCGTACAAAATTATTTTGATTATTGAACAAAAATTATATTCAGATCTGGATTCGGCAAAATTGTTCTTTCCGTGTACTTTTCCTCGAAAATCTAAAATCGAAATTATTGCTGTGGTTTAGTTATTATCTTTGTTTATAATTTGTTATAAAATAATTCTCTTATATCTTATATGTCTTATGCGTTATGCAGCGTTGTGCAAAAAGTCTATGCTCTGGTCCTAAGGGCCTATCCAGACAAACTTGCATATAGCTGCATAATCATATACATAAAGAAAATGATCCAATAATTATTTGACGTTCCTTCTTATAATAGAAATGCGATTGGATAATTTTTTATGCATATGATTACGCAGTTATGCAAGTTTGTCTGCAGGATAGGCTAATAACTGAAAAAACGTTACGAGGTTACGTCGACGAAACGTGCGACATTTTGCCCCGAAGGAATAATCCAACTCTTTCATTTTGACATTATTAGACTAGAGATTTAGTTGCGTGGTTTAATTTCATATATCAATTAATATAGAGCAAATTAGAGTAGAGCGTTGAATATTGAAAACTAAAAGTTTGGATGCTATATTTCACGAAAACGCTCAATGAGTAAAGGTCGTAGTGCTCGTTTCGTCCGTTATTCCGTGATTACGTTTGCATTCGCTCAAATGGCTTACATCTGCACATGCAAATTTCTGTGAACTACGTTAAATCATATCTTGCGATATTCGCGGCTCGAAATCATCACCGCACTTTCCCGTTGAGTTTGACCTCCTTCGCTTTTGACTAACCGCAACGAGTTTATCTTCCTCTAAAGGAGGAAAACGTCTGTCACTTTACAAATCGTACGCAAATTGCATTGATATTGATCGAAAGATTGGAAATTAATTTATTATTGTTTTTCATTTATATTATACAATTAATTTTTATATAAAAAATCGAAGTAGAAAGTAAAATGAAAGTAGGACAATCCATTAATTTTATTAATATTATTGATATGTAACATTATTAATATTATACTTAGAAGCTAATTGTGTAATTATGTAATTTCACATTATTAATTTACACAGTTTATAATATGAATAATTCCTTAACTAAACAGAATCAGTTAGTTTCTCTTTCATTAGTATAGGTATTATAGGGATTGTAATCTTTAACCTCGATTATTTAATAATTTTTTAATAGTTATAAATGTATTGTTATATATATTTTATTATCAAGAGTTTTTAATTTTAATTTTTGCAAATTTATGTTGCATACTATAAAAAGAACTGTCGACATCTTTAAACAAGTTTTGCTGTCCTCATTCGATTACTTTATTTTTCATTATTTATTATAAATTAATTCTACTAGCTGTTTCTACAATCAATGTGGTAAAACTTAAATTACACAAAGTGTAATCTAAGTTTCGAAGACGAGTAAATGTATTTTTAATAAATATATACATCACTTTGTCAAGATAGTGAGGACCTCTCTGTTCAATTAATCGTAGAAAAAAACGATAAGTTTTTATAAAAATTCGATACTTCAAAATTATTGAATCATTAATTTGCGAGGCAGAAGTGTTTTACATTTTTACTTTTCCTCGAAAATTGAAAATCGAAATTACAGCTGCTGTTTAGTTATTATCTTTGTTTATAATTTATTATGAAATGATTATATATATTGAAAAGACGTAATTAATATACAACAACACAGAAAAGATGTTATTTTTTTCTTCTATTTTTAACATTTAATTTTTATACAAATTTAATCATGCTTTGAAATGTGATTATATTTACAAAGTATTGGATTTTTGGGCATTAATATATTTCAATATATGTTTAGATCCCCGATGTTATAAATACTCATTGATTTATGTGTATTCATATAATTAATTGGTTATAATTATCTTAATTATTATATTTTTCTATTTTCACGAACGGTGCGCTGGCAATTGTTATTATAGAATATGAAATATAGTTATGCCACTCGCTTCTCTTTCAATTTGGATGATTTATACGGGACGATCATCAAGAGTGTACTTCGTACGAATTCGTGCCTTAAGAAACGAGGGTGCGGTGGCGACACCGAGGACGTAAATCAGACGAAACTGTACCGTGGAATTAAAGGACTCTCCACCGGCCTGCGTCCTTAATGAATGTACCGCCGCCACTAATTAGACGTCCTTAGTACCGTGCGCGTCGCTTTATACCAGGGGGGAGGGGAGAGAACGAAGAGAAAGTATCGTCGTAACCGCTATTCATAAGCGATTTAGATTGCGAATTACGAGGAAGTTATACAGTATATATGATGATAAGAATTAACAAATATGGTCGCGAGAAATTATTGATTATTTACAGATTTTTAATTTTGAAATTTTCTAAATTAAAAGTTCCCAAGAAAGTTCCATTAGTTGTTTGACGAAAAAAGAATTAATCGCATTGATTTACATTACGATAAAATTTCATAGTTATTTTTCTTTCAGCTTTCGTAAATTCCTTTTTGTTTTATTTTGGCCATAAAAGCAGTGTTATAAAAATATCTGTAGAAACTTTTTATCTTTCGCACACGCTTTAAAAGCCTCTTAGAGTTGCTCGAGCGCATCGTTTTCTTCGAAGGGCAAATACCCAAGGCATATTTACGAAAGCAAGTATCCAAACTTTCGAGAGAACGGATCGTAGTATCGAGACATGCATCGGTTTCTCGTCTATCACACTGCCATTCGACCGATCGGTCAATCACTGTAGTCAAACGTCAACGTAACAGGTTGCACCGTTGAACATCGTTTGAGGGCTGGTTGGTAGTTACCTCTGGCTCGACTGGGTTCCCTTCGAGAGTGGATACGGACTGCAGCGAGCAGACAGACGGGGTAGAGTAATTTCTGTCTACGAGGGTCGTTGGAAATGGCGCGGTTGCCTCTCTCTCTCTCTCTCTCTCTCTCTTTCTTTCTCTCTCTATCTCTTGCTACCCTTTCCTTGTCCAAGAGGAATCTGTATGAAAAGCTATCACCCCAAAGCTGCGGGCCTTTCGCCCTTCGCCCCTCATCGTCCACCATTCTGCCTTCGAAGACCGATTATGGATAATTATCCGCAACCTATTACGCGCTAAAATCTTGTCACTGCGATTATCGGCAGAGCGTGAAGAAGCTGCTTTCTGTGCGATGCCACTATGCCGTTGACGTTGAATAGAGCACTCGACGCTTACCGTCGCCTTCGACTATCGACGTCGGGACTTAGTACTTGACGTACTGAATCTTTGTCCCCGCTGCGAAATCTTGTTAGAACTGTCACAGGAAATGTCGATAATAATACTTGTTATTCGTTTATCGTTATCTTTAAGCGAATCATTATTTGGGGATGATAGCAGTTACAAAACGTTTATCAAATATGGTGGTTAACAAAGAGGATCAACGTATGTTGAAGCAGAACTGACTTTTCTTTAAATACCTATAAAAAGTGGAAATAGAATGGAAGAATTTGATTTGAGATTTTCGAACTTTTGCGATTCTGATATTCCTGGAATTTGGAGTAGCACGTTGAGGAACTTTGGGGTCACGAGATCTCAGAAACTTTGAGACTTTTAAATCTCGGAATCATAAGATTTTAAAATTTTGATATTTTTGAATGTTACGAATGTAGCATATTTAAAAACTTAAAATTTAAGAGTTTTAACATCGATCTTTAAAGTTTCGAAATATTTGAGAAAATTCAAGGAAGCTTTTGGTTTAGATTTAAAAAAATTGCAAATTTTAAGATTCAAAGTAGGAGATTTCTAAAATCTCTAATCTTCTCTCGAAATCACTGAAATCGGAATTTTTACAGTTTCACGTAAATATTGTCAATATATAATCGTGTCTACTACAGACGCAGCGCTCCACAGACGCAAATAGTAGTTGAGAAGAAGTGTATAGGCAAATTGTGTAGTATATCTGGGTAGATACGTTGCGCCGTACTTTCTGTCGCAGTGCAGCCGCGGGGGTGTCATAAGCCGAAGAAAGTATAGTTATCCGCATCTAGACAGCTGCTTTACAATCCGCAATGTAGGGCATCTAGTTAGCGCGGAATCGGTGCGGCATTATTTCTACGCGAAGTCGCGGCAACCAGAATATTATATTCGCCGCAGAATAATGCCATCCATCAAAATACCGATGCCTAGGATAATTGATGCCATCGGAACGGCGACGCCAGTCACGCTAGACAGCGCATGGCGTAAAATTGAATATCGATTAGACGTTCGGAGGGGGCTCGAAATGGGGCTCGCTAAAGTTATTAATTCCCCTCGCAGGCAAAATCTTTCGATTAAATAGCAGCAACAACGCCCCGCGTGCAGTGTAAATTCGCAATTAGTTAGTCTCCCTCCTAATTAATTTTTGATTTCCGATTATGTTAATAGCTTACGTGCGTGTAAGGTATATATACGTTTCGAGAATTCGAAATTTCAAGATATCAACATTTTCAAGAGAATCACTTTTCTGAGATTTCAAGATTTTCACAAGACATTGAAGTTCTTCAATGAAATGTTTCAATAATCATATGTTTACGCGCGCAAAGAAAAATTTCAAATTTTTAAATTTTAACGATTAACATCTTAATAGCGCTAATAATTTAAATTGTTTTATGGCATTTTAAGATTCTTAAAATTTGAAATACTTATATATCTTGAAATGTATTAAATCTTGAGACATTGATATTGTGGAACTTCCACTCTGTAGACAGTGTGAAACGTTGATATTTTATGACATTGAGAATATTGTGTGCATTAATTTTATTTTTATTTTTAATATTTCGGAAAGTTTAGTATCGCGCGCGCGATATATATGTATATGTTACTAAAAAATAATGTTATCCACACATTATCCACACGTGCATGTATAAGATAAAGTTAATTACTTTTGATATTGTTCGCGTTTTATTTCGTTTTATTTATTGTTTATTGTGAAGCAACGAATGAAACGCAAACATCTTCGTGCAAATACGTTTTCATGCAATCAGCTGTAGCTTATTAAGTTTATTGAAATTTTCGAGGTGGCAGTTTTATCATAGTTTTCGCAAGTATTTACGTTCCTCGCGTCTTCTATACGTTGCCGGGAGTTCAACAGTAAGACGGATTTTATTTTTACTCTTCTTCGTCTCCTCGACCCCTTCGCGGCAGGTTTCCGTTTCCGTCCGCGGAAGAGCGAAGAGGAATCGACTGCTTTACTCTCTCTCTCTCTCTCTCTCTCTCTCTCTCTCTTTTTCTCTCTCTCTTTCGATCGATCGATATCTTAAGAGAGAATGGACAGACACGTCGCGCCACCCGCGAGGGTGGAAACCTTTACGTAAGCGCGCGACATGAAATCGGAAAATGAAACTCGCATCGACCTTTGATCCTTTCGTGTAACGTCGAGAGAAGGATGACGTTCGGACACGCCAGAGTTCCCTATGTAACTTTTTAGGCACGGAGAGCTTTGTAAAGAAGGCTGTCTCTTATTATGTTTGAAAGCACGAAATGCGAAAGGAACGCGGGTCTAAACAATTAAACTTTGGATTACATCTAAAAGGAAGAGAACGATTGTATCTAGAACGTAAAAAAAAAAACAGTTGTGATAATTTTATTTTACGGAGTTTATTATGGTAGTCTTTTAATGGCAACTGTTTAATTTGACGATAAAAACTTATAGATATTTAAAACAATTATTTAAGAGATGTAATGCGTATTGTTTATTTCGATTGAGTTAAATTTCACAAAATTGCGAGAAGATTTTGCTACTAATAGTTACTGTGTATCAAGTATTGTGTATCAAAATGTGCAAATACGGAAAAAATTTAATGATATTGCGTTTGAAAAACATCGCTACTCGTAATTAAAATTGCAGGTGAAACTCTTTCAACTTCTCGCGCTCGATATCACGCTCAATTCCCAGTTATTGAATTACACGCATTATGAAGCATGTATTTGCCACGAGCAAATACACGAGCCTACGTCATTCTACGGCGTTATAGACTAACGCCTTCGAAAAAAAAGGACGACACGAATTACGAAGATAAATACCCGGCATATTTTCTCGTGCAATCTCCCTTTATTTTTCGTACGTTTCTTTCACGTAATTGTTGCAAACATTGAAAATGAAAATTGTCTAATTTGCTTTCGTTGATCCTGCGTTTTTATGGAAAAATACTTCTCGCGCCGGAACAAGAAACTCTCGGTGGAAGCAGTCGCGTTAAGAAGAAGGCAATTCCGCACCTGAGCGGGGCGTTCTTAGCGCAAACCACTCGCGTGCTAATCGCGATCACCGCGACGAGACGGACGGGCAGATGCACTTATATACGTTTGATACGTGTGATGTAGGGAGACACGCGCTGAAATTACTGCGGGGCTGGAAAGTCGGCCGCCCGCGAAAGGCCGCTGCCGCCGCCGCCGCGGAAATTGGGAGCGTGTTATGTAATACCGCCGGGCTTACATGTGTTTCCCTTAGCTTAGGGCAAGGCCATGCGTATAATAACGACGCGAGATAAATCACGCGAGGGGCTGCGTACGAAGATCCTACGAAAGTCAGAATGCTGCGATCGTAATATATCGCGTTCAAGGTCGCGGCAAATCCTGATTAACCCTTTTCGAAACTGAATACTAGCACGATATTATGTTGCGCATATTAGGTAATTTTTTATTTTGGATAGCACGAAAGATCTAACGTTATTATATATATATTTAACATTAGATCTTTTTATTTCATATACACATGTATGTATGTATGTATGTATGCACACACGTGCAATTGGATATTCATCGTCAGGCAGCAAGCAAATATTAAAGGCGGAATTTACTTTAATTAACATGTGGAATATACGTGTAAAATTATAAAATAGCTACTCAAAACGTATCTGTCGACGTATTTATCAAAAACTGGATAGAAATAAATATAACAAATGTGTCGTTGGCGTGATAATTTATTTTTACAATTTCATACGACGCGTCAGTTTCATTGAATTCCGCTCTTTACTATAGAGAACGTAATGGCCGAAGGCGTGCAGAGAATATTCGCTTTTATTGAAATATATATTATGGTAATCTATAGACACATAGATATCCGTATAACATTTCCCGCCCCAATGCGCATTCCACACTACTTGGATTTGATAAACAATATGGAAAAAGGGTTCCAGCGGAAACCTGCATGCATGTTGTTTAGAACGTACGGAAAATTTAAAATATATAAAGACTAACATATATCACGTAGGTTTGCATACATTTACATGCATACTATATCGTCATCTACGCTATTTACATTTTGTTCTCGCGCACACACCAGAGCTCGCATTTATAATAAACCATATAACGGCTCTTACTATTTATGGGAATTTATTTATACTCCTCTTCATATTTTTGCGCGGACGTTGCGCAATGCTTGCTACTAACCGTGGCTCGCCGCTGATATCAGCCGTGTGCCGTGCGCTCGGAAATCAGAAAGCGTGACGACGGCGACGACGTTACGGCGCGTCGCCGTCGCGCGACCAGATTAACGAAAACCGATGCGGAATGACCGACCGTTTCTCGGTGCCGCGATGCGAGAGAGGATCGTATATTTAGAACGCCGCGAGCGAGCGAGCGCGCGCAGACCTTTACTTCGCGAAATCTTCGAGACGTTTCCGCGACCGGAGACAAATCGTCGGCGCTAGTCACGTTGACGTCGGCGTTTGAAAGAGAAGAACTGCTGATCGCGACAGTTAGCAGTGGCCTGTCGGGGGTTCTCCCATAAATAAAACGCGTCTATTTTAAAAACGGCGCATCTCATATTTCAAAAATTCTATTGGAAATGGATGTACCGTACGGTTAGGATGTTACACGATGACCTGAAGAAGCGCAATCTTGGCCAAGATCGTGCAATAAATTAATCGGAATTTATGAACTACAAAAAATATAGTGTATACTTTAGATAATTGAATTCTGATTAATAACTAAAAATCGTGCAATATATCTTTTGCTAATAAAATACCTAAATAATTTATTGCCTTGACTGAAACGATTTGGAATTTTACAAATAACGTAGATTAAATTTTTGGAAAGGTAAAATAAGTTATGAACCTCGTATTTGTCAACATCGAATCAGCTATCGAACCGAGTGCACTTATTTTCAATGTTTCGGTCGCTCATTACCATATCGGCTCTATCTCAAAACTTTCAAAATTTATTCCGACGCGGTCTCGTTAATGGCATCAGAAATTCACGAATTTGAAATTATTCGGGCTTCCTATAGTGTTTGCAATCGCGATAGCGCCAATCCCCGCAGTGGAAATGGCCGATGGTGTGACTAAAGTTTAATTGACGTCGGGATTTGCATTCGCTCGTTGTTCGATTCGCGAGCTTACATTGGCGGGCTGATAAAAATTCAGACCGGCCCATTGTATTCAAATTCCTACGCGGTAACCTCCGCCGGGCTGGTATTCTCGTCCTGGTACACTTGTAATACGAGCATGTAAAAAGGAACGCGACGACGTCCACGGCCGTGCGTACTTTCGCGAACAGGCTTAAGCGTCTTTCGGATCTAACGTTTCGGACCAGTTTTATCTCTCGCAGCTTCGCCTTTCGAATCGTCTTGAAATTCTGCGTCGATCAGCTCTTACTTTTAGAATAAACCTTCTGGATTTTGAAAGAACTGCTTAGGTTGTCATTAACGTTCATTAGTATTTTTGTCTTTTTCTCGGAGTCACGGTATCTCTGAGCACGAATATTATTTCGGTTTAAACACTTTAAACGATTACACAATTGTCGTTAAATTTTATATTGTTGAAATGATATGCGTTTTTATTCCATTTTATATTACTTCGCGCGAGTAATATGAAAATATACATATATGCGATATTGTTTTTATTAACGCAACAATTTTGTGTAGCGTTTCTTGAATTGCAAAACTCTAACGCAGAATTTTATTTATATAATAGGATGGCGTAATATTTATTAATATTAAACTAGATTTTATGAAGCATGTCGCATGGCCCTTTTCCGCATCTCTCTCTCTCTCTCTCTCTAAAAATCTTGTTATTTTAAAAACGTCGCTGTCACTCTCTCACGGTTTGACTAACCGTATCCGTTCGTTACAATTTACACCACAATTTAAACAATGCTGTACTCTTCGAAGATACGATGGTCCTTAGCTTCGTCACGGATATCCCGGAGGACTGTGTTAACCCTGACCTTCGGTCTTGTTACTTGCCAGCAGAAGGGAGAAATCGGAGGTGAAGGGCGGGAAGGTGGGACGGGAAGGGGGAATGAAGTTGGGGTGAAGGGTCCCGGAATAAGGCGAGTACTCTTGTTTCGCCGGCCTCGTGCAGCCTCCGCGGTATGCGATTTCCGTGGAGGCTCGAGGGGTCTATCGACGTCGCGGGAGGGCACCGTTGAGGGCGAGGAGAGGACGGTGGGTGAAGAACGGGGGGGAATGGAGGGTGGGAGGGAGAGAGGGTGGAAGAGGCTTGGTACGCCAGGGCAGTCGTGTGGATGCGTGGGCTCGGGTTCGACCCCAAGAGCGAGACGGAGATAGAGGGCACGCGGAGGAGCAGGGATTGCAGGGAGGGAGCTGGGGGCAGAGAGGGAGAGCGACGGTGGAGAGAAGAGGAGAGGATAGGAGCGTAGGGGAGGAAGAGGGGCAAGAGGGTTGGACGGGTTGGATTCGCCGGCTCGCCGCTATTGATTTTTCCCGTCAGACTCGCGGCCTCTTCGTTCCGCTCTTGGTCCTCGTTCCTCCCTCCGCCTCCCGCCCCTCAGTCCCACTCCCGTTGCCTCTTTCCCTCTTCCCCTGGCGTTCCCGTCCCGCGCGTATCCGGCCCCTCGCCACCTCTGTCCTTTCCGTTCTCGCTTACTCGCTCCCTCTTTGCTCTCTTGCTCGTTAATGCCCTGCCGCCCTTCGACTCTCGATCCGTGCTTTCTCTCTTTCTCTTTTTCTCTCCCTATTCTCCATTTGCATTCGAAGATCTTCCTTTAGCGTTCCTTCTCTCTCCTTCTCTCTCTTTCTCCGTTCCGCCCCGCTCTCTCTTTTAATCTTCTTCTTTCTTCTTCTCTTCGCTACCCATAGTTCTTAAGGGATTTAATTCCTTCCTTTGTCTCTTTCCTATCTTACATTCTTTTTATCTCTATATCTATCTTTACCTTCCACTTGTTCGCTACTTTTGTAGTTCTCACATTTTTTGACAAGTAATTCTTTTTGTGAAAAATTCTTTTAATTTTTTTCTTTAAGCGACTTATGTCTTAGGATATGTGTAATTATTTCTATTCTTCAGTTTATCCTGCAATCTACTCTTGTCCTTTCGTTTTATCCTCCATATCTTTTCCCCGCTACTTTTTTCTTTTTCATTCAGATTCATTCATTTGGCTCCGTTTCTTCTTGCCTCTCTTGTTACTATCGGGGATTATTCGCCAGTGCGTATGTGTGTGCGTGAATCTATCTGCATGCGCGCGATTAAACACGAATCGCTTATGTGCGTGCACTTCTAACGAAAGGCTCGCTTAGCGGCCGGTTGGTGATTCCGATTCTCGCGATTCCGCGGAACAGGCTGCTTCCGGTTGCCCCGCTTTCCATTTGTCATTTTTCAGACGCCCCGCGCAAAAACTTGGAATTACGCCCGATCATCAGCTCTCACCACACCCGTCACGAAGTTGTATTCCTGATTAATTAGTGAGAATTTCTGCAAGAAATTCAGGTCCACGGGAGGGGGGAGGAGCGCGAGGGGCGGGATTGAAAGAGTAGATTGAGAAGTAGTCGGGTTAATGAACGACGCTTTTATTATACTAATTTACCTCACACCACAAACAACTACTCTTTCTCTCTCTCTCTCTCTCTCTCTCTCTCTTTGATGTAGCGGAAGGAGGAAAAATTATATCCCCCTTATTAACTTCGAAGTCCGTCGGAAGAGAAAGTTATTATAGAAAGTTATCATTATCATTATCATAGTATCTTTGCAATAGCGCACTTTTGTACGTGTGGTAAACGCTGAGGTTGTAGATTCGAGGTTTACGACGGTGAACTGTCGCGATAATTCTTATCTCGGACTTCACGATACGTTATGATTTACAAGTGGTTTAAATAGCTACCGTATGTATAATATCCGGAACACGCTGTTGCGAAAGAGCCCTCTTGCAAAGCGCAGTTGCAATCGAAAGATATCCCGAAACAGGGATTAATATCGTTAATCGCGATCGAAGGGTATCTCTCTCCCTTGTTCAGATTGGATGTCTTTTATCTTTGCTTATGCACTTTACGGACGTGCTCCTCGAGATTGTCCGGACGTTCCGCCGTCGTCTTACAACAACGCTTTCTTAGAGTAGTTATAGCAATCGTGCGTATTTCCATATCTGGATCGCGAATACTCTCGTAAAAGTTTTCACGATCCCCCGTAAAACGGCGCTATCAGTATCTCCAGTTGCTATCCGCGATCTAGTTTCAGAACCGATTAAACTATATCAATTTTGTATCTGCTACTTCCTCTTCGATCGACGGCGGAAATTGCATTCGTGCAGCGTAAGATGCTTAGTAAGATTGATAATTCCTTAACTCTTCCCGACCTCCAGGAAACTCCTAGATGAAGTCACATCTGTTATATTCACAGTTACGCTGATCCGTAAAAAAAAAAAAAGAAAAACGTTAAATCCTCTTCTTTAAATGCGCAATAAAAATAAAATATTGAAATATAATATATTGAATAGATAACAGAAATTCTAGCAAAATATTCAGTTTTCGAAGTAGAGATAAAACACACGCGTAATTTGTTTGACATGTAGAAATGTTTTCACGCAACGTAAAACTGAGTTCGCGATTAAAATGCGATGAATAAAATTTTAACAAGAGGGAAACATAATTTTCGCTTTTACAACTTTCAATGGATAATGCTATATATAAAATACAATTAATACAGGGATCATTTATATGGGAGCCGATATGAGAGTAGTGTCAATTTTATCAAGTGCCCGCATCTAATATATTATAAAATGTATTTTATAAGTATTATGTTATTTTATTTTTATAGAAACGCGTAAAAAGAAAGAGTGATAGAGATTTTACAAAAATACAATAGGTTTGGAAATTTAATGAATTTTGAAGATACCAATACATTTTAAATAAAATAAATAAAATTTAAATAATACTTTTTTTGAAACTCTTAAAGGGTTATTTACGGATAATATTTTATTCGTTTTATTTAATAAGTTCGCGGTTTGTGTTGGCGTCATCTCTAAAGTTTATCACCTTCGACCTATCCACGGACTAATCGTATCGGGTCTAGACCGTTTATCGGCTTCCTTGGCCTTCCCCGAGACGGAAGACAGAGAGAGAGAGAGGGGGGGGGAGGGAGGGAGAAAGACGGAGAAAAAGCGAGACGGAGGAGAGCCTGCGAAATTTACTCTCCGTCTGCCTTCGTTACTCCGAAAGCGGAGTGACAGGTTCGTTGCGTTCGGCCCGTGTCGTGCTTGTGTTCACGTAAATTCGATCAATCTCATGATCAGTACTTCCATCTCGATAATTCTTTCCAAAAAAGCTTCTTCTTTCAGAAAAAGCATTTACGCTACAGAAAAAGTTTCTTCTCGGAAAAAGCGATTTTTCCCGTCGAAAAAAGCTATATTTTCGTTACGGAGAGTATGCGAATTTATACGTGATAATCCATTAATTTTCGAGGATTATGTCAATACCATTATGGATTCGATTATTTTTAAAGAAAATGTCTTTGTTATTTCAACTTACAAAGTTTGATGCAGCGGATAGTAAAAATTCGAGATTTCCATAACATTTGATATGCGAGAATAGTTTATGTATAATGCTGCTAAAATAACAATTTTAAATCTTTAATTTCTACATCTCTTTTGAAAAAATAATATGTCAACTTTAGCATTTTCGTCAACTTAGAGCATTGTAGAAATTAAGTTAATATTGTAGAAATTAAATAATGTTTAAATAATTTCATAATATATGGTAGAAATATTGTCTAAGAACCTATTATTAATTATTAAATATGTCGATGGCCCGACTAACTGAAATATTCGAAAGATTGAAAATGGATTTTGCTACACGAGATGTAAAAAAACTCATCCCGGAAACAGGCTGACGTTATTCGTCGTCTTTTTGAACGTTAAAAGGTCACCAAAGACGTTATTTTTTTGACGTCAAAATGATGACAAATAGCGTGAGTTCGTTCTCTGGGTCAAGTCACCGAGTCTTTGAAAAGAATTTTTCAGAACATTATTAAACTACTTATCTCGCTGTTTCTCGTCCTTGATTTTACATTCCAAAATATACTTGAGATGGTAAAATCTTTTTGCTCGTAAAAAAACCGCTTCTACGAATATAATTATTACTAACTGCTAAATTTCCATCGCGCTGCGACAGTTTCCTCCTAGATTCGGGATCCCACCGTGTTGGCTATACCCGCTCATGACTATACTTCGGGAGTAATTTCCATGAGCCCATACTCACGCGTGCGCACACACCTACGCGAGCGTTCTCATACATAAACAATTTGCGTTTCCCGCTCGAAAAAAGCGAAAAAAAGATCTATCGTAAAAGCGAGTCTTTCGACGGCGACGATTATGGATCTGGGACGGTATGCATGCGAATGGGGAACATAATCTCGTTACTCGGCCGGAGATGCATAAAGATACGACGTGATTAATTACGTAGGCGCCCTTTACGAAACGAACACAATGCGCGCCAAATATTTTCATACGGTGATCCATCGATTGCATTTAACAAGCCGAAATTTTTAATAATAAACAGACTGCCGGATTTTTGCATTTTTTTCAATAAAATATTAGCAAAAGCACGGTATTTTTTTTATTACCGATTTTGCCATTGAAATGCATTTTAAAATATCTGAGCTAAATACTTTATTTGTGTTAATTTTTTATTGTAGTGGCGTATACTTTCACGCATTTAATTTCGGCGTATACCTGTATGTGCTTGTGCAAAATTCGTTTTACGGGAATCTGCTTAGAGAATAGCGGAAAATATTACTTCCATACTTTTTTTTTATAAACTGCACATTCACTATGCTTCTTTATTACAACGCTATTAATAGTCTCGACATCATCCTGATAACTTTGATGGATGCGCGAATTTGTTTAAGGTAGTCTAAAATGATGTATTAAAATGTAAGTTTTATCTTTATTATTATAATAATTTTTGATTAATTTATATTTCGAAATATTTCATTCCTTGATTTCTCGATAAACGTGGAATTTTGCAAGTTACTTTGCTTAACTTTACTTGTTCTATTTTGCAAGGAGTCATTCTGTTTTTTTTTTCAAGATACAGGAACTTACACGTTCACCGGCCGCGCAACAAATTACGAGCGTGATTTGTAAACGATCTCCGATTCTTTCGCATGAATGTCTCAATAATAAAAGACAATCCGATTGGGTGTATCTTCCTTCCATCTCTTGATTCCGTTCTTTCGCTTATTTTCTACATCTCACCACAGACGAGACCACGGAGACGACGAATCTCGGTTGCGCGGCAACCGCGTTTCCTTGCGAGGTGGATAAGCGGACTCTTCCGGAAAAGAGAAATTGGAAGCGGATGTATATATGTACATATGCACAGACACATAAACACGCACGCACGTACACACATTTAAATTGTATGTATGTATGTATGTATATGTACGTATACACACATCCATACGAAATTGCGCGAAACTCGTGAAGACGAGATTGGGATGGAACAACTTTAAACTGCATTCCAGTGATCTGCTTGATTGAATAGCAAATTGGTCGACGATATAACCGTGCATTTGCGTTCGCGCGCGCGCGCGCGCGGCCGCTTGTTTCCGAGGAGAATACGAAAGCAGCGTCGGATAATCGCCATGTTGCGCGATACGATCGATCTTTTCCATCTCACGAAACGATTTTCGCGAAACGCGGGATGGGAAACGCGTAAACTGTCGGCATATTTCATTCGCGGTACAAGTGTTCAACGGGTCGTTTAATCCCCAATGTTCGGTTGTTTGCAAAAATCCACGTTTATCGGGAAATCAAGGAATCGGATGAAATATTTCGAGGTATAAATTAATCAATTTGTTAAAAAAAAAAAGTTATCGCTCCCGCATTCAATCCATTTTGATTTAAAATATTACGGCATTACATCCATCTTACCATAAATTATCCAATTTATCTTCAGCCAACGTTTAAGAAAGTTTTTTTAAATCTTTTCAGCTCAAATAAAGTTCGAGCGTTATGTATTAAATAATTTATTTATATAGGATTAAAATAAAAAATTAAAGATGGAATGTTTATTTAGCGTATTATTATTAAGTTCCTGCAGACTTGCGGATGTTAAATCGATTTCTCTATCATAAAGCGTTAGTATGACTCCAGTAAATTTTGGGTTTCGGTGATAAATGAAGAATAACGCGAAACAGAGAAGACGAATCACCCTGTTCGAATCGCGGCAGCGTTAACAGTCTGGGAATAAAGTTTCCTTTTGCGACGTTTGCCAAATCCAGTCCGCATCGTGCGTGGGTCGTGAGAAATGCGAACGATGACAGTAAGCGGAATTCGAAGGAGCTGCAGCCGAAGATTGACGACACTCAGCGAAGGGCAGAGAGACGCGGGAAGGGTGCCAATACATGGGGTGCAGAAAGCGAGTCTTATGTAGAAAAGATCTTTTTGGAGGGTTTTACATGGAGAGCAATTTAGCAGTGATTGTATAATAATTATTAATTACCTTACTAACAATAAGAGAGAACACATTCGTTAGCTTTATTTACCTTAAGATATTATTAATGCATTCAACATTATTTAAGTATTGATATGAAAAGTGAAAATAATTTGCAATCCTTTTCGACTTTTATCGTCAAGCGGACTCATATCCGAATATTTACTAAAACTGTGCTGTATAGAAATACGTAAAAATAATGATTGTATATTCAATCAACTTTTTAATTGAGCAACAATCAATGTTTGATAATCGAATCTGAATTGCGGTATCTCAATAATATTGGAGCGTGTTTTTTTCTATTTTCTTCCATCTACTCGAAGCTCGTTGTTTTTTTGTACACTCTGTATAAGAGCAAGATGCGAGATGCAGGGAATAAGGGAATAAGGTAAACAAAGTGGAATAGGGATAGAAGGCCGAGGCTGTGTGATTCACGGAGAGCCCTCGTAAAACCGGTGCACTTCGTCGGGAATTCCGTTGCCATCGTTTTTCCGCGGCTGTTCGGATTCCGCAGGATGCGATTTCTTTCCGACATCATCTTACCCGCAAGCATCTATAAGGTGTCTTTCATATAAGGAGCTGATATTCCCATATCAAATTTAAATTTCATTTTATGTTACGCTATAAGGATTAATTTATGTCGATTTAAAATTATTTTTGTCGCTTTCACTAAAAATTTAAATCAAACTTTTTACATATCTGTATTTATTTTACTTTATTTTATGACAGTTCATTATTTTCATTAATGCAAGGTGTGAAGTATTAAAAAATACGTATTAAAATGAAATTTATATTCGTGATTAAACAATTAATTAAATAAGAATTTCAAATATCTGCGTGTAGGTAGTACTTAAAGAAATCTGAAGCAAGACATGAAAGAAATATATCCTTGGAAATCAAGGCCACTCTATTTTATTAGAAACTATATGACTCAAGCATATTAGAAAATCGATTGTCTTTATATATTTGTACGACGACTCTTCGCGCTGCGAAGATCTAAATAAAATTAATTCAGCATTCATCCCTTGCAAATTAACGGAAAAATCGATGTATCGCTCATTGCGGATCCTCATATAACTAAGTTATATAAAAACGACGGATGCGACGAAATATTTTCATTATAATTACGTCGCCACGATTGTGTCACCGTTTTTATTTCGGGCTCCATTCAGCATTCACCGACACTTCCATTTTTGTCCGTTTCAATTGTGGCGTATCGGTAACTAGTAATTTTTTTGTCCGCACACAAGAACGCGCCATCGATCCCGCCTGGGAACTTGTTAGCGCGTCAATGACACTTTCAGGGGGCGGGGTACAACGTACCGCGTGCCCTCCTCTATCATCGCATTCATTTGTCAATTCGTTTCTTTAAAATGATCAGGATATATATTACGTATGTATGTATAAAGGCCGAGTTACAGACTTTTGCATAACACTGCATAACGCATAAGACGTAAGGCATAAGAGAATCAACCAATCAAAGTATGAAATGAAGGACTCTGATTGGCTGATTTTTTTATGCTTTATGTTTTATGCGTTATGCAGCGTTATGCAAAAGTCTGTGACTCAGCCCTAACTGTGAAATACATTATATTCACGTTTATAAATATAACGTGCCGTAGAAACCATATATTATACGAACCACATTTAATGTAGATATTAATTACATGTTATATGGAGAATTTTGAAAATATTAATTTGAATTTATTTACAATTGTATCTTCAATTTACAATTGCGTTTTATTAATACACAACAATTGCAATATATGTAGGTACTTAAAAGCCGGTTTGGTTTGGTATCAAAATAAGCGTTCGATATAACCGATTTCTGTCGTGTACCTACACCTTATACCCGCTTTATACGCCACTGTAATGTTTACATCTATCTGAGACGAGCCGGGTTCATTTTCGCGCACTGCATCGAATGATTTATAACAGCCCGCCGATTCGTAACGTTATTAATTCGCATGATTGATTTCCGGCGCGGGAATGGCAGGCGTGATTATACCGGCCGAAGGACGCGCGCGGATAATCACTCTTGTCAGATCCATTAAGGGATTAAAACCCCGACGAAGCCGATCCGCGTAACAGATTCCTCATCGTCGCTCGAGAAGGTCATGCAATCTGTTGGAGAAGATTTTTAAGTCGTTATGATAAATCGATACCTTGAATGTAGAATGACCGATGTCGTGCGGAAGTAGGAGAAACGAAATATACGGAATGTTTCGGAAGTCAGGTACTGCTCTCTGCAAAAGGAGATTAAACGATTGTTTTAATATATAAAGAGAGACAGAAAAAATTATAATTAATAAATTTGATTAATTTATGAAATCACTAAATTAGTGAACGATTAAGTTTGGCGATTTAAAGATCAACTTGGTTCTAAAATGTCGTATTAAAATATTTAAAATACATATAAAATTTGGAAAGCCATTAAATATCGTTAATTTAATAATATCATAAATAAAATATAGATTTAATTTATTTGTCTGCGGTTATTTGGTGCACTGACGAGGATATAATTAGAGAAAATGTTTAATTTTGCAAAATAAATCAAGTTTGGTTTAAGTAAATTTAATTTATTTTTAATCTAACACAAATTTTTCTTTCCGATCTAATGAAGGCAGCGATCAATCCGCAATGCGCGTCAAATTGGCGCATCCGGAATATGTAAGTGGTTATCGAAAGATTAAATGACATCGTTTAGATTTCCTATTTCATGCGGAAGAAGCTTCACATTCGACTCCGGGAATCACCAGCGAGATCACCTTGTTTAACCTCGTTCAATTGCCTAGCATTTTCAAGTTTGGTCCCTCTCCGAAGTAGATATTGAGGTAGCGAGAGACAGAGAAAGGAGGGTGAAAGGTGAGGCGGAAAGAGAGAAACGGAGGCACATGCCCCTTTCTTTCCCACGCTTGAATCGTTATGAGTCGTATAGGTATAAACTACCAGTTCGATCAGACGTGATGGCGATATACCAGACGATATTGCGAGAGGATAGCTTGAGTAAGAGAGTATCGATGTGGAATACACCTCTCCATCCGCTCTGTGCCACACGTTCCTCCTCCCCCCTATTCTCCCGCTTCTCCCTCCTTCTCTCTCACCATTGCAATTCGCTGCTCTTCCTTTTACCACTTCGGAACTCGCAGGATGCTCGGGAGGGGGTCAACGATCCCGACGGGGATTTTCAGGGATCTGCCGACTGAAACCACCGACGGGACTCGTCACGACTCAATTCCAATTGCTGGGGCGATAGAAAAAAGAGTAAAAAAGAAGAAGTGGGGAAAAGGGAGAGAGCCGCGCGTATCCACCTCGCGCGGGAATCCGAACGTGTGCTACGCACACTTTCGATTCGCATTCCAGATTCTGGAACGTATGTATTTCGAAGTGTATTATTATACGCTGAAAAATATGGACGTTACCAAGAGACCGTCTTTGAGTAAATTGAACGGGAGTACCGTACAATCAGAACATTGTATCGATATATTTTACATGCTATAATATGCAAAATACACTGTGCATTTGCCATCTTTCAGAAACACGTACATTTCCGGATTTATACATTCTAAGACTTTTTTTTGTGAATTAAATTCCACAAATAATAATAATAATATTCTGCTGAAGAGCGCAACTGTAGCTTCACTGAGACATAACACAGTCTCCGTGAAATAAATCAAGCCTGAGTCTTCGAAGCGAGCGCAAAGTGAGCTCATCGCTCGCTCTATTTCGGAGTCGATGGTTCCGGAAAATGCAAAGAAGTTTATGCTGGAATTTTTTCGCAAACCGGTAAATCTTTTCACCTTTTGCGCGACAAAATTCGACGAGGAATGATTTCCAGGGCGCCGTTATCGCGGGCTGTGCAAAAATAATTGAGTCGCCGCGAGTGCGTGCGCGTGTATTCTCTTTCGTGCCGTTATAAAATATTTTAACTATACTTTCGGCGAGATCAACAGAAATTGGGCACGTCGCTGGTCTGCGCGCAATTTATTTGTGAAGTTGCGCCGAAAAAATGTACTCTCGTGAATCCAGTATTGAAGTTTTTAAAACGGAAACCGAATTTAATTGTTGAACAAAAAATGTTTTGATTATACCGTATCGCATATAAGATTACTACTTTATTACTCCTGATTGTAAATTTTTTGTATTTATTTAGTTCTCTCTCTCTCTCTCTCTCTCCATGTCGCATTGTGATAAAAAATGTTTTGGATAATTTTATAAGCTAATGAGATAGAAAGAAAGAGATAGAGAATGTGACAGTATCACTACAACAGGAAATCGAAATCTTTTTTATTTATTAGTTTTTTTGCATTAAATTATTTACAAATTGTATTTGAATTTATAATTAAAACTTATGTGATTGTGATTTGCAAAATAAGCAGCTATAGAAATCTATGAAAAAATTTACGAAAAGCTAGTAAAATTGTAACAGTCCTTAATTTGATTACGCATGCATATCGATAGTTGCTTTATTATCCGAAATCTTCCAATTTTGCAGTTGCATTTTGTTGTAATTTTTTATCATGACTTCTCAGTTAATTCGTTAAGATTATAGCATCTCTAAAATAGTGAAGATATAATTCATAAAATTCGAGTCTCTTCCTTTTTGTGTTTCGAATAATTATCTGCAGAAATTACAAAATTACGAGTCAGCTCGGCCATATTCGAATGAAATATCGAATACTCTAAACTATCGGGATACTCGCACGTTTCTGATATTCTCATTCTTCGTATGAAAGCTAGAATCGATCGGCATTTACCCAAGTAATCTTGCACGACGTTTATTCAATTTGATCGCAAGTACGGTAGCGCGACGTGTGCGTTACGTCGGACGATCCAATTAATAGTTCAATTAAATAAACCGATAATTGCCTGAAAATGGAATATAGCCGCTGAATATTGGATCTTCCGGTTTCTCATATTCATTATTCTCCATCCGCGGCACACGCCGGTATTCGTGGAGATTGCGGGACACACATCTGTACACGGACATATGCCATAGGCACATAGGCATACTTGTAGGTACGTCTCTTGCCGCACACGTATATTACGGCCTTTTATTTTCCAATGCCCGAGTTATATAAATGGGTTGTAAGTAATGCGTTGATAACTTTTGTATTTTTACTCTGCAAGTTTTATTAAATTCTTATCGTGTAAAGAAAATGAATTATAAAGCTTCAAGGGCATGCTAAAAATGAATAACAAGAGGCACTATTTCTTTAATTGAAGCAGAAATTCTTTTTGAATGGAAATTCTATTCAATTTCTTCTTCGATTTATTATATGATGATGTGATATTCAATGAGTACAACGTAAAGGTTGTAAAGTGTCGACCTGTCTCTCTCGTCGAATTTTTGGAAGAAAGAGATCCGAGCGAGAAATCTAAGCGATGACGAAACGCGGTAAACTCGGCGGACACCCGGTATTAGTGCGCTCTAATGCGCACATCCTCGCATGGCCGTGCGTCAAAACGCGGACGGAAGACGCTGTATAATGTGTGTGCCGAGGCAATATTACGTGTATTAGTCATTGCAAACAGGGACCGTGCCGTCTACGTCGGACGTGCGCACGCAAGCACGACACACGACGACGGCGGCGGGGCAACACGCGTGCACGCGATATGCATACACGACGTAAGTACGTGCGATTACGTAAGCTTGAGTCACGACGACGCATTCTCGGCGTCTGGCGCGGTTTTTTAACTCACGAGATATTTACCATACAAGCGGTTTCTTTTAGAAGTGGCGCAGTAAATCAAACCGCGAAATTTCGTCGGTCTTCGCAATACTGCAATTTCTCTTCTCCGGTCCTCTTTGCTACGAACCAATTTGGTGAAAATAATTTTTGCTCATTTGGATAAAGCTCTTAAACAAGCGAAAGACAAAAAAAAATATAAAAGATTAGACGCTCTAATAATGTCTTGCACAATTAATTACAAGACGAGCCATTTCTTGTTTTATTCAATTTTATTGGTTATCACTGTGCTTTAAAAACGAATTTAGTATTGATATAAAAAATCGACTTGGAAAAATGGTCTTACTTAACGTATTAAAATATAATTGAATATATGCAATAATTGTTATATGCTCCAATGTACTCTAGAGAATTTAATCTCGATTTCTTGCCACGATAACGTTATCGGGTACACTATCACTTATCGTTCCTCTTAATTTTCGATGGTTATGTCTCGGCGGTGTATGTTTCCTCCCTAAAGAATCTCCTTCATTCTCCAAAAAGAGGGACAAACTCCGCTTCTATACGCGCTATCGCGCCAACTAGAGCGTTTTGTAAACGCCGGCTGAGCGACTTTAAACTTTTATCTCGCTGCAATTTTCCGGCCGCGTCGCGGCGTAAAAGGCGGCTTCGAGCAAAGCGGTGCTCTCCCGACGAGCGCAAAAAGTCGCTGTAAAAAGGAAGAAGTGCGGAAGAGAACGCAGTGCGTTTACAAGATTACCGTCGCGGTACCCCGGAGGGAGATGGGCCAGAGGGAGAAGAAAAACTGTCCGGCCGTTGAAGTTAACATCTTCCGGAGTTAAACGAGCCACCGCCGCGACTTGAAGCCACAGATTTACGCAATTCACTCTTTATAATCGTCCTGGATAAACAATTCAAACTGTATTGGAAAACGTTCGTTTATCACATTAGAAAGTAAATCCATTGCATTTTATATGTATTCGTGGGCTTGCACGGTGAAAAACGGGAGATATACGAAAGCTTTATAATGTAATGACTATGCATGATACCATTATAACATTTATGGATTTTTTTTATCAGTCTTGAAAAGATTTTTCCATGATAAAATGTTTGCTTAATATTATTTTTTTAAAGCGACAATTTACTAAGATACAGTAGCTTAACTGAACGATTTTCTTTTTCTAATGGAATTTTTTACTTCTTGTGATTGTAAAATTTAAAAAATAATGCATTTATATAGCGTTATGTATTTTACATTCACACGATCAGAGAGATATGGAAATGAATTTTTATGAACTTATCTTTAGTAAAATATTTAATGTTGTATACGGAGAGCCGTTGTGCGATGTTATATTGTTTTTTTATTTAACTTTTAAATATTAGTTCGTGGAACGATATCCATAACAAACTCCGTTACAGATATCTCCCGGGCGGGATAAGAGCTCACCAGGCTTAAATTTAATTGTTCTCGAACAATTAAGAATCGTGTGAATCGCTATATACAAGTGACATGAGAACTTGTGCTCCCCATCCCTCCCATTTGTAAAAAGGAAAAACGTCTCTACTTGCGCCGCATCTTGTCCATTGTCTAAAGCCAATTCTGACCGGCAAGGCATAGTATGCCTCGCGGTCAAGCCAAGAGTCATTTCTATCGCGCGCGCGGGGGAGGAAAAGCGCGGGAGGAAAAGAGAGGATGTCGAGAGAGCGAGATCGGAAAGGGGAAGTGGGGGAGGGGGATAGGATGGCAGAGGGGACAGGGAGGATCGGAGCGGCGCGCTCTTGCCTCTCCAGTCACGTGTTCGCCCACACTCATTCATTTGTTCGGCTGCAGGGGTGCTCAACCTGCGAATCCCGGAACGACCACCCACCTTGTGCGTTGGGCGCCCGGGCTCTCGTATATAGGTCGTGTGTCTCCGCTCGCATTGTACATATCACACGTATACACGCGGGTGCTCTTGTGCATGCGGCGCAACCAGCGACTCTCACAACTGGCGCCGACATCTGTCAGGACGGGTCGCATTATGTCGTTACGGTCCAGCAAAAATCTATGCATTATGTAATTGCGCTATTAGACCGTCAACGCGACGACCTCGTTTGTAAATGTTTTAGTAACGCAACGTTCGAGAATGCTTGAGCGATCACCCTTTTATTTTAAACAACCGCCGACCTTAGAGTTTCCTCTCTCTCTCTCTCTCTTTCCTCGAGTTTCGTATGCCAGCCTCGGTAACAAATGCACGCGCGGCGATGAAAAGTAGGTGTAATATAAGATTGCGAACCGTACGACTCAATTCCGCGAAGTAACGAATTCGGTATTCTTTCCTTCCTCCTTCTTTCCCGCTCTTTCCTTTATTCATTACTCTTTTCCCGCCGTTCTCTCTTTCGCCTTTCTCTTTTCCCGCCGTCTCTTCTCTCCGTTCTATTTTTTCCCCTCCATGGCGAAAATCTTCGCTTCGTATCTTGTTTCTCCGCAATAGGAAAAAGTTGGCGCACGCTTTTTATTACGGGAAGTATAACGTAGCACGTGCAAAAAAATTCGCTGGATAATCCAAAACATAAAATGTGTAATAAACAATGTCATGGACACGGAGTGCAATTAAGAATAATTGACAGAGTTTGTCGAGCAGGGGGAAGGGAGGGGAGAAGGAATCTTAGCTGATAGAACAAAGTAAGAATTTCTACAAGAGATAACAAGGCATTCTAACGATACAACGCAGATAAATTAGATGAGTCAGTTCATTAATGACAGAGTAAAGATCAAATTGCTGCATGGCGTGAAACTGCAGACTAATCCGACGTTTCAAGAAATTACGGACGGAACAAATGAATTCTAATCTCTGCCGTTCGTACTAACATATATGTTTTTTTTCTTTCTGTTCCAGGTGAGTGACTGTTTTCGTAAGTCTCTGCGCAAAGCCACGCAAGGCAACGTAATCTCGGTGAGTCTGTATTCGCTCCGATCTTGTTATCCGAGACTTTGCAACGTTGCGATTTAATCGGCGTTAAAGACGTAAGAAGAAACCAGAGAAAGACTAAGAATAAGGGAGAAAGAGAATGAAAAGGAAAAGGTCGAGGACGCGTTCTTCCGAGGCATGAAAAAATAAACGGAACGGGAGGGAGGGAGGGAGGGAGGGAAGAAAAGAGAAATCTTGTGTTGCATTCCAAGACGCGTGGTTTACCGAAATGTCAGGAAAAAGAATATAGATTTTCATTCCATGTGTCATGTTCGCTTATCCAGCTGTGACAGGGCAAAACTTAAGTCTAATTACTCGCGCAATTTGCAGTTCTATCTGCGCTTCCGTTCCGTCGCTCTCGAAGATTGGTGTACGGACACAATAATATTGTGAAGATGAGAACCTAGATTCTTCCAAGGATAAATTTAACCCTTATCTTCCGATAATAACATCTTACTATCGACATAATATAGATAGACGGAGCAGGATTTGAAGCGTCTCAGATCTTACCATCTATATCTCGTAGCTCGCTAAATATAGTCGTGCATACGTGATCCCCCGTAGGGTGACATTTATATTATCAGGAAACGTGTAGAATTTACATTTTTTTTATTACAATAGAATATAAACGGTAAAATCTTTCTCTATCTGCAACGTATTGAGGAAAACATGAACGGCTATTAAGTACATATATATTCTGAGTACTTCAAGTCGTATATGTGTGATCCCCCTTAGGGTAACATTTACATTATCAGAACTTACATTACATTTTTTAAATTAAAATAGAATATGGATGATAAAATATTCCTCGATCTCTGCGATGTATTCAGGAATACGTGCTTGAACGGCTATAAATATATATTCTGAATTCTGATTGTGAGTACTTATCAAGTTTTAAATATATTTACAAGAGAGAGAGAGCGCACATGAATGAAAAGTATTTTCTATTATTTCGAATACTACAATCTTTAGAATACTAAACATATTAGACCAGTGATAAAAATAACAGTGAAAAAGGGACAATGGTACGACTTGCAATTTAACGCTGAATCCTTTTCTTTATGTAGATCTTTATTTTTAAGAATAATTCCAAAGTTATTTTTTAAAAGAATGTACATTAATATTAGATATATTAGATATAGATAGTTATCCGAGACTAAAACTGTCTTATCTATTTATTCTGTGTTTTATATACGTCGATCGATCTTTATTTATTTCTTAAGGTTTTTTCAAAGAGATGTTAGTTAAATTATGTATATATATACATATATGTATAGAAAAGGGTGTGTGAATATGTGTGTGTGGATGTGTGTATGTGTGCTAGTATAGGAGGGAGCGTACTGAGAATAGGATACCTTCATGGGTCTTTAACCTTTGCACGTGCGCGCAGCGAAGATACTGGCGGCGAATGCTGTAGATTTCCGACGGCGATTGCCCGCTGCCCTTAAACCACCGTCGCGGACTGAAACTCGTGTAACGCGAGGCGACTCATAATCAAAGTTAAATGGGGCAAAAATCGTTCCTCGGGAAAACACGATAAAGGCGCCTTGATTCGCGGTCCGAGATATATATACACCCACTTGTTTGCCGTGTAAGAGGTGTGATTTCGATGACGACGACTTGAAGAGATCTTCACTAGACGTTGAAGCGAAGGATAAAGATATAAAGAGAGGGAGAAAATAAGGGAGCGGAAGAGATCGGAGAGCGGGAACTCTCTTCTTCTCGTCGAAAGGACAGGGATTCCTCTGGAGACTCTTGATCGGAGAAACTCCGTTGTTCTTTCGAATCACCCTCGACTCGACTCGTGGACGATAATGGAGTCCCCCAATTTACCGTATCGGAAGCCGCGCGATCGGTAGCACATTGTGGGTATCATTATTTACACGGCCGGTTCGCGAGCAGAGCATCCTCCGGGATCGAGATCCTCTCGGAGCCGGTCTCCGTAGGGAGCGTTACACTCCTTTTGAGAAAGTTTGTCCTTCGTTAAAAGTTTATCTAATCTTTACGCGCGAGACATCCTATAGAAATATGGTATTTTATCTCGCCCAGAACTTCGCGTACGCGACATATTCACCGAGGCGAATCAATAACTTTCGAACAACGAACGATCGCAAATGAAGTCCTTCGCGCGAATTAATTTTCGAGACTTAAAACATTAATAATTCATAGAAGCTTACTTATTACGTCGAATTTAACATTTCAATGTCGCACAAAGAATGAAGCACGTCTTGCAACATGACAAAACTACCAGCTATCGCGGCATGAAATTCTTCATTTCAACGCATTCACGCCTCTGCGTTTCGTAACACATTGCTTCTGTGATGTAAAACGCGAGTCTACATGTTGAAACTTACATCGCGAGCTATATTTCAATGTCTCGTTCGGGACAAGAAACACGATGCTCGCGTCGCGACTTAAAATCTCGCTCGAAATCGTGTTTCAACAATCGCGGTATCAAGAAACTGTTTTATGAGGGCTCAGGTTGCAGTTTTACAGGATACACGTTTTTCGTGTTTCGGAGCGCGCGAGAAACCTACAGATACAATTCATGATACCGAATAGTTTGGTAGTTTGCGTATGTTGCATACTACATAAAAATATTAAACGGTACTTCGTGAGAATAGCAGTTGTAATTTTAATTAGCCTTAAAAATATTCTTCGTAAGTGATTAGTTTCTTAACACGTAATAGGATCTCTCTCTCTCTCTCTCTCTCTCTCTCTCTCTCTCTCTCTCTCTCTCTCTCTCTCTCTCTCTCTCTTTCTCTCTCTGAATTATCAAATTTTAAATCAGCATAATAAGAGAAGTTACAAACAACGATAATACGATTCAGCACGAACTTATAAATAACAAGTAACAATTATATCCAAATATTTGATGTCCGTCCGAGTGCTTTTTCAATGCACATCGCATGATGCGCATTACATATTTCATTCCAAAGATTAAAACCGGCATAATTTACTGATATTGGATTTCGATAGCGCGGCCGCACGAAAATGATCTCCGTAATTATTCGGGACGATGGAAATGCGACAATCGTCAGGAGAAATATTTTTAATGTCGTATTTATAACGACGCGCATCGAAAATCGAAATCATGCAATTTTGCAGTCGCCGTGTTGTTTCATAGCGCGTAGCGGCGTGTAGGTATGTCTTCGTTGTAACGATGACGGTCACGCGCGAGGTGCATCGCGGCGAGGCGAGCGCATACAACGTGCGCCCACGTGTGTACGGCCGCTGGTACGCGCGTGCACGCCTACGGACGCGCGTAACGGCGCCGGTTACGTGCATATCTGATCACGCGGAACGGCAGCGTGCATCCAAAACGGCGTTTCGCCGGCTTCGTCTTTCTTGTCGCCGCGGCACGCCTGAATTGAAGTCCGACGCGTTTTTTTTTTTTTTTTTTTTGGAACTTGTAAACGATTGCGTGTAAGTTTTAACACGCACGATTCACTTTTATTTCGTTCCGGACTTTATTGAATTTAACCGTAGCCAGAAATTTTCAGTGTAAATTTTCCGATATTGAAGTTACGGTATAAATTACAACGTGCAGTCCTTTGATTGGTTTAATACGGCGTGTCGGAGTGTCAAATCATTAAAAGCTTATATATAATAATTTGTTCAGATTTTTTCGCGAAACTATATTATCGCGTTGGAAACGCGGGGGGTTTCGTAACAATTGCGTATACAGCGACAAGCAGAGAAAGCCATGCCAATCAAAAATGCCAACAGATTTTAATGGATTAAAATTGGAAACGAATAAATTTAAATATAATTTCGGATGAAAGGATGAATGTACCAGTTTTAGACACGTATACACAAACGCCAGACTACGTAGTTGGTTAGCAACGCCGTTGAATAAAATATAAATTTACTACATTTAATAATTAATTTGTTAAACTAGTTTTTAATTATTATAACAGCTGTGATTATGTTATATTATTATACATAACGCTTCTGTACTCCTTTAGAAACCAGCATTTTATTGTTATAATATCCTCAGTTATAAAATTAAAGAGAAACTCTGAGCAAATTATTACCGAGAGAAACGTACATGTGAAAATAAAATTATATTGTTGTATACATATATGTGTGCGTGTGATATCGCGAGGTAAAGAATCGTCAATAATCAACAAAGGATTTGCCGCCCACGCGTACTGTGTTGCTCCGCGGCTGGAAAACAAACGCGAGGCGCACATCGGGCGTACGCGGCTTGGATGCACCATGTTGACCTCGAGGGAAACGTGATGCGCTCGGTAGCTATTATAGCGCGATGAACCGCGGAGCTGCTGCGGGAGTACCACTAAATAACTCGTTACACACAGCGGCGAATCAAAGGAGTGCGCGGGTGTTTTCGCAGCGATCATCTTCCAGATCTTGCCCAGTCACTACGGTTTCCTTCGGCGAATTAGTCTTCGTCAGAATGCACCGGAGCAAATATGAGAATTGCTTCTCGTTTCATGAACCTTTTCCCACGCAATTCACTTTCAGATGTCTATATCGCCGTATTCGTTTCTTTTTCTCATCGAGATCTAGATGAACCGCTGTATACGTATAATGCGGAAAACAGAAAAAAATAAAGCGTACTTTTGCCGTGAAAAACATACATAATTACTAGGCTGTTACATGTGAAATGTCGATATTACGTCAATAATCTTCCAATTTCGTGGACCCTCGATGTAAAATCGATATTTAATTTCGGGGGAATTAAATGTATTTTATTGAAATAATATGTATTACATTCTTTGCATTTTGCCAATGAGAAATTAATTTTATAGTTAGATCCTATTTAATAAAATCCGAGGAATTTCCAACCTAAAGCGAATTAATTTTTTTTCTATGGAGAAAATGGTGTCACTGCACAAACTACATATTTTGAAATATTTTATAAGAATTTGCATTTTTTTATTATTATATTTTTATATACTTTGTATAACAACAACAACAAAATATTGAAAGGAGAGACAATGGAGGATTACGTAGTAGAAATAATTCAGTTGTTGCAATACATTGCCTGCTAATGTTTTAAATTATGGTTTTTTTTACTAATCAAAGGCATTTTTAATTTAAACAATTCTTCTTAATAATTAAATTAATGTAATTTATTTTTATTAAATATTGAATATCTCTCCTCTTCTCCGGAATTAAAGAATAAGTACGTCGAATATTTTGGTGAGTTCGAGTAAAGCACAGCGCCATTCTTAAATATTCAATAACGACTTGAGTGCGGATTGAAAGCAAAGTACAGGCATCGACAATGCTACATTGGCGAGATCGATAAATTAACTTAATGGCTCGAGTTATGAGAGTGTAGTCACTCGAATACGAGTTCGACGTCGACCTAAAGAACGGCGAGTGTACTTAGGTACATATCTTATTCAGAAAGCATCGTAACTTGCCGCGGAACGTCCATTAAATTATGGTCGCCGCAGATGTTGCATGCTCAGGTCATAATTCTCGTTTCGAATAACGACTATTCCCATCGCTGTAGGAAAAGGTGAATTTAAATAACAAACTTTGATATATAATATAATAATAACGCGATGTACAACAAGTTGCCATTTCAGATCCTCCTTACGAAATGCTATATTTGTTAATTAATTTCAAGTGCGCTCTTCTCTATTGAAATTTTAGAAAGGTTACATTTTCCAAGATAATATTTCATGTTAAATATTGATGCTATTGCCTAATCAGTTTTTTTTGCTAATGAAAATGAAGTTTGATTATCCTTGGACGAAAAAAAGTATGAAAATTTAATTTTATTATAAAAGTAACAATAAAATACATATAATCGCATCGATGTGAAGATATAATAGATTAGAGAAACGCGTGGTTAATATTAATTAAATATGAATTTTCAATATACATATATAACGAGTTCTCTGTAAACCTGTCAGTTGATTTAACGCCCTTACATAAGCCAGGTTGGTATCTAGTGTTGTTTAGCATTGCAATTGACATTATCGATCCCATATACTTGTTCAATTCAGCTGCCGTTTTGTCGTTTACGTTTCCGTGCATTTGCCGCATTTGTTCGACGCGGATTCGCGCGGCGGCATTTACGAATCAGAGCTTCGCAAAAGCAAATTCTCCGTAAATCAGCGTTTGCGTGGCTGATCGACCGCGCGTGCAAACGTATCGCGGTGCGCGCGTTGGAATTGTTTTCAGCGACAATAACATTCTCGATTATTTATTCACCGCTGGAAAATGAATCGGCGTAATCCGTCGAATTTTATCTTTCCGGACGAGCAACGAGATTAAATCGCTCTTTGCGCATTTTCGCCGCCGCTATCCGCTATTGTTTAACATACTGGCGATCGCGTGCTACATATGATAATCGATAGTCGCTCTGTATGATTAATATTCCGTGATTAATATTCATCTCTTGTTAAATATATATACAATCGCAATATTGTCTCTGACAACAGTTTCAGGAAAAAATGCGGCGGCATTTGAAGAAGAAACTGATTTTGGATACTTGGAAATAAATTGTAACAAATTAATTACATTAAGCATTATTAATGCTAATTATAATTCACGACACGATATTTTGTTCGACTTTAACTGCAGCGACTTGTTATTATAATTGATATCAATGATATTTTTTTGTCGAACGTATAGTATTTTCCGAGAAATATTGTATGATCGGCATACTCTTTTTTCGGCGACGAACCTGCAGAACGCTGTAAAAGAAGAGCCGTATTGCGATCGATGCATGGCAATTACACGGTACACGGCTCTTGCAATAATTTCCATTTTTTGAGCGGATAATCTATATTCGATAACCACGCGAGTTCCAATCCGTTCCGATATCGTAATGCCGATCACTTTTCGCTTGAGGTGATATCGATCCGGCTAGGTACTAACACGTTTCTTGGAACTATACGCTGGTATACTCGAGAAATTCCAGTAAGGTAGGAAAGGGTATACTGGCTTGGTGTATAGAATTGTACTGTAAAGCATGTTTTTTTAAGATATTCCGGTTTTAATAACAAATATCATAACAACCGAGAAAATATTTTGATTTATAATTTGTTTGATACGTGTTGTGCTTATTAAAGATAAAATTGAATAGTCCATTTTTTATTCGAGATTGTATATTTCATATCTGAAATAATTTTTTTCTCATTTTATTTTTGATATTAAAAATTATATATCGAATCACATTTTTATTAAACTAGAATCCATATAAATTTCAATCGATCTCAAATTAGAAGTATTTTTAGTCTTTGCTCTGTTACATAAAAATTTCGAATTCTTACCTATAATTTATAGTATTTATAGTATTTACAGTATTTACAGTATTTTTATGATTTATTATATAGGAATATTTATTTTACTACATTATCGCATTTGGTTAGAAGCGTGCAGATTAAATCACTTCTTTCTACGGCTATAGAAATATTTATCTCTGTGGGTATACTCTTTCTTATCCTCGCAGTTAATTCTTATCGGCGAGTTATTGAGGGCTCGCGGCTCATAGCACGACGTAAAGTGGTGAAGCGATAAAAATTCAGCCCGCGTTGCACAGAGATCGGCGACGGCGAAGGAAGGAGGGAGGCGCACCCCCGCAGTGATCCTCCTCTCCGTCGCGGCGCGGCGTCATTTACGACGTTTAAAAACTCGTTAAAAACTTGGCCGATGCGAGCATAGATCCGTCAGCGTTTAAAAGGCAGCCCGTGCCCCTTCCCTGTCCCCTCCCCTCGCCGCATTGGGATTATGAAAGTTTGATAAGGCGATAAATAATTATCCGTGAGCCCATCGCGAGCTCCGACGTAACTTTTGAGTTACTCCAACAGTTTCGTGCCGCCTACCCACCCTGCGCCTTCTCTCTTCCCCCTCCCCCCTACCCTCTTTCACATCCTTCCGTATCCTATCCATCCCTTTCTCCCATTTACTCTCATCCCCTTTCTCGTTTCTCCTCCCCCTTCGTTTCGCCCTTGCTCTTCTCTACTATTTCATTCGCTTCTTTTTCTTCGGTCTCACCGTCAAACTTTCGAACCCTCCCTCCCTCCCCCCCCCTCCCACTACCGCACGGCTATTCCACTAGATCGTACGGAGTCAGAACGGAGGGCACAAGGACGGGTAGAACTCGTTGCGCCATACGTCCCATGTCGACGTCGGCGATATTCGCTGTCGTATCCATATACCGCACCTCGTCCCTTCGAGCTTTACGGCCCGATATCGAGCTTCGTGACCGGGAACCTGAGCCCGGGCCGCGTGTGTGGATTTTCGGTTCCCTCCACAGAGGGGAACGACCCGGGGCTCTACTGGCATCCGGCTGCACGTCGTTTGATGCACCTTACGTTCGATGACCGTACGTTCTGAATTTTTCGGAAGTGTCCCGCGTTTAGATGGCTTGGAAACGATTTCTTTTTGGAGGCAGAAAAAGTGTGAACGCTTTCAGGAACATCACTTGTGAGCATGTTTTTTTATTCTTTTTATACATATACTGTAACTTTAAAAGTTAAACACTATACATATGCGGTCCCGATAGTATAAAACATTTTTGTAGTTGGTGCGTGTATAGGTAGATGTTGTAGAAAACTTAGTTTGCTCCATTTTATATTGTTATAAGTGTTTATGGAAGATTGATCGTTGTGTTCCGAGTACGATGCAGTTAAAAACAATAAAAAAATAAGTCGCTATAGACTCTTTAATATTCTGTTAAAGATTGTTACTGTATTGGATAATGGTTCAAATAATTTTGCGATTTCTAAGTAAATAAGAAATCAGATTTTTCTGCGTGTATAACATATATTAATAAATATATCTCAATGCTGTTATTCTAAAGCATGTATATACACAAAAACGTAGCTGTTATTTAAAATATTAAATAATATATGGATATAGACAATAATGTAAACACGTGAAAAAATTAAAAAGATTTGAAGGATTTTTGTTATTTTAATTTTCTCAATTTTTAATAAGTTATTAATTGTGAGAAAATGGAATTTTTTAAATTTAGATGCAATTATAATAATTTTCTCTGCGATCCATTAAAACACGTTTCGAGATTAGCTTTTCCGCTATCTGGATGGACGCCTGGCAGTAATAATGCAGGCATCTTAAGGCAACGATTCTCTAGTCAGGACATGTCGGTGAACCGGCAGGGGAGAGGATAAATCGTTGCATCGGTAATGGCGGCCATTGTGGGTGGATGCGAGTCGGCGTCCTCGTGTTCGTCCTATCGTTTGCCATTCGGCGCGTATTTTGGGGTCCGCTATCGGTCGGCGCAGGGTAGTAGTAGGTAACTCCCGGATTATGCAGAGCCGCGATAGATGGGAAGGGGAGAACGGATCCCGTATGCACTTGTACATACATGTGCATGCAGGCGTGTGGAGGAGTATAGAGAGATGGGACGATCAGCGAGACCGACGGAGACGAAAGCTCGATTTTGAAAGAGCCTGGGAGATTTGTAAATTCGTCCACGTGCCGAGAGATAGGTTGCCGTTAATCGTTTTATTTAATTTGTATCTGCAACAATCTTCGAGTTTGCGTGATCAACAAAATAATCTGTCTTTAATTCTTGAATATATATTTTTTAGATACACCTTATTCACAGAGTTTCTTGAAAATAATTTATATGTACGTTTTTATAATCACGCAAACTTTTACATAATTTCAAAGAAGAAATTATTCTGCAAAAGACAAAAAATCTCGCAATTTTATCGAGTTACTTAGTATGGTAAATAATAGATGGTAGTAGATTTTATTAGGTTTCTTTTTCGGTCAATTAAAAATTTCTTGAAATATGCATTATTATACGATTTTAATATTTTTCCTTTATCATTTGTTTCTTGAGCGAAAAGTGACGACAGTTTATCCGTATAATCGCAGTTAGACATCACACAGTGCCACTTGCCGCAGCGAAGAGACCCCGCTATATGACAGAGTCGCCGTCGCGGAGCTTCGGGCACGAGGGACAATTTATATGCTAATTTATATGCGCTTAATAACGATGTCCGACGGTGCTTACCGACACGCCCTGCGGGCGGTGCCTGGCGATTAAATCGATTCGAACGGCGCCGCTATATAGGCGATCCAGTTGTCATTGCCCCAATTATCCATCTTGCATTCACGGCGAGTTTGTTTCGGTTCTCGGCGGGTCAGCTGCATGCATCGGCGTGCTCTCGTCGTTTACTTGTTTCATCGGCGACTCCTTTCCATTTCTATATCGCAGCCCTTGTTACGTGTGAACAGTTTTGACAAACAGTGTTGCCGAACAGTGTTCACTTTAGCAACATATACACGCTTCGGACGTTTAAGCCAAAGTTTCATATTTAATTATGAAGTTGTTTAATGCATTTATTATATGAGGTATTTATGGAGATATGTTTTCTTAAACAGATAAACTACACATAATATCTATATACGTACATTAAAATATAGATAACCACATAAAAATATTTTTAAATATAAGATTTTATTCCAACTCTGAATGAACTTTTAATAAAAATATAATATAAACGTAATTATTATATTTAAGAGATACGAATTTATCACATATATTATGGTTTTTGGGAAAGACATTGAATAATAGATTGAGATATTTATATTTAATGCTAATATTTAATATACATACAATCTGCTTAAATTCTGCTTTAAAAAGAATAAGAAATATTCAAATATTAGTTTAATATTTTTTCTAGTTCGATATTTTGCGAGGCAAAGTTAGAGCCTTGGTATCGAACTTAGAAGATCGAGAATCATAATTTATATCCGCACGCGCCAGCGGAATAGCCAACAGCTGCAGATTCCGCGGGTATACATGGACCGTCGGACTGTTACCAGGGCATAGTTTCATCAAGAGGTTTTCATAATGAATGCCGCGTACTGGAAGACACCGCTCTTCGAGAAGTTATGAAAGTTTAACACGTCAGAACTCGAGCTCTGACTGAAACTGAATAGTAACACGTTTAACTCCTCCCCTCTGTCTCCTTCTCCTTGTAACCTTCTTTCTTTCATTCGCGGAAATGCATTCTTGAAATGCATTGGAATATATTTATGCTCTTACGGGTTTAATATTCGAACATATATTATTTAATTTATTAATTTACTTTAATTTGATTGATTTGCTTTTCTTAACGTTTTGACACGTCTCACTTTTTATCTTATTTGAAAATTACTCATCTTTTTATTTGAAAATTGATAAGTAAATTTTATTTTACGCAATGAAAACGGAGGAATATAAAAAATTAATATTTCGATATTTCAATGTCTGTATCTCATACATGTATTCTACGTGCACACAATAATTTTGATTTTTAAAATGCGTCACAGGCTAATTTCACATATTTCACAAAACTGTATTTTTATGTTACATTACGCACTTTTATCCTTAAGCAAGCTATTCGCAGAAATGAATAATGATATTTAAATAATTTTATCCTTTTTTTCTCTTCCCTCCCCTCAATCTCCCCCTTTCTCACTGCTTTCCCAGTCTGCCTGACCAATAAGCGGATCAAAAGCATCCTTTGACTGCGGCACTCGCGCGCGTTTCCTCGTCAGTTTATTAACTACAGACGAGAAGGCGAAGGGCTTCGTACTCGGAAGTGACGAAAGTATAGCCGTTAACCCTCTATCGATTTCCTATCTCGCCGACGAGACCGGTCCTGACCTCGGGGCACGCAACACCCCGGCGCCGATTTATTTAACCGGCGCACGTCCGCGCGGCGTAAAATGTTTCCGCGCGCGGAAACACACGGGATATCCGCGATAACCATTCCTCCTTGCGTTTACGCAAGGGAATCGCGGTTAGAGGTAGTATTTTCGGGGATTTTCGTGTAAAACGCTCGCACCAATCCACTTTCCTCCTTCTCCCCCCCCCCTTTCCCCGGCGTTTAGGTCTAGCTGCCAGTTGGCTTGAAATGTATTTGGAATAAATGTTTATTTTGCATCTGTGCTGCTACGATTTCTGAGAAAGACCACATGTTCCCGTAGTTGAAATTTAAATATGGCATTATTTTTCAAATGAATGAATAGATAAATGCCCGAAAGGAAATACTATACTGATTACGTTTACCTGAGGTAAAATGGTCACGTTTAACTGAGAATACTTCGTAAGTTGATCTTGACACGCGTCTTTATTAAAATGAACTTTCCGGCTTTTTATTAATACGGGAATTTTTTCAGGACTTTAATACACTTGTTTCTTAATACAAAGTAAATTCCTTTTAAAGCTATGGAATATTAGTAGCATTAAAACGATATATACATATACTAACATTTTTTTGCAGCATACTTCGAATGTTTCTTTTAATGATTTTTCCAATATTTCTGACTACTTGCAATTTATCCACGTAATTTACAACGCCACATGCAGCAATTTCCAAAAAAGGATTCAATCATAAAATTACAATACTCTTCTATCTATATAGTTTTGCTCGTTTAAGATCAACGAGCAATCAAATTTGGAGAAAAAATTTTTCATGAGATAACATGCTTTATTTGTGTAGAATTGCAATATCGTGCACTTCTCTCCACCGATATACTATATACTTGAACTGTTCGTGTCCCGTGCAGTATATACACAGACGATTCTCGCGTTCAAAGAATGCTGAGGATGTTTGCCGAGCCGAGGCTGAGCGCGAGCAAACGGTGTACCTAATCCATCGGCCGTGAGACCTTGCTCGCCGTCTAGGCACTCGTATATGTACGTATATACAACCGAGGACGCAGATAATACACGGTGTTCGAGTGCACGCGAGAAAACTGGCCGTGGGTAACCGAGAGAGTGTGATGAACCCTAGACGAGGAGAGCGTACGAGCAGCTTTCTCACCGAATCAAAGACGCGGAAGTCCGTTCGTCTTTCGTATTTTTTTTCCTCGTACGCTTGTAGAGTTTCGCGTGATAGATTATTCTATTAATACGAGGCGTATACAGGTGTAATGTAAGCGAATTTGCGACCCCGTGATCTTTTCGATATTTTTTATCGCGCTCTATTGTTTTATCTCACAATTCTTTATTTGTCTTAATTTGAAGACAGATCCGGTTGTGTCGATTAAAAAAATTCGCCATTTTTTAAATAACAAGTATATTAATGTGGATCTTCGTATTATAAATTTGTTAAAAGATTTTAATTAAAGAAGGAAATGATTAAGCACCATTGCTTAAAATTGAAAAATTAAATCTTGCTTGTTTGTACTTGTTGAATTTAATTCAAATACGTGTTTTTTAATTTTTATGGCCTTCTGATTTGAAAGTTAAACATTAATACCTCCGGTTTGAAATAACTGTTTTTCTCATTTTGGCGTCTGTTATGCATTTTAGCTACGGATTTCGCTGATTCAATATTGAGCTTTCATAAACGCAAATTCGAAATTTGCACTTCTGTTTAACGCTGATATCGATTTTCCTGCAATTGCGGGATAATAATATCCTTATATTTCCCGAATAGAAAATAACCCGAATAGAAAATATGAAGCATTACTGACAAGAATAAACGTCGTTATCGTTAACATGATAAGCGCATTATGATATCGCGTAACTATGCGAGCACATTATGCCTCACAGATAACATTTCAACGTCGATACTGGTACAGATTTCGTCACGTACACGAACAAAATGGTCAACAATAGTTTCTGGGACTCGCTTAAGTCAAGAAAGACACGCCGGTAGGTTATCACATCGGGATCATCGTTGGGTCTCGACCGAGTTGAGTTGCTCGTTTCTGTAGCTTCATTTCCCTTGCGCGTTGCCTCCGCGAAAAGACCAAGATTGCTTAGCTTTGAGTAGTAGAATAAGCTCTTCTTTTATACATCTTTTATATATATCTTTTATATATCTTTTATATATTATATATATATAACCATATATAATTATATATATGTATATATACATATATATATACTAATGGTAAATGAATAGGTTTAGAGATAAATTGAAAATAATAAATAAAAAACCGACGAATATGAGTCACGGTAGTTGATGCGCAATATTAATTTTACGCAAGTTAATTAAAATAATAAAAGTATATAATTAATAACCGTACGTTTTAAGTATATAATTAGTAATCGTACGTTTCGGCTCCTTCTTTGAGCCATTCTCAGCACGGTAATTACAAAATGTTAGAATGAATAAATCCTATTGCAAATCATGAGGCGGAACAGTCTTTGCCTGAGGAGATGTCAAAAATATATTGGCTGCTGTACACTAACTATATAGTGGATATTGTTTCCACTGTAAAAAATTTTGATTCAAGCTTGATATCGGCGATATTTGTATAAAAATAATAAACAAGCAATGGACTCACCTTCTGATTAACGGTCAAGAATATGATCACAGATAAAAAGTCGTAATAAATCCAGAAAGTCGAAAATTAAAATTCAGTCAATTAGTAAAATAAATGAATAAATTGCGATAGTTTTCGATATTTTTATACAGACGTGTACAGATTTATTTAGTACCGCTCATATCTGTCTTTCTTTCTTTTTTATTTAATTGTCTACTACACTTCTATTATCAGTTCTTTTGCTTTGCATGCCTATTATAAGTTCCGCCTTTGTTTTCTTCTTGCCCGAGTACTCTTTTTTTGCTCTGACTCATTTTATTTTCATCTTGTGCTCACTCCCGTTTCAACGTGGTTGCGCAAGAGACTTACGTATTATGTATTCGGGCTAGAAGCGTCCCCGCGCGCGCGACGTGCGGCCGTCCATCGGGACACCTCTCCCCGTTCCGTTCGAAGCGTCCACATGATGCAACGCGTATGCAACGCGATGTAACGCGTAGCGAGCGCCGCAAATGCAGCGCCAATCCGCCTCCGTAATCTCGTCTGTCTCGCGCCGGCGGCGGCGAGTTCCGCCGCCGGGGCGCGAATAGCGTTTGCCGGATAGAGGATAAATGGCAGCACTTTGGAGTACGACACATTTCCATTGTCGCTGCGGCGCTGCAGATTGAAACGACTTGGCGGTTCGTGAGTTATACGCCGACGTCGGGAATCGGCCGGGGCGCCTCGGTGTCCGATCGCGGTGCCGTCCGATTACAATGTAAATGATTGATTATGCTTACGCGACGATGACAGTCGATAAATCTCGAGGAGGAGCGTACAATGTGCTGCGGCGCGCGCGCCCCATCGGGGGTCGCGGAGGTCGAAACAGAACTGAACTGTAAGGGATAAGGGTAAAAAGATGGAAGACGTCTTTTGTTTTTTTTAACCCTCTGCCCGGAATATCGGTTATTATGACTGCTAAGGTTCAAGTTTTCAGATATATATTTTTCGTTATTTGAATGTTTACTAGGGTGGAAGACTGATGGAATGAAAGTGCGACAGCTCCTCAAAAAATGAATGAAACTCGTGTTTTTCTGGAATAGCGGTCATTATGACGGGGTGTTCCATGTAACCGGGTATCCAGGAGTATTCCGGGTAGAGGGTTAATATCGCATACTTAGTACAGACCGAAGGGTTTTCAAGCTAAATAGGCCAAAGGATATAAAATTAGGACAACCGTACTTCACATTAAATACATTCAGTCATTTTCTTATGTACATGGAACAATAAATTTAATTAAGGCGCTATTATACAATACACTAGACAGAATAGTTATATTAGAAATTGTATTTGATTTATTATGCATTCATTTATACATTTGCATTTTACTCGTTATCAGTCACGGGATTGCCGGATTGGTGCATGCATGCTATCGGCTAAGATCTTGCTAACGTGGCCTACGTGATCTATTTTACTATGTCATATCGGATACGACTTTTGATTGATACTTCTGGTAGCTATTATCTTATCGTTTATTAACAACACTCCATGGCATATCTTATTTACGACGATCATGTTTCCGTATTCGAAATATGGAACGCTGCTAATTAACCGCCACCCACTGCTCGTTGTCATAATCAAACAATGCGAAACAAGAACTCGAAAAGCAAGACGAAGACAATGCTTTTCGTATACATGCACTGTTTTCATCAAAACAATATATTCATTACTCGAACTTCTGGTGCACGGTACTTTATACCTTATTTTTGTCTTTTATAGTGCCTCTGTTCTAATCTATACAAATAGAAACTTTGGATCTCCTCGGTATCACTCGATGTTGTGAAAGCCGATCGTAGTTTTTAATGGCGTCAGCGCGATATCATTGAGGCGGCGCGTAAATATAAATTGATTTATCGTTTTTCGCACATTTTACCCCGTGCCCGGTGGTCATTATGCAAAATACAATTTTTAATAACGTCGGGCGTTTGGTTTTTTTCCCCATTCTCGTCGAGTATGTAAATTAGAACATATTCGCGATTGTTATCGTATCGTACGAACGTATTTCTACGAATGATCGACGTTACCGAGCTCTCTGTAAGGCTGTAAACCTAGCCCGGCTTAACTTTCAACGGTGTCGGCGTTTCCAATCACCTCGGGCAAGACGTAAAGCCCGAGTTGTATTATTTCATTGCCCGGACCGTCTGCATTTTCCGCTTCGCGCGCGTTGCCACTCGTTATAATTATTCGCGGCAACGGCTCTCCGTACAATATCTTCGGCGTGTCAGACTTCTGAAACACAATATTACGTTAAAAGCCAAACTATCCGGTTTCCCGACGCGCCCGCGCGCGAAGCCTCGCGCGGCGCACTCCGCGAAATCCAAGTCGAATCTATTATTCCCACCGCGTTATTCCAGTAATTGCACGAAGAGATTAAACTCGAGCCAGCGATCGAAACGGTTCGCGAACGGGTCAGAGAAGCAAAGAACGGCGCGGTATATATGGTATAAGAGCCCGGCCCGGCTATTTTAGCTGCTTGGAAGTTAAATTGCGGGGTGCATCATCACTTTCCGACCACCACATTTTCTCGTGTGTGCCTCGACGTGTAGTCATGTGCCCCGTACTTGATAAACCCGCGAGAATTCACGCACGTATCGCGACATTTAATGCAAATGCGCGCATGTGACCGACTATTATAGGATATTATTATATGCATACGTTGCATTCTCTGAATGTGCGTCATCAATAACGTAATAGATCGAATTTTTTGTTATTCTCATGTCGGTGTAAAAACCACTTAATTGATTTATAAGAAGAATATTGTAGCAAATATAATAATTTGCTATTGATTATATAGCATTATACGATATAGTGATGTCACAGAATTCAAATTCAAGAGATAATAACTCTCTGCAGAGATATAAAATTACTTATGCTTTCAGATAAACAAACTATTAGTTAAAATAACACCAGTGCGACGTAGAGTTATACATTTATAATTGGTTAATTTCAAATTTGGTCCTTTATTTATTCTTTTTCAAATATGAAAAAAAATTGATATAATTATCTAATTTTCGTAATTATCTAATTTTCAACAATTGAAGACTTTTATTAAACAATTAGTCTAGCCTGATTTCTCCGTCAGTCGGCTTATGAACAGAGACCGATCGATAAGAATTGGATCGATCGCAATGCAGCAAGACATCGGATAATAGAACCGGCGCAAATGAGTTTTTTTTTCTCCGTGTGTATATGTGTACGCGCTCCGCGCTTCTACATCGTGTCTAAGTTTTGAGAGAGGCATGTCAACGAGCGCTGATCGGGGCTTTCTGCTCATCCCTTTCGAGAGCCGCGAAGCCTCGCCGTGACGATCCAGCACGAGTGACGACTCGCGTCGTGCCCGGTAATTGCATCGTGCTCGCTCGCTTTTCTGTCCGTCAGGCGGGAGGAGTGACTCCGACAACAAAATGCCTTTCGTCAAAGTAGAGCTACGCCAGCTTTTTCCAGTCGACGATGGCTACTCTCCTCCTCCTTCTCCTCCTCCTCTTCCCTTCCCCCCGCTCCTCGCCCTCCTCCTCTTGCTCTGCCTCGTTTATCCGTCTAGTGTTGCCTATGTCCCCTCTTCGTGCTTCGTCCACCAGCTTCGTCTCTGTTAGAGAAATCCGCTCGATGGATGTCGGCTCGTGCCTCGAGCCCGTGCCATTAATAGCGGATCCTTTAGCGGCAGCGTTACCTATCAGAACTGGGAACGCGATGAGAGCACGAGACATGTCCGTCCGTCTTAACTCTTACGTATCCCTGACTTTACGTAGAATTTTTATTCATAAACATTTTTAATTGTTGTTGTAAAGCTGTTTCGAAGCGAGTTTGTGTTACCCCTTCCTCCATTCCCTCTTTTTTTCTTAAATTATTTCTTTGGAAAAATAATGTGAAATAAAAAAATGGAAATTACTCAAGTAGCAAGGTGACGTCTTAATAACGTCAAAAGACGTCTCAGTAACGTCTCGAACCTCAATAAAACGTTATTGAAACGTCCTTTAATGTCATCTTGTTTTACTGGGTATTTGATGAACTAAAATGAATAAGGTAACATATTTATACATTTTGACGATAAGATTAAAATTACCGCAATTAAAATTACCAAAAAGTAACAGAAGTATCCATTTAAGTTTTGTACGTAATTAATTAAAAAATGATAACCGTTAATTTTATTATTGAAAATTCAATGTACTTACCTTTAAATTATACATTTCTGCAATTGCACAATGCAGAGAATTCTTCATACGGCTCGTTTTCCCTGTTCTGTGAACGATCTTAATCGTTGATAGTTACTCCGCAAAATTCGCTTTATTGTTATTCGGAGGAAGACTCTTCGGCAGTTGTTCGACAGTCTGTGGGAAGGTTTTCTCAAGAGCAGAGAGGCAGAGAACTCGCTTTGCGCCTATCTCGGCCGTATATCGGCGCACGGAAACCGCGCGCGGCGGTTACGAATCGCGGTCCGTCTTATTTACGATCCTCTTGAAAGTGGGGTACCACCGCATCGGCTCTTCTTCTCAGCGGGTTGGTTGCTTGGTCGCTTGGTTGCTGACGGCCGAGCAAAAATAGCTGTAAATTAGACATCGTGACGTTTACGTCGCGGTCGGCTTTTGCGTGCGCGGCGCTGCGGGTCGATTTTGCAAACATAGTACCTCTCGCGTCCATTCTTCTGCGAAAACAAAGAAAAATGTAGTGCACATACTGGTGCAAAAAAGTTGCTTGCGTAAATTATTAATTAATAGAGAAAAAAACATTAACTGCGTGACATATTAACGCATTTTTTTTTTAAAGTCTTATTTATATCGAACTTTAACCAAGAAAATTTTGTAGTAAAATTTATTTATACTTTTATTCTTGTAAATACGTGGGTGAATACGTGGGATAGCTAAAATTGCGATTGATTGACTCGACAGTTATCGATTTTGCGAATTTAATGACCTATTTTTTTTCTCGGCTTTATTCATTACACGCTCCACAATTGTAAAGAATCCCTTTTCTTCTGATATATTAATTGAAGGGTTTCCTGCAATAGTAGGATACACCCACATTATATATAAAAACGGAGAAAATGAATTCTAAGGTTAAAGCGATGGGAAAATACATTCATTTCTACTAATATCACATATTCGGCTACGTTGTGGATCAGTTTATTGTTGCAGCATGAAGCCCTTCAATTTTTTATTCGTGAAAAAGAAGACTGTCTACGAAAGAAACGATCTCAACTCCGACGTGAAGGGCTTATCCTGCTGCACAGTAGGTACGAAAGGTAAAGGGAACTGTAGACGGATGATTTCGGGGTAGGGATGTACTCAAGTCGAGCGTGACGATAGCGACCCTCGGGAAGGTCGGACAATAATTCCCGACCAGACCCAATGTCGGTCTGAGTCTTGACGAGGCGGAAGCGCGCGGGCCCGATGATCCGGAACACGCCTCTACGTCCGGGCACATCCTAGACGTTCAGTCCAGCGGCAAACGGCGCGGGCCTCGCGGCGCATTCGCGATCGGAGGACGGGACGATCCTGCGTATAGGAGCGTACAGGAGAGAGAGAAAGAGAGAGAGAGAGAGAGAGAGAGAGAAAACGAGGGAGGGAGAAGGATAGGGCAGGGGCCGTTTGTGCGTCTAGACATGAGTTCGTATTCGCTCTACCGTGAATCGAATAAATGGCCTCGGCCCTCCTAAGCGTCCATCCCTTCTCGACTTTCCACCACGGCGATGGCTTTCCGTCGCCACGATGCGATTAACCTTGAGCACTTCCTATCCGCCTCTTCGTCTTCTTCATCTTCTTCTTCTTCATGCGCGTCGTAGGTGAACGAGTTACGGGGACTATCTTGTTGAGTCTCTCGGATCCTCTTCTTACGAAAGTCATCGGCTTCGAAAGGGTTGGCGAATGTCTCTGGAATTGGGCGATGATGAGTTTAATGAGAAAGAATGCCTGCTTAAATTAGAATGTGACGTTTGAAACGTACATAACAGTCATGAGTTTAAGTCAGAAAATCAAAGACTCGACAATGAAAGGATCTTGTAGAAACGGTAAATTTAAAGAATAATGATCCAGGAATTCCAAAGGAGGGAATGTGTCTGAGAGGTCTGAGAAATTGAGGGATTGAGGAATCTAAGGTTCTCAAAATTCTTTAACGTGTACATTTCTACATTATGAAATTTAAAAAGAGCTATTGAGATCTGATAACTTCAAGAGTTAAGTAACTTTAAAAAGTTAAAGAGATATTGAAAGAGCCAATTATTTAATACAATAATAAAAAAATAAACATTAAAAATTTCGTAAATAACAGATCCAATTTAGAAATCTTACACCGTTCTTTTTCGTTTTAATTCGCAATTATACTTGCACACGGCGTTTTCGAAGAACACCAGTACGAAGGCGATTATTGAACATCGAGGTGCGGTCACGATACATTAATTAATAACACCTTGCTGATAGCGTCTTAATTGCCCTCCGCGGCGATGTTGGGATCCACAGCGGCGCATTTAATTAAATTAGCAATTAAAATGCCACAAATGCGACGTCGAGCCGACCATTCGACCGGCGACGCGGTTGACACGTAGCGAAATGCAGAATACCGGTGCCGTGCGCGGAACCATTTCGCGGTTTTAATCTGCGGGCAGACCGATTCGATCCCGTGTGTCACTTGAATCGAATATATATTAACTATCTCTTTCAAAAGTGCGAAAGCAGTTCTTGGAAATATTTTGTCGATTATAAAATACGATCTTGTTTCGTGATTGCGTAAATAATTGTTAAAATAATTTCCAAATCAACTCAATCAAAAGTGAATTTCTTTAAGAATTAAGCGACGAGCTAAAATATCGATTTCTACTCGCATAATTTATAATTTTGAATTATTGAAATTTCAATTTTCAATTACTTTACAGATTTTTTTCTTATACAATTCGTTTGGCTTATCGCATAGGGGATACATCTCATGCACATGTTGTCTATGCACCATATGAATCAGTTGTATTGCGATCTGTGATGAACGTGTGCCATATATTGAATATTAAACGATATCACTTTGATTCACTAACCAGGATTTATTTTCTGTCGATCTCGCGCAGTTAGTGATTGGCTTGATATTGGTTTCTGAAGTGGATGTATCAAATGTTTCAGAGAAATTGTATTTTATTTCAATAATACTGAAAGTCAAAGAGGAATGATATGGGTTTATGCATTAGTAACAATCGGGATCTAAATAGTCTAGGCTTGCCATCGATCCATCTTTCTCTCAGCGCATTTTTCTTTGCCTCATTTTGGTATTATATAATTTCATAACAGCGATCGAGAAAATTAATTTATTTAGCCTCAGCCGACGTTGGCCGAACTAAGAGAAATCAGGGCTTTGTCAGAAAACCGATACCATCACCGCCATTACATTGTCAGTATGACGTAGCTGTTATTATCGCCGAGGTGTGCAATTTTCTAGCTTCATTCCTGTCTTTAATCATCTGCGGCAAATGTAACACGTCACTCCCGCGTTCGTTGCGCACGAGGAAATGTTTCCATTATCCTGGGCGTTAAATCGGTCCGGTGTATCTTGGCGCAGGATCACGGATGATTTCCAGATTGGCACGATCGTAATGTTTGCGCGGGAAAACGAAGGGAGAGAGCGAGAGAGAAAGCAGAGGGCGAATATCGCGATTCTGCTGCTGCGGAACGACGTCGCGTTCTCTCCATTCCGTCCGCGCGACCCGTCTCCCTCGGGCGATGCTTGAAATTGAGATTAATTCGAGTCTTCCGGGTGTGCATGTACATGTAGCGCGGCGGTGAATTAACACAAGTCCGTCGCTCTCGCCGCGGGAGCGAAAGATTACGATTCTATTAACGCGCGAGCGCGACTATTGTTGGTCGGATTTTACTTCACGCCGATGTAATTCGACGTGCCGATTCGCGTTGAGGTCACGGGCTTTCGTAAGGCTTTCGTAACTCCTCCGCAGGTTGTAAGCATGCGTAGACACCACCTCTCTTTGATCCTTCTATGAATTCCCCTCCTTAAGTTAATTGATGAGTCTTCACGGGATTTTTAAATCCCAGATTCTTCTCGTGGAGACATAAAATTTACGCGTTTGCAGCGTTGTAATTATAATGCGTTCAATAATATCAGCGCACAACCGCAGCGAGGTAATAACGATCGAAATGTCAATAAGGAAAACTGATATTGGATCCCCTGGAGAAGAGTGACGGTCACCGAGTGACGAAATTGTAATGTAATTGGCATACTTTCGATCGCGCTTAGAATTGCGAGTGATTCGAGCGGTTGTGCCGGCATGTGTGAATTAACGAGCGATTTTGTCACTTGCCACGTGTGCAAAAGCCCGCGTCAATTTAATTATCGGACCAAGGCTGACGCTATTGTTCGCCGTAGCTCACCCTCGGTTTTGTGCGTTTGAATTTGCGCTGTTTGCACTGGCCGTTGGGATGATTTCTCGACATTCGCGGTTCGATACCCCCGCGCGAAAACCCGTCCGGGATAGCTTTAATCCGAACTCGTTTGTAATTTTTTGCTTCCACAGCTCGATTAATCCTTTTTTTTTTATTCATTCACGTTGCATTCGACTCGTCATTGATCATATTCCGGATGAACTCGATACCCTTGATAGTAATCGCGCTTTTTTTCATATTTCCCGGCAGTGGCTTGTCGCCGGGTTAAGAGCGTATATTTCGGCGTCCCCGTATATTTCGTTAAACTAAAATGGAATTTAATAACGTTACCTCGCGTGAGTTTTGTATTACGGGTAACGTTTATATTTGGCATGATGATACATGCGCGTTTATTACTGTTTATAACGTAATGCTCGAGCGTTATGAACAAAGAATGAAGGTGATATTCAATTTTGACTTCATAAAATTGCATTGCTCATTAGAATTTTATTTATAAGACGAATTTAGTTGTGTGTTTTCATACGCGGTCAAATTATAATTATAATTTTATTTATATTGAAAAATGATGCTGTTTATTTAATTTTTTTATTAAGATAAAAAACGTAAAAAAATGTAATTCTTTCTTATATCTATTACTCTTATCAGTATTTAAATTCTTTTTATCAATACTGAGACTCTATAATGATGCGACAATCTAAAAATTTGAAACTCGAGCGCGTGAAAATCAGAGTATATTAGAGATTAATCATCTAAGCACATTTAGAGACAGATAATTCTTGAATTTTTAATATTTATATTCTGTCTTTAATATATAGATCAAAAGACGATTTGAAGATTTAAAAACAAAAGACTGTATAACTAAAACGTGCAAGCATTAAAATAAGATTTATGGCGGTACATACATGCTCGTTACGAAAAATAAGGGACTTTCGTTTCGCAATGCGCGATTTTGCTCACAGCATCCAGCTTCCGTTTGAGATTCAAGATACTGAGAGTTGTGCGCCTACGCGGTCGTTCTTTGCTTTTGTAGAGTTATTCACCACCCATACAGCGCAAAAGGATCAACATGAGAAACAACGCATTGGCGCCGCCAGAATTTTTTTGTACGAGATGCAGAGATGTCGAAGAAATCTTTTTAAATCTTTGTTTGAATTTAAAATTTCTCTTTCCCTCTCTTTTTCATAGGATATTACAAAGAGTATGCATAGATAGAACATACATATTCCATATGTTGATATGCCTATACTGTTGAAATTTTATGAATTTTTATTTTATTTCATAAAATAAAACATATCGTCATTCTATAAAATTCTGCTAAATAAATCGGCATTCTATAAATTAATTTTTTTCCTCTTTTGACAAGCCTGGAGGGTGCGGATGCAATCCATTGTTACTTGATTGTGAACTCCTTACGGCGCTCATGAACAACATTGAGCAGGGTTGGAAGCGAGACGAGAGAGGGCCAGCAGACCCCTCACGGAGCGCAGAGCTCTTTCTCGACGGTAATTGGTGTTCGGGCCTTATTGTGTAACTGGTATCGCCGTGTATTCGCCGAGGTATCGTCACGTACGATCTCTGGACGGTGGCGAGCCTCCCTATGACGCCGTTACAGCGTCGAGATAAGCCGTTGTAGGTATATACCTCAGGGTCAGTTCGAAGTAAATCTTTGCAGAGCATCATGGACCATCGCGTAGATAATTTTATGGAATTTTCTTCCTACGATTAATACCCGTTAGATCTTTGACAATCCCTTATATTAAGTAAATTTGTCCGTTTGAGACCACGCGAATTATAATTAACTTTCAAATGAGATTACAATACAAAAATGCAGCGAAGAACATTTTTGAATTAGATAGCTTTATTTTTTCTGTCTTTTTTTTTAAATTTTAAACCGTTTGCCAAGATTGGCGGAAGAACTTGGAAAAGGATGAAGAGAGAGGGAGAGAGAAAGAGAGAGAGAAAGAGAAAATACGGTGAAACCTTCAATCAGACCGCCAATAAACTGGGATTTGGCCAACCCTGAAATCTTACCGTTTCTTCATCGCTTTCGGCACCAGCGGCGTCATAACTGTCGATCTAGAATTCGAAACCCTTTTGAACGCCGGTCGTAAATTGAATTTATGGCCGTCGAGATAAAATCGTTTCGTTAAATCATAACATGCGGAAACCTGCCTGGGCGCGCGCGCGAAGCACATTGATAATTCGATAACAGTCTTTATCGTCCGATACTCGCGAAAAACCGTTTGACGTGCGGTTTTTCGCATTACTAGTGTAGGCTGTCGCTCGTCCTCCCGTGACAAAGATAAACTCCTATTTTCTAGTATCGCTTTGAGGAGTATTAGTCCTAACTATTTCCTTACTCTCTAAATTTTCTAGAGTGAATCTCACTCCAAAAGAGTGAAATCTCACTTCAAAAGAGCGAAAATACTGTCACTCGGCTACTTGAGTGGCAGTATTTTCACTCCTTAGAGTGAAATTTCACTCCAAAAAATTTAGAGAGTACATATGTCCATTTCTACCAATATAAATTAACTTTAATCTTGGTTTAATTTACTTTTTATCTCCTTCTAAAAATTAGAAAAAAAATGAAAAGTAAATTAAATCGAGATTAAAGTTACTTTACATTCGTAGAAATGGACATGTAGGTACGTAAGAAAATATACATTTAAAAATAAAAGTAAGATATTTTAGAAAAGTACCGCGGTTCTTCGTAAACTGACATAAGAAACAGAATTTTTTAAGTTAAAAATATATACTTATATAATATTTGCCATTAAATTCGCTCATGTATCTAATTTAACATAATTAACATACCACGAGAAAATTGGCTTGCTGTAATAGGACTTGTTAACCTACATTTTATATTTTATAAAAACGGAGAAAATGAACTGATCTCCATCACTTCATCTTTAGAGCTCATTTTTTATTACTATTTTCCCCGTTGTTATAAAATGTAGGTTGTAGCCCACTGTTGCAGCATTTCTTCAGTTATTCTTTATTTCATAAATGCAAGAACACACAAAATCATTTGTACACCGATTTACGACGAGGTAGCGGTTAGAAAAAGCTTTCCGAAAATACATATCTGGCCGTGCACTCTCATAGCGAATCCTTTTTTCGTTTTGTCACGACACAGGCGAGATCCCACTTCACGTCGACGACTCTCGGGTTTATTTAGGACAGTCTGTAAGTAATCTGTCGTTGATGGTCGTACGGCCTGCTTCTTGCACTGGAAGCCCCCGTGAGCGATTGTCACAAAAACTGGTCTTTCTGCTCGCGCGAGGCCGAGGACGTGGCCTCTACGCTTGTTAAGAAAGCAGCTCTCCACTAGTTTCCGTCTCGTATGCTCTTAAATCCTCGTAACATTCTTTCTTTCATTTACCGAGTCCTGCTATGCTTATGGTAATAAATTTAACGAAACAGTCAGCAAATGTGTATATAATTAGTTAAACTCTAATAGATTGGCGTCTAAAATCTTCGTAAGTCAGACGATGAAAGATATGAAGATTGAAGAGGAAGACTGTAAGAGCTCTATAAGAAATTTAATTCATTATTAGAAGTGTAGGTAACATTTATATGAGACGTACACGCTTACAGGTACTTATATGATATGAGTGTGAAAATTCTCACTTTATATCTTTCGTCAACAAACCAGATACTAAAAAGAATCATTTTTTTGTGCTTTTTTTTATATATACTTATTCTTTTTTTTATCCCTTTTGTAACAAACCAGATTTTTAAAACCATAATTTTTCTTGAAATTTTTTTTACGTGTATTTACTTTTTTTTATGTCTTTGTAGCCATCAACTTTTCTTTTCAGCTTTTAACTAAATGAAAATGAAATATAGATATATTGTATTAATGTGAATAGTATTTTCTTTACATATATATTTTTTAAATAAGCCAGATACTTAAAAAGATAATGTTTCTTGAAATTTCTTTTCACATATTTACTCTTTTTACGTCTTTTTATATTTAAATGACGTTTTTTTTGCTATTAAATGGATCAGATTGTATTTTTTAGATCATATTATATCTATTAGACTGACACAGTTACTGCAGCACAATCGAATAAAACATAGACATAAATTTAGCAATCGTATTCTGCGCTTTGAAATGAATAAAACCTTATGTACTCACACCGTCGGCGTCCATTCTCTCCATTCGTTCATCTGTCACGTCTCGTAAAATATTGATTATTTTTGTTTAAGAAACCACTGTTTTCAAGCGGTCGCGGTTGTAGGGATTCCAATTATTGCTGCATGTCGCTGCGAACTGTGTATTGCCGTTTGCATATTGACTGTGACTGTAAAACTGTCAATTAATGACAACAGTTTGTCTCGCGAGGCCAGCTCGACAACGAGGAGAACGTCGGGCGTAAATCAGTCGATTCCACTGCTTGTTTTGTAACGGTCGAACGGTCGAACGGAACGGGCCAACCAGAGAATTCGCGAGAAACTTCTGGGAATCGTTAACGACTCGACATTAATTGCGCCGGGAAACAATCGTCGATTCACCTCTTGGCCGCATCGGTCGTTATATTTGGCACGCCATGAATGTCGAGATGGTAACGCTCTCTTGGCATTTTTATTTGTATTTTATTCACGTTACATTGTTATATATTACTAACTGGCGCGTATACATTCCAACATTTGCTACACATGTACGCGGTAATTTAATTCTAATAATACCTATAAATTTTCTCGCGCCATTTTTTCGCAATTAAAACGGTGAAGTTCTCGGAACCCGTTTTTGTTTTTTTTTTTTTTCACGATGAAGTTAATTAAATCCAACACGTGAAATAAAACACGTGGCAGACGATAACTTTTAGAAATATAGGTGATTTTTAATAAAACTATTACATTAAACGTACGGATTACAGAAAATAAATATTTAATGTATAGTTTCTGTATAATTCGATATAAAATAAATATTAATTAAAAAAAAGATAGATTATCAAATAACCGATGAAATTGTATTAGGTTAAAATAGGAATGGAAATTAAATTAATTATGTCCTCTACTTTATCTTCATTAAAATCTAATATATTCTGCTTTATAAAACGAATGCCGCGCTCGGGTTTCGCAACGTAACAGAAAATCGAGTGAACCTGATTGTCTAATCCAATAATCGTGCTCATATCCGCCGATAGGGCATCACGGTCATCACGCATGTGCGTATGCACATTCAACAAAATGGCGGATGGGGAATCGAGGATTCACTCGGCGTAATTCCGCGAATCATTAAGCGGCCGGGACCGCCGCGCTGCGCCACGCCGCTCGCGCTTATGACCGGCTGATTGCGAATGGTCGTGGACAACTCTTCAGGCGCACACCGGCAGCACTTGCGTGTAATTATCATAAATCATCTTTGTTCGACTGCGACGCGTGGTCGGGCCGCACCACGTAAGTCCCGCCGTGTCAAATCCGCGCTCATTTCCCTCTCCGGTAGTGTAGTTCTGGAACATCTATCTCGGCCGTTGTGATGCGCGTGCAACGAAACACACGCACGCTTCGCGCGCGCGAGATATATCGACAGTTGCATTGCGATTGTTAGCGATGTTTTATTGCGAGGCAATATCAGACTATCATATCAGATATTTGAGAGATGTGGAGTTAGTAAAATATTCTTGCAATTGTCTTGAGCGCGCGTGAAATAATTATTGTAACTCGAATTGACGCAGTAGTCAACATACAATTTTTATGTTTTTTTCGTTCATAAAATACAACATTATTTATAGGTATTTTATTCCTGCTTTCCTTTTACATCTTTTAACATCGATATATATATATATATATATATATATATATATTTAATGAAACTAATGTAGAACGTATTAGAGGATCAATGCGAAGAAGGATGTGAAAAGAAGTCGCAATAATTGTATCGAACTACGCGTGAATGCAGAGAGCGCGTGATCTACGATAGGATAAGAGAGGTGTTAAATTCCGTGTAGTCCATATAGCGTGTTTCACCTTTCGTACTTTAATGAAGCAAATATAGCCGCTGAAAGAGAACAAAGGTAAAGGACGAGAGGTGTAAATAGGAAAGTGCGGGAGATACGCGCGATACAAACAAATCCCCGTGCGCGCGTTTTACTGTTATAATAGATAACTCGATGGATATTTCATCAGTTTTCCCACGCTCCGGACCGGCGTCCGGTCGAGATTCGAATCGATATCCTGCGCAAGGCTGGTCCGATCACCTCGGGCGACTCGAGTGACTTGAGCGAGAGACGGACGGCGCGCGTGCAAGTCCGAAGTGTTCAGTATTTCGCGCGTATCATCGCCATCGCTACCTGTGCACCGGTAGCACAGTGTTATATTCGGTGTGTGTGTGTGTGGGTGTGTGTGTGCTCTCGATGCGGAGCGATAAATTTTCCCGAATTAATTCGCCTTTTGTACGCCGCTTCTCTCTCTCTCTCTCTCTCTCTCCTCTCTCTTCCTCTCCGTTACCTTCGTTCTCGTAAAATCGCGCGATTAATGGCGCCCGCCATGCGCTCGGTGTCCGCTCGTCGGCCGCTCGGGGACTCGACGTCGATGCCGCCGCGATGCTCGGGAAGCTTAAGTTAGGTTTATTACTGATTTAGTACACTCCGGGCTTTAACTCTCGGCTATTGCGGCTCAACTCGCAAGACAAAGAGTAATGTCTCTCTTTTTTTTTACCTTTATCCTGCCGAAAGGAGATATCTCGTACGCTTTGACTTTTTGATTGCTTTGACGCCAATTTCTAATGTTATTAAGAACGCGCTTCATTAATCGGGAGATCCAAAATTAAATAATCTAATAAAAGCTCCTGAATGATTTTGATCAATCGAAATCCTATTGTTGGATAATTGGTTACTTTCTCAATCTCCGAATAGCAATTGTTAAAACTTTCATGTTATTCTATGAGTGCATAAGCGAAAGTTTCATTTCAATTTGCATTATAGAAGTTGCTACATCTTTTAGATATTTTTTTTCAAACTGTAAACAGATGCATAATAATTGAAAATGTTTTTTTTTAATTTTCTTTCTTCTACAAAGAATAAAAAGTATACAAATATCTTATTATATAAATCGTTATAGAATTTTTTATATGATAGTGTAAAATTTAATATTTAAGAGAATGCAAATCATATGAAAGACTTTTCAGAAAGATTTAATGTGTTGCTAATTGTAAAAGAGACTTATTGTTAGATATCACTTTAAACGTTTGCTTTATACATATTTTTATAAAATTAATTATTTTATTAAATTTATATATACTTGATTGTTAAAAATAGTTTCAATATAGAATCAATATCATATTCGATATTTCTTTATAAATCGACACTTCAAGTATTCGTACACAAAGATGCACATTTGCTCTCAGTATCCTGTATCCTAATTTGAGCTGTAATGTGCCGGATGTACGTCCTGGCATCCTGTTGATCGCACTGTCCATACATCGTGATCTAATGCCCTCAGAAACGGGCGATCGGTCGAAATTAATTGCAAGATTATGCAGAGCAGGTTACGTAGCATAGATACGAACATAATTACGCGCAACGTTCAGGATTAGAGACTGGACGTGTAAGACTTTTATTTTCTGAAACTGAGAATTATCCTTTCAAATCGCAACTTTGCTTATCTCTTTAAACTTACGGAAACGCATATATCTTCGCTTAACGGATTTATAATGTTTTGACTTTATAATAGACAATTTCAGCAAAATATTAAACTTTGCATGATGCACGTTGCGGCGAAGTGTTTAATCCCTAACAAGTAAAATATGCTCCTTGTTATCGTCAAGTACTTATATGACTCTGTTTATTTTTCATAAAGTTTTTTCGCCAGCGTATTGTTTGCAATTTTAATTAGAATTTAATTTCAAGACTGAAAAATTTTTGTTCTCCGCTAAAAATTCAAATTGCATTTCAAAATTAAAATGCAATTTCACGCAGAATTTAAATTTAATTCTGCGTCCTTTTAAAAGCTCTCGGCCGCATCACCAGTTACGTCGTTACGTGAAGCGGATGAAACACTTGTGGTGTATTAATTACTGTTTTATTTCGCACGTAACACATGTAACGACGTGCAGCGCACGGTAAATAACCAGAAAAAACAAAAGTGTTTTCGAAATGTTAAAAAAATATCGTTACGATTCATGGCTATGCATATAACATTAACAATCAAAGTATTTATGTTATTAGTCACATGTGGAGTTTTATATATAAAATACGTATCGGATGCTTCCAGCTAGCAATTCCAGTTGTATTAATAATTTGTTTAAATCAGCTTGCAGTCGATTTTTTTAAACAAAAAAATTGATTTAATACCATCTCTTCTATAGCTTCGTTGCTATACGTATTATGTATAAATTACACATAAAAATTTCAATTAAAGCTTAAAAAAATAATCTAGAATTTTATTAAAATTTAAGTCCAATATGTGCTTTCTTTTCAAAAATTTACTTTTTGCATTATCACACTCTAATTCTATTATTGTTATCCACATTTATAATTTGTTATTTTTTTGAAAGGATACTTTAGGAGGTTTAAATTGATTTCTTGAACATCGTTAGACATATTCGTAATTACAATTCAATTTTTTATAAGATCAATTTTTTGCGCATGGTTTTATTTAGCAGTCAAGTAAAAAGAAGAAAGATAACTTATAAAAATTTAATTATTTATTTGCATAACAGCTATGAATACATCGCGATCCTTGGATTTGAACCTCATATGAATTTTTTCGTTATGACCATCTCACATAAACTGGCCTCACATGATTTCCCAAACTTGTGATCTGATTGTTTTAGAAATTGTGACTCCGGGAAAACGCGTTTCATTGTGAAAACGATGATGACAGGCGGAACGCACTGGTTCATTCCCGCTTCGATCTGCACCTCCAAGGAAATTTTCCTTTTGGCTACTAGTCCGTTTAACGATTTGTTTGCCGACGAGATGTCGCGTTGAAACGCTTTTTTTCCGGGATAATGATTTTCCCTGCCTATCATTGAGGATCGAATGATGTGATCTTTGGTGAAACGAACGACGAAATTATGATTGATGCGAATTTTTATGAGTACTGAATGAACATTTATCGTTTTTAATAATTTTGATAACGATTTTATTGCTCTCCTTGAAATTGTGCTATCTAATTGATCAACTTTGGATTATTATATTTGATTTTTAAATAGAAATATACTTTTGTCTCTAAGTCCTGATTAAGAAGATACAATATAAGAGTAATAATAAAGCAAGAAAAGAATAATAACGGTAATTGGCACAAAAAAGTGTCAAATTTATCTAGGAGCATCATTCCTTATTCTGGTGTACATCTTTAGAAAAATACTAAACGACTCTTAAAATAATTGACACAATACAGCAGCAACTTTGCACGCGCGGCGATGACTGACGAATTAACGGCGAAGTTCGTTGCGCCGTGTAATTAAAACAAATTAATAACGGATATGAAATAAGTCGGCAAAATCGCCGGGGATCGTTAGGGACGCGTCGATACGACGGTGGAAAAAAGAATGAAGAGGGGGGGGGGATGGCGCGACGCGGACAAAGAAGGCAGGAGGAAAGTCTGCGGCTCCTTCGCGGCGAAAATTTGCGGTCCGGGGATTTCGGGGGGAGTAAAAGGGGAGACGAGAGGCGATACGATTTAATTAAAGGCTCTCTTCTTCCTAGCCGCAACTTTCTCTCCCGGCCGATTAACGAATCTAATTTTTCCTCGGATTTTAGATTACTACGGGGATTCAGCAGACTCAATCTTATAATGCAGCTTCCACAGAGAGTTGGGGGGAGGGAGGGGGAGCGAAGGCGAGAGGGAGGGATATCACGTTCGTTAGCCGGAGAGAAGCGGATAACCGAATCTCTTAATCGCACGTCGCGGCCGACGTTCGCAAATCCGTTCTTCGATATATCGATAAAGTAACTACCGAGAGGAGAAAAAGTGATGAATCTTTATTCCATGATGTACGCGCGAGAGCATTAATGCGCGTTCAGCGGTCAAACTCTTCTCTGTAATACTTAAGAAATATCTTTTCGTTTTGCATAGTTAAATAATACAGTGACAATTAGATTGTGAAAAAAGTCGAACGAATCGGTGAATCGCGTATTGTGAAGTCTGTCCTTGTATATATGAGCACATTATACTGGATTCGATTGCACAATACTTACAATGTCTCCGACTTTTTTTAAAGTATTTCTTCACGATTAAATATTCTAGGGATTAAATTGTAAAGAATTACGGATGTTGCAGATATCGATGGTTGATGGTATTAATAATTTGAATACCGGAACATTTAAAAATAGATGATAATATAGCTAAGTTGATAAATGAAAAATGCTAATTTTTTTTACTTGTATCACATTTCTATTAAAGTGACGATATAATCTCAAATGAATTTTTTATTTTTGAGGATTAAATGTTATTTAATACTGGGAATAAAATAGTTATGACAAGCATACCCAAACTTTGCGGAAAATAAAGTGAAATTGAAAGTGCAATAAATTCGAGAATATATCTTGGTATATATAGGATATTTTTTAAAATTACAAAGATTAGTAGCATGATTTAAGAAGATTAAAGGATTTCAGCTCATAAAACCGCTTGTAAAAAAAAATCCATCTTAAATTTTCTATCTCTATAATATCTCTACAAATCTCTAAAAAATATATAAGAGCCACGTAAAATAAAAAATCGTGAGTTTTAAAATACAAATCAAGATTTTATTTAAATGTAAATGTCGTATATGCAGAACCTTGCAAATTTTGACAATGATTGACAAACGTTGTCGCGATTTTCGGTATCTCAAATCCAGGTCACTCTACATTTTCCTCGAGTGGTTGGCACATTCGTTCTACCGCGGCTACATTTCTCGTTTTTTGGATATCGGGATTGGAAATCGTGTAACAAGATAAAATTTAGGACGGGTTAATCGTATTAATTGTCAACAATGCTGATATGAAGCTCATACACAGTTGGGAGCAGTCGGAATTTTAACGAGCGCCAAACTCGTCCGAATCGCCACTGGATTTTTATCTGTATAATTTTCATCGTGGATTACTTTAGAATACGCGAGCCCCGCCTCGCGCATTTTCCAAACGAGATTCGCTTGTAACAACCGATTTTTAATAATGAACGCTTCGAGGACGGATGAAATTCGCGGTCGCCGGAGATACATACACGCTCCGCCGTGTAAATTCGGCGCGGCGCGGCGGGCGGTGCGGTATCGCGTCGAACCATGCAAATTTTCGACACGCGAGTGTTACGGAATGCAAAATGCAAGCGTACCGGAATATATATTTTAACCTCCGCCGAAACAGCGATTCCTTCTGGCCACTGACGTTGCTGCGCCGCCAAAAATTTATGACTTTGTCCGCCACAAATGCCGCGCGAAACGAATATTTCTCACGCTCGTACTCGCCCGTGCACAATCCGATCACGGTTGCCCAGTTTTGCCTAGCATGCAAGTTAAAAGTGTATTTTAACCGTGAACGCGGAAGATGACGCGTATTTAATACTACCACCTGGGGAAATTTTTCGTTTTTTTATTTTTGAAATTCCATGACAAAAAAGGGTCTCTGCAGGAACTTCATATTGAAATGTTTCTTTTTTTTGTGAAGAAATATTTTAGACAAATCTGGATTAATTTTACACAAAATTAAATCCATGTATCCTCTTCACTGTATTGATCTTTTATCTACGTTGGTTTGTAAAGGAAACAATATGAGCAATGGAAAGGCTTATTTTGTAATTCGTATTCCATGGAACTGCCATTCGTACCCACTATTGTATTGCACTGCATTACACTGCATTGCGTTCTACTGCGCAACGACGTGGAATTGGACAGTCATGGTTTACAGACGCGTCAACTAATTAACCAACAAATTAGTAACATCTCGTCACTGCCGTTCTCAAACTTTGCGAACGTTTAGCAGCTACACTCGCCTCGCGTTTCGCGTTATATAGGCAAACTTTACCTTGCCTGGGAATTAGTTCTTCCGTGCAGTAGCAACACGTTATTTATTTTAACGAGTGGTGCAAGTAACATTGTTTCGCAATTCCGTATTTTGGCATACCGCGATTAAGCCGATATAATTCGCTCTCGCTAAAGCGATCGCTGCAACAAGCGAATGTTGGAATCTAATGGTTTAGAAAATCCAAGGTATGTGATCAATAAATGTAAAATTACAAATTTTTATTTTATTTATTTTAATTTTACTTTATTGCATTAATAATATTTAAAGCAGCATTATTGATGGCACAATTGATAGTAAACTATATACGTATGTTATATACCTCACGTTGTACTTGTATCACTTTTAATTAGCCAGTATTTCTTTCGTTCCAACCATGCGGAATGGTACTGTGATTCGGACGGAGGGTGTCTGATTGAATCGCGAGGGAAGATTCCATAGCAACCGCATTGCAATTAGAAGTTAGGACAGGGCGCTAACTGGCCGTGGACGTCCTGTTGAGCGTGAGAGATCCTTGCCTTTGAGCTAGCGTCATGAGTTTTATGAGGATTAGCTATTTTTTATTTCTGCTTTATTTATTTGGCAGTAAATGGTATCCGTCATTTGGCGATATTGAAAACAATTCCTTTTACAGAAAAAGAAATCCATTTTCTACTTCAATTCTATATTCTTCTATTTCTATCTACATTAAATTATTTTATATAATTCAAACAATAAGTGACATTCTAGACCTAAATATGCGAATAACATAATTATGCTGCTTAATGTTTATAATGTATATGTCCAGTTTTGTAAACTGCGCGCCGCGCCGATTTAATTTTCGGTCCAATTTTATATTGTTAACTACTGCGCTTTTTATAACGATATTTATGTAATTGAATTGTAAGTGTACTTAGAATTCTTATGCTGATAAGATAGATAAATAGATATTTTTATCAGATTGACACTCAACTCTCGTGATTATAGTTTATCCCCGCGTGTAGGATAAAAATCTTGGAAAATATTCGTGATTTCTCGGCTTTCTCATCGATGGTGCAGTTTCTGAATATGCATGAGAAGCGGCGATAGCGTTTCACGCGCGCGGTCATGCCATAAACTTCGCATAAGCCGTCGAAATCTCCGGGTGTTCCTCGCTCAACTTCGTCGTCGTCGTCGTCGGTGTGAAGGCGAATCGCGCATCGCTGCCGACCTGAAAACGGAAAGAACGATACGAAATGGATGAACAAAAGAACGTATTCTCCGCGTCGCGCTCTTTCTCTCCTTCTCCCCGTCGTTTTCTGTCGACAAAAGAGAACAAAAGCACCGTACTTTCGCGGTAGAGTGTAAATCGGATTTTAATAAGACCGGCGAGAATGAGGACGTTAACGCGACGGATTCTACATGTTCTTTAAAGTTTATTATCGTACAACACTATGCCAATGTTCGCTATAATGATATTAATTATCACCAATGTTATATTATAATAAAAATATTTTGAAAGGTTGATACTTATGGAAGGTCAATAATGGATTCAATATTTACAGATTCTAGGTGCGAAATTGTAGATTTTCAAAATTTAAATTAATAAGTGTACAAGGCAAGGAGCCAAGCTCGATCTTAGTGCTAACTAAGGCTATTATTACAATTATAATTACATACGGTAATTTATTACCAAATGATAGTAAATTACCGTATGTAATTATTGTAATATAATTATTGTAATAATATCATTAGTTAGCATTTGATAGTAAACATGGTACTGTATGTAATTATAATTGTAATAATATCATTAATTAGCACTAGCAATAAGATCCAGCTGGGCTCTTGACCTGTATACTTATTAATTTAAATTTTAATTCTCAGAGCTTGAATCACTTATTGTTGTAATGTAAATTTTTACTTAAGACGTTATACAAGTTTGGAACTAAGAGAGAGCAAATATTATGATCCTTAGTAATTAATAAAATTTAATGAAATCTAATATATAAATCTTTTTCTAAGTCGTTTGCGAGATATATGAAATGTTAAAAAATTATGAATTGGTTTAGGTAGAATATTGAGAAACAAGAAGTAGTTGAAAGTGTCTCGATTTGCATTAATAATACCGTGTTATCAAAATACTGAGCATTATTATTGTAAAAATAGGCTTTGAATGGCAACGACGGTCACGTTGAAAAGCTGAAACTTTATTTTCATTAATTATCTCAATCGCTGTTTCGTAATCGCGCTGGGGAATCGTTAAACTGGAACATCGTGTAACGAGCGAATCCGCAGAGTTTCGGGTTGGTCGTCGTTTAACCCTTTCGTTAGCAATGGCGAGCCATAACCGCCTCTCCGCAAAGTGTTCACTTTGTAGGAACGGCTATGGCAGTCCAACGAGAACTGACATCTCTGTGCTTTTCACGGTGCTTTTCCGCACGCAGAGCAATTTGTTGAAATACTTCTATGAGGCTCTAGATACGAGAAGTTTCAAAATTTTTGACAAAATCCATTTTATAAAAGTTTCGAAGAGAGAATTCAAAAAGAAAAAAAATAAAATAAAATAAAATGCCAGGATTCAAATAAAATTTTGTTATTTATATTATAACTATTACAAGTTTTTAATTCGTGAAAAATCTTTTGTTCGAAGTTCAAGAATTATTATATAGCATTTCCGTCATCGAGCAAATCTTGGCACTCGAAAATCCATTATTTAAGTCGAATGCTGAGATTTCTGGAATTTTGTAATTGTGCAATATTGTGACACTCAGCTTGAAAAGATAGTTTTAGTTTTAGAATCCCTATGTGTGAGAATCTCCGTGCTTCCCTTATTCTACACAGGAATTACGCCTTTACTCGTCTGGAAAGGAAAGGGTTAAACACGGTCAGACCCTCGCGATCCGATTTAAAGAGTCAATAAATCGCGCGGCCAGGAAGAGGGTCTCGAAGCGAGAGGGACGGGACGAGAGAGAGAGAGAGAGAGAGAAACAGAGAAAGAGCAGGAGGAGTAGCTCGGTGGTACGCGGCGCGAAATGCTCTTCGCTGATTTCCTTTTCTAAATATGGCCGCCTTCGTGTACGTTTTCACTCACTCTCTCTCTCCTTCCTTTTCGTGTAGCGACGCGACGCCGCGCGCCGTAGTAACCGGCCCTGCTTGCCCGAGGTTCTACTTGATTGCCAAGGCGTCTTAACCTCGGCCTCGTAGCAGCGCCGCGGCGGCGACGACGACGACGACGATGACCAGGACGACGACGACGAGCGGTGGTCGTCGAGCGGCGCTAAGGTACCTCGTATAACGTACCGCTAGTTTATTGCCCGACCGAGAACAGGCGCGAGTGCAACCTAACCTTGTTCCCACTAGCACGGGCACGTTAATGAAACCCACGGTTGACGACCCCGTCCTCCACGCAAGTGTGCGGCGTCGTTTTTAATTGGCGAATTGTAGAAGTAAAAACGTTCATGGATGAAATATAGAGAACGAATCTCAGTTGCAGAATATTTCGGGAAGTTTGCGTCCGTTCGTCTCGCGGCGGCGTATTTCGGGAGATTCGCATTAATTTTTCTTTCTTTTACGGGTTTAAAAGTGGAATGCACGATGCTAAAAACATTTGATTACCGCTTATATAGACATTGTGAAAAGTTAAATTTCCAAAATGTCTGTCCAATTTCGAGATTTTCTTTTTAAAACGAATTTATATAATATAAGAGTTAGGATAATTTAAGCAATTCTTGTGCGTAAGACAGACACGCGTTCAGAATGGCAGGAATGATAGTCCAAATCGCCCAAATGAATTTGCAATTTTGCCACACGTGAAAAAAGTGGCGTACAATAAATTACTTAATCCAATCCACGGCTTCGATGTGGAAACTTTTTTTTTGCGATACAAGAACGCGATATATCACAAATTGACGGTCGAGCGCGCCTCGACGCTAACGATATCGACTTTATCTGCCCGTTAAGCTCGAAACTTCAGCTCAGCGGAGTTTCATGCGGCCGGTGGATTCGATAATAAAAGCCGGCAGGCCCGACGTTTACGATCACTCGCGCGACTACGTTGCGCCTTACCTGTATTTTCCCCGGCGTAATACGTACGTATCACTTACGCCGACAGTTACGCCTTTATTTACGACGGCGTGACGTTGCGTCGCGCCGCGCCGCGAGCCGCGTTGCGATAAAAATCGATGCGTATCGACGCTCTCTCCTCCTCGCCGGTCCCTCCGCGCGCGCGTATATAGCGTCGTGTGTGATTTCGCGCCCGGCTCGATTTCTTATTAAGATACCGCCGCGGCTGAACCTATGGACACAGCCTCGACACGGATACGTCCCGTAGATAAGGATCGGCCTCTCCACAATGGTTGCCCGGCAGAAACGAGCTTCTGCTGTCGTCGCATACAAAGCGGCGCTTTATGAATGAGCACCTGCAGCTGCACGGCGCCGCGCGACGCGTTCCGATAACGTGTCGCTGGAGCGCGTTGATTAACCTTTTACCGGGGATGCGCCGTTTGTTAAGGAAAAAATATTGCTATTGCAGGTCGTGGCGAGGAAAATGTCCACATTGCGGGAAGAGAGAAAAGCCGACGAGTAATTTGACTGTCAGCGCGTTTTCTTTTTCGTTCTGTGAAAGAGGAGGCGGCTACCGCGTAACGTGACTTGACAAGTGATGCGTAGAGCCGATTACGTGGACACCGGTTATAATGGAATTATTTTTAAAGATTTAGTTCCAAGTGTCTCTTTCGCCTTCTGTAGAAAAAAAAACTGCAGTGTGGTATCCGATAAAAAATTCTATATACATGCAATTGCATGATGAACTTTGAGACAGTTTCATTACGCGAGATATATTAAACTTGTTCTCGAATCGTGAATTTTTTTTTTTTAAGAGAAACTGTAATCTCTTACGGATGCACGTCAATAGCATTTTCATTAAGTAACGGCCGACTGCAAATTTGTCGAAAAATGCGTGGAAGGAAGTATCGACGATGGTATTAGATGTCACGTACATGAGCCAATCTCCGGGCGCGCAGCTCTCTATTCAACCGACGGATATATGTCGCATTAATTATATCTCTGTCAATGCGCCGTCAGACCGAGGCAGCGTGTCAGTAACCACAGTCGGCCATTGTTCGCCGGGCTAGTTGGATACCTGGCGGTGACCACCGCGGGAATTGTTGCGCTTATTAGCTCCGAAGTGCCTGCCGACCAGCGGGCGTTGAGGGTACAATATTGAAGTGTCCTGATGTATTAAACGCGGTTGATTGCGATATAAAATAAAATATCTGTATTCGGTTACTCGAATAAAGATATACTCGTGGCGCGTTGTATTTAAATCCGACGATTGTAATCCTTTATGGACGCATTGTGCACAGAAATGTGTATAAAAAGTATTGTATTTCTTTATAAATGCGGCTTTTTAAACGTTATTTTTTTTCAATAGAGAAATATCGAAAGGTATTTAAGAATTTAGATGAAAGGCAGACTTTTATGTAATGAACAGTTGGAGCTGTAAAAGTTTTAGTAAAAAATTCAATTGAAAATTGAATTTCGACTTTGAACATTTTCTACGACTTTTTAAAGTAAATTTTACATCTGATATGCTGAAAAAGTAGATATAAATGCACATTCAAATTTTCAGATACGCGCGTTTAATCGAAAGAAGTGTACACATGGAGCATGGGAGCTTCGTGTTTATCTTTGCTCTGAAAATATTATTTTTGCTCTGATCTGATCGTTTCGGTTGGCCTTTAGAGGTACCGATACATTTCGTCGATAATTAATTAGTAATGTTTTATACATGCAGTATGCCGAGCAAACAGGTCGAACAGTGCCGCGAGCGCCGTGTCTGACGCGTTTGAGGATGTGGATTCAGCTCGTCTCATACTTCGACCGCTAACATCGTAACATATTAGAAACTCCAACACACAACTTTGTCGTACCTACTTGAAAATCAACAGTTAAAATTTTGTCTTTCCGTCGTGCACGCAATCGAAAATTTTATCAAACATATAATCGGCACGCCGTGCGGTATTACACAATAATTCGCGAAAATATAAAGTTTCGAAATCATAATTGTCAATTAAACCTTTGTCAAGGATAACTTTTCTTTAAACAAATTTTTTAAACGAAATTTCATCATTAAAATCATCAAAATATCGATAAATATTAGAGTTGGGTATTATTAGTGTATTTTCTTGTTTCAATGAAATCTAACAATTAGATAAATTAAACGGTCATAAATTATTTTATATATATGTAATTGTTTCTAAATTTACGAGAGCAAAGTTCCAGACGTTTCGTATGCGTCATGCGAAAGCATGACTATATCACGTTCGTTTAGTCATGCCAGCTGGTATACACACAAGTCGATACTCGGCCGAGGTTATCTCCGCTTCCGCGTTTTTGAACACGGAACGCTCCAGCATTACGTAATAATTAAAAATAAGGTCCGGCCAGCGTAATATTTTTCTATGATGCAGTTCGTTGGTCGGTCGGTCGGTCGGTAGGTCGGTTGGTCTTTTGTAGCGCCACGCCGAAAAGTGCAGGACGCGTAGAAAGATGAAAGCCGGGAAAAAAGAACGCGCAGGTACGACCGCGTGGAGGGGGGAACTGTAAATAAAGAGAGATAGGATCGAATAAAGAGGCGCGAGGGTAGATACGAGGAAGACCGCGAATAACGAGAAGGAGGATGACCGCGAATAAAGAGATGGAAGTAGTGGTGGTGGAGGACGAGGAGGAGGAGGCGCGCGGCGGGCTCTCTTCACTTTTCATCCAATATTCAACAAAGGTTCATTCAATTCATCCTTACACGCTAGCGCATGAAACACCGCGCGACGTATGCAAATGGCTGGTGACAAATGATCTTGTTATTCCCGTAGCTCCTCTCGCTCCCGGTCGCCGTGTCCGTTCAGGCATTATACGATGTCGTGCGTCCCTTTGAACCCGGGCGCCCGGCATTTCCCCTGCACGTCCGCGTCGTCGTCGCCCGCTCGATGCGTTCGCGCTCGCGCGTCGCGTCGCGTCCCGCGCGTTCGAGCGTGAGCCACCGGTGTGCGCGGTGAGAGCGCACGGAGCGGAGAGACGGACGAAAATCCAGAATGGCCGGCCGATCAATTGTGTAAAAAGGGGTTGAAGGCAAAAGAGAGGGATTTCAGTTATCTTAGGTTATCGCTTTGATACGTCCTTCGTAACGTCATAGCGCAGCGTGTTCCGTTCTATCGCCGAGCTGGCGTACGTATACGTGTTTCACAATCCCGCGAAATTCCCGACGATCGATACCGCGATACATGATTTATCTCAGACATTTACTTTATCTAGGCTGTACTTATACGTTGTGTAAACAACAATATCTCTGGTATTTATCAAGCGCGCATGTATTGTCAATGCCAATGGGAGGCAAAGTGAGTTTTAAACTTGCCATTTATGAAAGAAACACGATTCGGGTTATGTACAATATGTCTGTTTAATCAGAGGGAAAGCGTTAAAGTGGGCCAAAGTGTCTGCAATCGATGTCGTAATCGACCTAGACCTCAGTCCCAGATCGAAGAATATATACGAGTCGAGAAAAATTACAGGCAAACGAAACCGAAGAAGTCGCAACACAGAGTGTGTGTGTGTGTGTGTATGTGTGTATAAGAGAGAGAGTGAAAGAGGGGGGGGGGAGAGGGAAGGAGAAAGATATCGCACCGTTTGCGATTCTCTCGTTTCCTCTCCCTGGTTTTTGCGCGCGACGTGTAATCTTCCGGGACGTGACCGTGGACGCCGTCGGAATTTTTCGTACAGGACCGAGGGCAAAAACGACGGCTTTACGTTCCTTACCAGAAAACGAGACGCATTATCTGTTTCGAGATGTCTCGCGAAAAATTGCAAGATATGCAGATAAGCGAACACTTCGATTCGCTATTTACGCTTCTCCTTAGCTAGCGACGTGTGCGGAAAAGTAATTGCAATCTTAACGATGGTAAGATGCATCTTAGCTGCAACGCGACGTAGAAAATATATGTGATTACAGTTTCTCTTGTCCAATGTTCATTTTTTTTTTTTTTTTTTTTTCCGTGACTGTCATGCAAATCGCGAAACAATCTTGGAAGAATTGCCTTTCGCGCGAGACGTAAGTGTGTGCTTTCCGATATCGAACCTTTTCGTTTCTCCCTTTCTTTCTCTTTCTCTCCGGTACACACATACTCTCTCCTCGGAGTCCCTTTTATATTTTATTAAAGTTATTCCGCGAGTGTGTGCACGCCGTGAGACTTTGGCACAACTTTTTTAATATTCGCTGCGTCTTCGCTCGGAAGAAAGCGTTTCTCGTTATCCGGAAAATCGCGTAGATAATCCGCCCCCCCCCTTCCTCCCTCTCGCTTTTCGACTAAGAAATTTCCTGAAGACGCGTGCGTATTTCAAACGGGCGAGTACGACACGCCGAGAAGAGAGGGAGGGAGGGAGGAAAATTATTTAGCCCCCATTAACGTCAGTCGCATTTACTTGTCGAGATGTATTCCCTTCGTCTTTCTGCTGTCCTCTCGTTCTCACCTAAAGTTCGTTTCTCCACCCCTCTTCCCTTCTTCTTTACCGTTTCTCTTTCTCTCTCCTCTCCTTTTCCCGCTTCTTCCGGCAGCGTCGGAAACCCGCCGCAGCTCGTTATTTAACATTCTCGCTCGACGGCGATGTCGACGGGGGGAACGGCGGATTTGATTTCATTCGTTTCGCGGGAGAAGGATAATATTATGTTATTCTCGTAACTCTAATAATAACGCGGCTACTTGCGCTAACGACCTAAACGCTTACGCCAGTTAACCCAAAGTGCCTTATATACGTAAAGATATAAGCGCGGGCACACACAAGCCGTACATTAATTTTCTAGAAGCGTTGAGAATTCGCCGGTTAAATGTAGGAAAAAATACGCCTTCGGCAATTCGCCTTACCGAACGTTGAAGTTCGATGTACGATTTTCGTTTGATATTTATTATCAAATAAGCGCCAGTTTTAGCTTAGATAATTTGAAAATTTTTTCGATAATCTTGAAAATATCTGCGAGAAGAAAAATTAAGAAATAAGAAAATATTGTGAAAATAGATCTAAACGCGTCCGCACGCAATTCACACGTCAACGTGGAAATTGTATCTCATGATATCTTACGTTAGTACAAATATTTCAAATAGTGAGGAAAATCTTATGAGTCTCATGAGTTTCCCTTTAAAATTATAGGGACGTTTAAAACGTGGAAAACCGGCAAAAGATGTTCATCTGCACCCACTAAATTCCAAGCCAGTTAAATCTGGTCAAGGCGACTCTATCGCGGATATTCCACTCGCGTCCCTCGATTCTGCTCTCCTCTTATATCCTCTCTCTCTCTCTATCTATCTTTCTCTCCCTCTCCCTCTTTCTTCAGCCTTTTCTCCTTGTATTTCTCATTTCGCGAGGCGGTGCGAGAACCAATATTTCCTCGCAACGTCCGCATCCCGACTCGAGGTAGGAATCGAGAAGGGAACTCCATCGGCGCACTCTTTTATAAATATTTATCCTCATTTGAATCCATCGGAGACCGAGTCCTCTTCCCTCTTCTCATTCCTCCTCCTCCTCCTCCTCTTTCTCTCTCTTTCTCTCTGCGTCTTTCTCTCTTATCCGTTCTTGTTCACGGCCTCTCCCCATCTTCGAGGCCGAACTCCCAGGCGTGTATTTGTTCTTGCAAATCTTTTATACGTTTCGTACGCGGATTTGCATCCATAACTGCCATGGGCGACCCGAACCGGCTCTTTCATCTCGGCTTTATTTCTCCTCCCATTCTTCCCTCCGTTCTTCCTTTCACTCCTCTTTTGTTTCCTCCCTTTTCTCGCTTTAATTGATGACACGCCCGAAGTTTTCGTCAATTCTACATCCCTCTTTCTCGGACTTTTTGGAATAATGCAGAAAACGGCAGGTTCACACTTTTCTACACTCGTATTCGGTGTAATTTTTTGTTCAATTAATTTTTCTCTCTGTTCCCTCTTCTCCGATAGTATCTAACGTATTTGAAACCATTCGACTTCAATTGACTTAACCTTGTGACATTTTATGCCATCGATCGATCTCTGAAAAGGTGTCGAGCCAGTTAGTCGAGCGCCTGAAGAAATAGAAAGCGAGACCGCGCTCGTTCTCTCATTGTTGCGCTGCAAAAAGATGACGGTGAGAAAGGTCGTTTCGCTTTTGCGTAATTGATTTCTGGTCCGCGTCACGACAGAGATACAGGGATATATGTGTATATGCGAGCTCATACGGTTCTCCCATATGATTTCACGAGGATATCACAGTCGACCTCGGTCAACGGCAACGAGCGGGCGGTTCCCTTCGCGGCGGGCCAGCAGTTGGTGCACTATTACTGTCTTTCCGAGAATATTAATTACACGGCGAATGAGACGGGAAAAGCCATCTCGGGCTTCGAGGAAGCACGCTGAGGTCGACGAGAGCCGGCTTAACCCTTCCATTCGAGGTGGTTTACTTTTGCGTTTAACCCTTTCGCTTCTACCGCTCGCAAACATCGCTGCAATATTTAAGCGGTCCTAACTTACCAGCTCGCCGGGTAATTACTTTACTTTTACAAATTGCGAACTTTCTTATACCTAATTGAAATGTAAATATTTTATTTTATTGACTTCTTATTGCTCGGCTCTTTTCTTTGTGAAACAAATTTTTTGGGGCGGAACTAATAATTTTACTATAAAAAGTACACGTCAGAAAATCGCTTAGATAGCTAGAAATAGATAGAGATTTTTTGTTATGAATTATAGAGCTAGAAGATAACAATAATATACTAAAGCTATAATTTCTTCTGACTTTCTTTTTTTAATTTAGCGAGGTCTGCAATTGTTTACACTCTTATCTGTCTTGACATACTTTTATACCTGTTGTATAAAAAGTTAAATTTTCACAAATTTGTTCGTTCTTAAATATATAAATATAAATCTTTCTTTCCGTAGGAAAGAGAATATTTCCCTACATTTCATAGGGCTATATCCTATTTCCGAAGATTACTTTTGTTTGTCTTATCCACTCAACAGGATAGAAGTTGAGCACCGTCGAAGACGAAGGAAGTCACGAATACGACTCTTGATGCACTTTCTTCTCTCGCCTCTGCCCCAGACGCTCTTGAGTTTGATTATACTTCGCGGCCTTCCGTTTCTTCGCCCGCCGCCTTCCTCCCTCCACCTTTCGGTCCCCCTTCATCTATCCGGCAACCCTTTTGGCGTATGGTAGGTGCGTGCGCGCACGATACGCGCATTGAATTCGCGCGAGCGGCACAGATCGATCGATCTCGTTCGCGAAATGTCACGCGAAACGAAGATTAATCGCTCGTGGAATCGACCGCGTCTATTGTCGCGGGTTTTTCGATTTTGACGCCCGGTACGGCGCGGCGTGATCGACGGTGATAACACGCGAAGGGATCGACGGACGCTCGTTAAAGAGACCACCCTCTGCGTCAATTTTCAAGGCCGGGATAGGGCATGGCGTGAAAGCGACCCTCAACATGTTTTCGTGTCACATCTTCAGAATACGATACAGAACGTGCAGATTTAAAGTGACTAAAAAGTGTTGCACCGCGGCCAACACTTTTTAGTCGCTTTTCCGAATGAAGTGTAACGAGATGCAGGAGATGATTATCAGGTATCAAATAAAATCGCGCAATTTTGTTGTTTAAAGACACAGCTTTATTGCCATTATCTATCGACATAAGAATTAAGATATATAAACATAAGAAATGTTTTCAGTTCGCAGTTCTATGAATTCTGCAAGGAAAGAACGATTTTGCTGGAAGATCTAAACATTTTGCTGAATACAGACCTGAAAATGATTCTTGTTGGACTATCAAAATAATTTTGTTGAAAAATTAAAAATGATAAGCATTTTTAACTTTCCACCAAAATTATTTTAATATTCTGGAAATCAGTTTGACTTTCCAACAAAATTATTTTGATTGTCCAACAAAAATTATTTTCAAATCTGTATTCAGCAAAATCGTTCTGTTCGTGTGTGATTGACTGTTTTTGTATTCGCGACGATGTATAACTTCTTTTTTTCACGTTGTTTAAAAGTTTGAGCATAATTTGCGTTTATCGAATAACATCACGGATGTGACATGTTCTCCGAATGCCATTACATTTTTGTTATTCAGGGTTTGATTTCGGTCCTTCGACGCTACTTAGCGTTTCCGCTTCCGGTCGCGGAGCACCTCGTTGGATCGACTCGACGCGGCGGGGTATCACGCGGGTTGGCACGCCGAAATCTCGCAAACTTTCCTCAATGCCATTCCTCCGCTCTCCGCCTCGCTCGGGTGCGAGAACGTAAAAGGGAGAAAAAAAGCAGACGAGAAGAGACGGCTTCGCGCGTTGCCAAAAACCGAAATGAAGCGCGCCTCAGGGGAAAAGCAATGCGCCGTCGACAACGATAATTCTGGCAGCCATCGCTGTTGTGGTTATGCTTGTTTTCTACCCGTAGTGGCGAAGACAAAACAAAAATCACGTACAAATAACGGCGGTTGTAAGCAGGGTGGGCGAGAAAGAGAAAAGGAATTAGAAAGTGAGGAGTGTAAGAGGCCTAGATTAATTTATGAATTGAGAAGACAAGCAGAAGGAGAAAAAAAGAGGCGGAAGAACGAGAGAAAGGGAACAACGAAATACCTATAATTTTCGAGAAAACTTCTAAGTGCGCTGAACGAACAAATGCTGTAATGCAGAATTAGAATAATTGCAGAAGCAGAGGAAGCCTTGTAGCTTCTACTATGTATATGAGATTACATGATATAACGGACAAGTTAAATGAACAGATGTTAATAAATGAGTAGAGTGAAAATGGTATAGCTTACGAGCCAGTATGATAGAAGAACATACGTATAATCGATATCAATAGATGATGTTGATAAATTAATCAAATGACCGTGAATAATCAAATAATGTCTGCGAAAATGGCTTTTAGATTTCTTATTCTCTTTATTTTATAAAAAGAACATTTTATATTATCTTTTAGGAAAAAAGAAACATACTATTAATAAAGAAAAAAAGATATATGAATCGTTAACAGAAAATTACGAGACTGTAATAAAATGATAAATGTATGTCACATGTAAGAAGAAAAGAATAGAATTAGTTTTAATAACGTATTAATAATAATGACAGCAATAATAATAATAATAATAATAATAATATTAAAGATTGCAAGGGGAACTAACAATGAGCTGAAAATAATATTTTATGATCAATGAAGCATCATTTCGTGAAACGTAATCTCGTGAACCAATACAATAAAATGCCGGATGGAGGGAAGGAAGGGGCAGGGGGAGGCGGAAATACGCAGAGAGACTTCTTTCTCTTCTATTTCGACCACCGTGATGAACCGTGCCGCAAAGAATGGATGGAGAAAACTAGAATTTAAAAAGAGGAAGTAAAATAAAAAAGAGGAGGGATGGCGTAGAGGAGATCGAGGGAAAAAGACGGGAAAAGTGCAAGATAAACCATAACAGTGATACCGGCGCCAGCCAGCAAGCCAGTGCCTTCTCTTGAGAAAATCGTCGCTAAATTAGGGGACTAAAATTTCCGGGTTAGAGCACGGCACTGGTCTTAGCCAACCCCTTGTGGATAGTGATGCCTGCCCATTGGGTGAAAGAAAATTCAAGTAGTCGTAAAAGTCACCTCTGCGCAGTTGTCTGGATGCTGTTTTAGACATTGTTTCACGGTGTCTTAGATGAAGTCCTTGATTTTGTTCGTAGAATCACCACGACGGATTTTTGTGACAGATATTTAATCATTCTGAACTTACTTTAATCGTTCTTTAACTTTAATTGTTCTTTAACTTAAAATTTTCAGGTTTTATACTTGAGATTTTAAAAAATTATTAGAAATATTTCAAGGAAGCTTAATAAATGTAAATGACGTATCTACTTAATTCATATAGATTACATCTTCATCATCTCTGTAAAGTTTATATTCAATCTTCAAAATTTTTCTATTTTCTCTGCACTTCTTTCTTTCTTTATAAATATTATTTAAATAATAGTTTGATTAGAGATTCTTATACTTACGAGATGTTGTCAAAAGCTAAAGCGGAAAAATTTAGTTAGCAAAGCTACCGTTTTGCTGTGTCATTCTAGTGACATACATTTATCGATGGAAAGATATAACGATTCGAAAGATATAACGTTTTGGCAGCTTCCGTTCCAATGTCGTTTCTTCGTCGTTAAACACGACGACGTTAGCGATTAAAGTTGGCGACCGTGATCGTCTCCGGGAGATTAGCGAAAAGGGAATTTTCGCTTACCGCACTCTCTAATTCGACGCGTAGTCCCGGTTCGGGGATGGAGAAACTTCCGGTTAATGTTGCGGACGTTAGTTTTAATGCGCAATAAGGTCGTTCCACATTCGCGAGCCGTCGACAAGGACCTCAAAGGGGAAAAGACCGAGAGGGAGTGAATCGGTTGAAGGCCACCTGGAGATTCAAAGACATCTCAACGGTTGCGGCAGCGACGTTTTAACGAGCCTTTTATGCCTCCCAGCTTCATTATCTTCGGTAACGATCAGAAGTCAGTAGTTTGCTATGCAAATCGATTCGAATCATGAAGCGTAGACCGTCGGATGTCAATGGGACTTCCGCGAAAGTTGCACGCGATTCAATTCTTTATCCAATACAATATTTGCTATCGTCGTGTTGTAGGAAGGAAAATTATTTACAGCGAGAATTTCACGTTTCAATTCGTTAAAGCTTATTACCGTTTTCGTGCGAATAACTGCATTGTCTTCAATCGCATGGATAAATTTATTTTATTTATTTTATTTTATTTTCTATTATAAATTTTATTATTATTTGATGCAATTTCTTTGATGACTTAAAAATTGTCGAGACTAAATAATTAGAACAACACTTGTCACCTGCATGCAATTGCAAACGGAAAATTATGAATGAAGTTTATTATTAAACTTTATTTATGGAAAAAGAACGAAAGAATGTAGGAAACTTGCAGAGGCTTGATCCCTCGAAAACGAGATTCATGTGCCGAGAAGAGTTTAATTATCATTTCAGTGTCAATAATGATAAAATAGTAGTATAATAGTCGCCGTATGAAAACTGTTATAACATCGAGAACACGTGGTATCATGTTGTCACGCTCATAAACGTTATATAACGTTTAATGTTACGTGAAATGGGATATGAAGCATTACTCTTAATGCTTATCTCGCAGCTTCTCTCTTTTCATATTCCTTGCGCTATCTTTCTTATGAGTTTATTAATCCTTAAAGTGTGCGCGTGCATACATTAACATGCAATTATTGTTATGCACATTGCATTAACGTTATATGCAAGATGGATTCCCATTCTATACGGATTCTATATAGACTGTTCGTGTATTGTGTTTATTTAATTTTTTATTTATATTTTAAATATATTGGGTAAAAGAATAATTTATAAAAAGTTTTATTAAGTAAAGTTTTAATTAATGTTGCATAAAGATTCTTGATTAATTTCATAAGTAAAAATGAAAACAAGCAGTGATAACAATTTTAAATATAAATAAGTATTTTCCTATACGACTATTTAAATTTTAAAAATTATAAGCTATGATTGAATTTAGATATACGTCTGCGATATATTGAAACGATAAGAGAACGTTATAACTAGTGCAAATTGACAGCTTTTGACAATTATTCTTTCTAATTCGATAAAATATAATTATTACGACATCACAGACTGTAACTTAATATTGTCGTATATGCGATCAAAAATGTTTCGTTTAATATCACTTTTAATGAAATAAATCTTTAATAGTTGTTTCAACCTCCCTTTTTTCTACCTTTTTATATAAATATTTTTTCTTGCACGGAAAGATTATGTTGAAAGGTCTAACATTTTGACTTTCGCAAAAAATTATTTTGATTATTGAACAAAAATTATTTTGAAATCTGGATTCAGCAAAATTGTTCTTTTTGTGTGTTCTTATTTTACGAGTGGCACATTATTCGCGAGGACAATCGATGTTTGATCTCTCGTATTGTTGGTCTCTTTTTTCTCCTTTTTTTCTGAGTAATAAAATTAGCGATTCATTAGTATAGACTCACATTTGGACAATTATTACGTCACACGAATCTCATTTAATTAATCGTGAGTTTGAGCAGTGAGTACGAAATCATGAATGATTCTGTATTACAAATTGTAAACTTAAAGATCTTCGAATAGAAATATATAGAAGCAAGAGTATTTGAAAATTATCTATTGCCGACAAAAGACATTGGAATTATTATTTTTGTATACCATTTTTGATGATATGAAATTGAATCATATGATTGAGATAACAAACAGAAACATTTTATATGCATATACAAATATATATCTACACAGGATCATAATTTCATACAAAAATAAATTTAGATTATTATATAGCTATATAATAATTTAAATTTATTTTTGTGTTATGAAATTATGATCTTGTGTATAGATATATATTTGTATATACATATAAAATGTTCCTGTCTGTTATCTCAATCATATGATTGAGATAACATTTCATAACATCAAAAATGGTATACAAAATAATAATTCCAATGTCTTTGTCGTCTAGACAATGAAATTTTATTACATCAAATTGTTTGTACAGTGGTGTAAGCACGTATTGGAAATTTGATTAAAACTTACATTTCAATGTCTATCAAAATAAATTTATTGAAATTTTACAATATATTTTTATATATTTGAATAAGAGAGAAGCTGTACAAAAGGGAGTAAAGTTTCAAAATAAAATTTGGACAATGTTGCTTTATTTTTAAAAATTATTTTTTGGAAAAACAGCGAAAACGGACATGCTTTGATCTTCACATTTTGTCCAGATTTTACAATTAACGAGACACGCAATTACGCCGTAAGATACTCGGATAAAATGCATAAAATTTCTTTTCGGACGAATTCCGGAATGCGAAACGAACGGAATTATGGTGGCAAACGCGAGTCCACCGTATGTCGGACACAGAAAGCCCATTAAGAACGAACTCGTATGCTCAATGCCCGAGCTCCGCAACAATGCGGCACTTTTGCTGGACAAACACACACGCACCCCCGCCCCCCGCGAATTCCCTCCCCGTTAAGACCCTCTCTCTCCCTGGAAGTTCACAACGACAAAACGGTACACTCCACAAAACTCATTGCCATTTGTCGTTAGATACATACATACATTGCGAAGCTTGAGGGTCTCAAAGTTTACACGAGGAATAATAATATAATGCAAACACAGCACACGACGCGGATAACAGTCGATTGGTTTAACATAAGGGAAATATCGCTGTTCCAATAACCGACCACCAGTTTATTTCGAACCGGCGTAAGTCTAACGGAGAGATTACGATCTGCGCAATAAGTCTTATACCGTGTATCAATTCTTATTAGTCGCGCGTCGTAAATTGAATTTTCTCAACCTGAAAGTTTTTAATTGCTTCGAGACTAGATAAACTGGAAGCAGCCCGGAAGAAAAACTTCCAAGATCTTCCCCATTTATTTTCATGCCGAAAGAATCAACCATGCTTAAAGCAGAGTCACAGAGCGACACGAGTCTTACAATAATCAAGATCGTAGCGTCGGTCAAGCCGTGAACAGGGAAAAGAAAAGAGTTGGGCTCATACCGGAAAAATGAAAAGAGGCGTAGGAACGCAATGGGGAAAATGAAAGGAAGCGAATAGAGCGACCGGGGAGACGCGGGGACATAGAGAAGCCGGGGAGCGGAAGACGAGAGGGGGGGGGGGGTAAAAGAGAGAAAAATCCGAGAGAGCCTCGTCGGCATCCGGTCTACTCGGCACGGCGGACTCATTAAGGGGTTATTTCAAAGTTTAACTGAATCGAGTCGGGAGGAAGAGATGATAAAAACTCAGAGCACCCTCCTCCTCGCCCCCCTCCCTCCCTCCCTCCCTCGCACCCTCGTACAGCTCACCACTGTCTCCTTACAGTTTTATCCCCCTCTCTCTGTCTCTCTCTTGTCGTTCCCGCGCGCGCGGACTCGGGCGGACTTCTTCATTCCTCCGTCGACACTCTGTACCGTTGGCAATATTAATTAACGTCATCCTGCAGCCGCAGTCCAGGTATTTGCAGTTTGTTAGTCGGGAAGATGCTAAGTCGCGACGCTCTTCCTCCTTCCACTCCTCCGTCCCATCGCCCCTTGCCTTTACCGCTTAGCGGCGCGTCGCTATATCGTCCGCTTCCATATCAGTTTCATACTGCATTATTAAAGGGCGTGACGTACTTTCTCTTTTACGTTGAACTTGAAAATCATGAAAATGAGAGAGGCACTTCGTGATCTTAATAGTTAACGGTTAGAGTATTAGGTAAGCGTCCGTCACTTATGTATAATCGTTAATGCACAAAGAGATATATTGTACATTTGAATTTTAATTAGTAATAATTAGTAAGTTAATCATTGAAAAGCTTAATAGTCGAGGATATCAAAACAAAAGGAGTTTAAATTTATATACATTTTTATCTTACAATAATTCATCGTTGATATGTACTTTTCTCGGGACACTTGGCACAACACTTGATTCAACATTATTCCGGACTTGATGTCGAGCGAGTAAAGGAATGAAAAACGGTCGAACCGAAATTTCGGAGACGCTAGAGAAAGAGGATATCCGCCGCATGGCCGCCGTCGCCTCTCTTTCCTCCTCATTCAATTATAAAGTGATCAACGTCCACCCTCTCGGTAGCACGGTTAACGATTCCAGATGGAAAACTTCAGCTCTACGTAATTCCCTTTTACACTCGGCAAAATCCGCTCGTTAGTGTGCAAAATGTATTCGCACGCGCGCGCGCGCGCCCCCACACACACACACACACACACACACACACACACACACACACACACACACACACACACACACACACACACACACACACACACACACACACACACACACACACACATCCGTGCATGTGCACGAAATGGATATATCTATAGCTCTCATTCCGGTTTCTACGTTTAACGATAAGTCTTTCGGAATAGCTACTACTAAGACCCCAGTATTCACAGATAGAAGTAGATCCTTTGTCCTTCGAAAAGGATATCGAGTCGAGAAAATGTAAGAAAACAAAATGGATTATCCTTTAGAAAATAATTTTTGATACATTTGCAAGGTACGTCTTCATAAAAATATAAATAAATGCATGTCACTTTGTGAAAAAAATACTGCGACATGTGACACACTTTTTATGTCACAAAAATAAAAGTTTGCCTACGCGGGGGAATTTTAATATCTCGGCTGACGCGAGAGTAACAAAATGAATGAGACGAAACATTAGCATTACGAGTGTAAACTTTAACATTACGAATTAGATCGTAATTTAGGAACGTTAGTCGCGTACCGTTTGATAGATATTCATCTCGGTCGACCGCAGAAAGAGGAATTGCGATAATGTGCATGTTGACTTACGGGGTAAAAACGGTAAGTAAACTTTAGCATTGCGAATGAGGTTGTAACGCATTTCGTGTCATTAGAGAGTCTTATACGTTTCGATCGTTTCCTCGGCACCGCGGCGCGTGCCCACTTGACTTATGCACCTGATATAAATACGCGGAGTCCTCGAGGAGACCCGTACAGGGTGGCAGCCTCATGTTACCAGCTATCCGGTGGCGTGTAAACAAATTGGCAGTAATGACGTTGCAATTTGTCAGATCGCGCCCACGCCATGCGAACACGTGTGTGCGCGCGGGCGCGCGCGACCGTGTGTGCACACGCGTACCCGCGCGTGTGCTGCATATGTGACATATGCGAGGGTTAAGATTGTTACGCGATGTGCCTGATCGCGCCAGGTATGCATGCCCGTCTTATTTACGCATGTATGTTCACCTACGATAAGTACTCGTGTTAAGCCTGACTGATGGAATTGAACATACAACCGCGCGTTATGTGGCGGGAAAAAGTCGATCTGTCGAGAAATTTTTTATAATTCTTCCCATTTTTCTCAAAGCAGACGTCAACGGATGAAATAATTAATCGAGAATCGAATCAAGAAGAAGAGGCTGCTTATTTATAATTTCGCATTTACGGATGACCCTAAGAATTGCTGAATCTCGTTTACTCTCAACTTTGGATTTTGGCATGCAGCCCTCAAACGTGTAGTTTCTTACGTATATTAATTTATAAAATTCCGCTGCGTAATCAAGGAAGAGGGAATAGCTTAGCGAGAAAACAACTGTTCCGGGCTAAAGCTGTCCTATTAAAGCTTAAGTTAAAAGTCGGCGGGGCGCGCGCTTACACCATGTTGTGTCCGTGTAATGCAATTACAGCGACCATGCGCATGTAAAAATTAGTCGCACGTTAGGCTAATGAAGAAACTTACTTAACGAGTTACGACGCGACTCCGACGTTTCCTCACCGGACAGCCAATTTTAGTTATAAATGGACAAGAAAATATGTTGCGTGACCGCGGAAATTTTTAACGCTTGTGAAATATTTGAAACTAAAATATACGGTTAAGTGTACGTTTGTGTATTAATATTAATGTTGTGTTTACTAACATTATATAGTATATGTTTCTATGTTAATGTTATACCTTTGTAGATACCTGGCAGTCAGAAATGTAATTCCACATTGAAATGGCATATTATATAAAGCACAGTCGTAATTTTCATTCTAACACAGGTGATAAAATGTTTCAAAATTAACGAGACTAAAATTGCTTTTAAAGGGGGGTGAGAGAGAGAGGAGAGAGAGAGAGAGAGAGAGGGGGGGGGGAGGAGCAATCAGCACATAGTGCAATTTGTGTTGACTCGAATTAAAACGCTACATTATGCTATGTTCTGGTTTATTTAATGTTACAATTTGGACACATATTATGCTCTTCTATTGTTGTTCGTTCTTTCTTTCTTTTTTACTTTTATGGAGATTGAAGTGTACGAAATATCCGTCAATATCGTTTACTTGATAATTACATTAATTCTATTTTCGGGACTCTTTCTCGTGAAAAGGACCGAAAGAGAGAGAGAGAGAGAGAGAGAGAAAAAGAGAGACTCTCTGGAGTCATTAAAATCAAAGTCTCCAGTTTTAGTAACGAACCCTCGTCACTTCGTGCCACGTCTCTCGTGCTCTTTATTAACGTCGACGACACTAATGATCGATGGGAAAGTAACGAGCATCCGTTATTTCTGTTTTAGGTAAGCAGACGTCCGCGTCGATGCGAGCGAGCGCAACAGAAAGTGTAGCTCGCATATGTTAGTCGTCACCGTGGCCTAAGTGAGTACACCCGCTTTTGTATCTGCTCGATACAAATCAGCGCGCTACATACACAAGAGCCCCGAACATACACGTTCTTACGGCGACGGAGGACCGTAAATTCTCGGCGAAAACGAGGGGGAGCCCGAGCTATCTGCCCTGAAAATCGCGCTAATCGTTATCGCGGGCGCATTATACTCGCCCGGGTATCCCTCGCTTCTCGCGCTTCCCTTGGGGTTTTCCTGGAATTAATTATTTGATTCCGCGTTAATTATTTCGCGGCTGGATAATGATGGGAAAAGATTACATTCGCTCGCGCATTTAATTCGGAGCGACTCCGAAATAACAATTTGCCGTGCCACGTTTTGGCGCGTGCGACTAAATTATGTGCGCATACTTTCTTAACAGATAAACTCACAATCAGAGCAAATTTATCTACGTTTTTTTGGCATTTAGGAAAATAAATTCCAGTGAATTACATCTCCTGAACAATTGGACATGCGAAAGAATACAGATGCGTTATATTTGAACGTTGCATAATGATACATATTTGCAATATGTATCATTATTCATTCTTGAATTTTTATAAGTAGAAAATAGAGCTTTTGGTCATTTTTTAAAATGATTTTGTTATAGGACTATTTCTAAAATAATATTTTTATATCTTACATAAAATTTAAAATACTTAAAATATTATTCAAAAATTTTTAATTGTTTAAAATTATTTAAAATATTATTTTTATATTTTTTATATCATAAAATATTATTTTTATATCTTCAGAAATGTGGCATTAATTATATCTGTAGTGTCGGTAAAATTTTGGAAAAGTCGATATCAATTCAGTTGGAGTTAAATGAGGCATAGTTAATTCAGCAAGGAAAGATTGATTCTGAGATGTATTCACCGGGCGAAACGATGGAGAGCCCCCGCTTTGATATTGCCGGAATCACAAGGGCGGATAAACGTGTTTGGGGCGAGGTCAGAGGGGGAAAGGAAGCGAAACCGGTCGCTTTAATTACGCAGAGCCATTGTTGCGGCTGGTTGTTTATAATTAATCGTTCGAAAGCCTGTCCCTGCCAGCGACAGATATGACGGCCAATAAAGTACGTCGCTAGCAGCCGCTACCGGCCCCGGCCGGCCGATGGGGAATTTCGGTTATGGCGGAATTTCGGTTTGCCGTCGTCGAAACGGCAGCACAGCCCGTATCGAAACGCGAGTGTGTCGCGGTCGATCGACGCTAACGAGCGGCCGATCTCCAGTTTCGAGAAATAGCTCATCAATGATTGAATGCGGATTCCGCATAACGGAAAATAGCGGCGATGCGCGATGAATTATTATTATAGCTAAATTTGATAATGCGGGATGTAACAGTATCGCAGTATATTATGATAGAAAATGTATCCGGGTATAATGGGAAGAGGGGGGGAGGAGTAACGCAAGAATAACAGTGATAACGGCAAATGTGGAATCGCTCTAAATAATAGTGGCGTCAAACGTGGAATTAATCACCGAGCAATTCCAAGTCGCACTATTAGCGTAATTCCAACTTAGTGAAACTGGGGACTGGGGGAGGACTAAACTTAGAGACTACTTATTCAAGGACCGCTAGTGTAGTCTCAACTTATTACTAAACTTACAGACTATGAACTCGGAGATTACCGATGCAGTTCAACTTGGTAAAATCAGAGATTACTAACCCAGATACCGCAAATATAGCTCGGATCTAATGAGAAATTGTCATTGGGGTATCGACATGTCGTTTAAAATGCCGTGACATGTTTCTCAATGCTGGCGCGCGGTTCGGATTCTCCGTGTGTTTGACGAGAGTAAAGAATGGGAGGGGGAGCGGTGTAAGGGACGGGGAGAGGAGCTTCAGCGATTTCCGTGGATTTCGCTTTTTACGAGGTGCCTGGCCATGCCAGATTCAAATGAGGCGTGCTTTAATGCCGCCTGCGTGCGTGTTCGGCTATTCCCTCTTGCCAAGTCGAATGCCAGCCCTTCTGCTTTCGTTTCCTCTCATCGACATTAACCGTTACCCATTGCTTTGTTCCTTGACCGAGTTTCCCGCCAATCCTCCCCC